>NC_039284.1:7233689-7553689 GCF_003368295.1 Carassius auratus
TATTAGAATATTTCTTTATAGGCTTTATGGACAGATACGTTTTGAGTGACTTGAAGGATCAGCACCACATCCTCTTTTATCAGTTTAAAGAATGTATCTTACAGTACAGGTGCGGATGAATTTTGAATGGCTTGAATGGTTTTGTCGTGGTGATTTTTTAAAATATTAGTAAAAAAGTAACCAGTAAATGTCTTTTATTTTTTTAAGTGCAGCTTCTAAACACTTAAAAAAAATTTACACATAGAAGACAAGTCATTCTGAGGAAATATGCATAGTTTCATGACTATACAACACTATATGGATGATAGAAAATTAAAAAACTATCATACATCTGATGTCACTCTGTCCCTCTGTCACTGTGGGTAATGTGTGTGTGTGTGTGTGTGTGTGTGTGTGTGTTTTAACTGAATTAGGTGTGAAACTATCAGGGAGCATTTAGTCTCCAGTGCCAACATTTTACAGAACTGCCACTTTCCTGGAGTCTCAGAATTACAATGTGTCAGGTTCTGAGAAATCAAAGATTCCAAAAAATGATTTAATTAGAATACCATGAAGTATTGTGAAATACTATATATTAAGACTTTATATATAGGCTTTATGAACAGATTAGAGTGACTCGTGAAGGACCAGCACCACCTCCTCTTGTTTGATGGTTTGAGGAATATATCTTCCAGAATCCAGGATTAAGATTTAGGAGCTCATTTTTATTCCACCTCCTTTCCGGAAAGTCTGTCTTGCAGAATTTACTAAAAATTAATCTTCACATTAATTCCTAATTATTTTGCAATTATTTTTGTCAGTTCTTCTTGACCTGTTTTTTTTCTTCTTCTTCTTTTCTGACCTCATGACCCAGTCAGCATTTTTGTACAATGGTCAAATCTTAACTTATCCATTTCTGTATTGCATTTGTGTTTGATATTTCTCATGGGTATTTCATAATTTTCGACTTTGAGTTAAAAACGTTTGAGTTAAAACTCTTTTTTAGCGCATTTCATCTGTAAAAGAAAACATGCCTAATGATTCTGCACATGAATATAAGGAGTTTTTCTCTTCCAGCTTTCCTGGACTATTGTATAGCACTCATAAATGATTAAATAAAAAATAATGGTAGTTATTAAGATTGATATGGCTTGGAATTGGTAAAATGTGCTTGGAAAAAAAATCACAATAAAACAATGTTTTAATGTTTAAGTATGGAATATTAAATGACATGAATGAATGCTATATAAATATTGTTCATGTTAACATAATGTTTATAAATGAAATCTTATTGTAAAGTGTTACTAAATATATATATATATATATATATATATATATATATATATATATATATATATATATATATATATATATATATATATTGTTCTGTGAATGTGATTTTAAAGTCTAGATGATTCGGATTAACCCTTTAACCGCCATACCCTTTAAAACCTCACTGCCAGAGGGATATTGTGAATGCATGTGCCCGCTGGGCACAGTTTACCTGATGCCACCGGGGTGGCGATGGCATTGGTGGCTTGAGCCCGCCATCGCTGCTTGCAGCTATATTTAGGGCTCAAGCCCAAAGGGCGAGAGGCCTATTGTTTTTCCTTAGGATTATTTTTTATTATTATTATTATTATTATTATTATTATTATTATTATTATTATTTTTTTCCAACGTCTCGGGGGCTTTTGGGGCCCTTAACGTGCTTAAAAAGTCTTGAAAATTGGCACACAGATTGGAACCTGCGGCCATTAGGGCCGGGCAGAGACTGATACACGGGCGTGGCACAGGGGCTCTACAGCGCCCCCTGGAATATGGAGGGCCATATATCATACATTCTTGCTCGTAGACGTATGAAACTCGGTACACATATAAATCTCATCAATCCAAACAACTTTTGTATTGCATATCATAGGCTCCGCCCAACAGGAAGTTGGCTATTTAGGGTTTAGTATTCAAATTTTTCGTCAAAGTTGTGGGGGCTTTTGGGGTCCTTAACATACTCAAAAACTCTTGAAAATTTGCGCACACTTTGGAATCTGTGGCCTTTAGGAGCCTGGAGAGACTGGGACCCGGGCGTGGCACAGGGGCTCTACGGCGCCCCCTGGAACACAGTCAGAAATGTTGATGTATAGCTCACACATACTTGCACATATTCATATGAAACTCAGTACACATATAGATCTCATCGTGCCGAACAACTTTCGTATTGCATGTCATAGGCTCCACCCAACAGGAAGTCAGCTATTTAGAGTTATGTAAAAAGCGCATGCTCTGGAATTTGAAATACTTGTCATAGGTTTTTTTCTCGATTGCCGCCAAACTCGGTCAACATGATCTCAAGACACTGGGGATGAAAAATTGCCAGGGGATTTTTGATATCTCAAACGGTTTGCTCGTGGCGAGGCGTTGAAATTATGGCGAGAAATGAGAAACAGGAAGTGTCTAATACCATCCACATACATTTCCTGATTTTAATCAAACTTCATCAGATTATTCGTTGTATAATGTCGATCGCATATATGTGACTATTAGGAGTCAAAGTTATAGCGCCACCAACTGGCAGAAGGAAGTGTGTCATTTTCAAAATGATTTGAATTCAGCATCTTATTATTACTCGATTTGCTTCAAACTTCATCAGAATAATGTTAAAACACAGCTGATATAAATCTGCAAGGGGGATATTGATATCTAAAAAATTGTTGCTGTGGCAACATGTCAAACTGGAATACTTCTCAGGTGATTTTGAGGCAAATAACATACTTAGAATTTCACAAAACTCTGAACACACATCAGTATTTCTGATAGGAACTTAAATTGTGAATGGATTTTGGATAGCTTGAATGGTTTTGCCGTGGTGATTTTTTTAAATGACCTTACAAAGGGAATCATTATTGTATTTTTAAATTGCAGCTTCCAAACACGTCAAAGAATTTTTTCATACAGATGAAAAAGTCATTCTGAGGAAATATGCATAGTTTCACGACTTTACAACACTGTATGGATAACAGAAAATTAAAAAAACTGTCAGACATCTCATCTCACTCTGTCCCTCTGTTTGAGTATATGTGCTTCAGACTTCCATTGTCTGAGAGAAATAGCGCCCCTACAGGTTCAATTCCCGAACTTTTACTTTCACTTTTAAATCGGTTAAAAATACAAACAAATACTTAGATTTAATTCACACTGACAAGCTAAACCAACATATCTGATTATTACCGGTTCAGGGCTCATGGATAAATTATTTCTGGCCAGAGATACGTGAGAAATAGGAGAGATGAATCACCGCTGTGATCACGAGCGTCTGGAGTAAAGAGCTCAGAGAAAACGAATTTATTCCTGTTTTAAAGCTTTTAAAAATAAATTATTACAGCGATATCACACAATCAACCAATTAGAACACACCAAGAGCTAAATTAAGATGTTTTTGAACTGTTTGTGTGAAAATGAAATATTTGTGGCTGCCTGAAATCACCGCCTCCGATCAGCGCGTACAGTGTCCAGCTCAAAACAAACGAATTTATTCTTGTTTAAGAGCTTTTTTAAATAAAATATTACCACAAATGCACACAATAAACCCATTGTAACACAACAAGAGCTAAATGCAGGTGTTTGTGACCTGTTTAAGTGTGCAAGACTATTTGAAAGCGCGACTGGCAGAATAACATATCTCTCGAGCTGCAGGTTTCTGTCTTTCGTCGTACGAACGAACACATAACGGACAAGATTATTTCAAAATACATAATAGCTTGGCGACTATAAACGAAAACAGCCACGTGAACATAAACTGGATCTACTGGATTTGAATATTAAAGTGACCACATTTACCACTTGCTTCTGTCTTCAATTTTAATCTATATAAAAAAGGAAACTCATTCGACTTGGCTGCTTTTTTAATGTGTGCGTATTTATTTATTTACCTTTTTATACATTTTGTATAATTTCATAGTTTGTGTATTACAATTATAAAAACAAAAATAAATTTAGCCACTCACATAGAAATAGCTTAGGCCTTAACCTTTTTCTGACAGTTTTAGGGATTTTTAAAAATCCTACAAAAACCTTATTTGTGCTGCAAATAATAATTTCAAACTCATTTGATACTGACCTATGACATCCTGTGACATTATATTTATTTGAATTTACATAATCTCATGGATGTAACAGTAAATCTGTTCAGCTCACAGATCAATACTAAGCTGTAATGCAAGCAGAACTTTCACAAATGCTTATGAGTCATTTAAGGATTTGATAACACTGTAAAATAATGTCTAATTTGTTAACATTAGCAAATTCATTGATAACACTTTATAATAACTGCACTCATTAGTAAATAGTCAGTTCATGCTTTATAAAGCCTTGTCCCAATATTAATAGTCAGTAGTAAGCAGTTTATAAATACAGCTATAAATAGCTTGTCCTTGGTTTATAAGCACATTTATTAAAAAGGAGAGTAAGTTATCTTCCTATGAAAAATAAAAGATAAAAATAAACAAACAACAACACAGATTGATACAGAACTCAGAAATTTTATTGTGGATTTATGATAAAATCAACCTGCAAATGAATTCATACTCCTACTCATACTACTCCATACTCCTTTTTCAACATGAAGCCAATATACTGAGATGTTAAATTGTGAATGGGTTTAGGATAGCTTAAATGGTGTTGCCATAGAGATTTATTAAAGTAACATAAAAAAAATACAATAGTTATTTTACTATATCTTTACAATTTTTCATTCTAAATCTTCATAATTTTTTATATAAGTAGAAGTCCTCATTTGAAGGAAGCACAGTAAGTTTCATAGCTTTATCACTTTCAAGAGCCAGCATAAAATTTAAACTATCATAACTTATAAATCAAGCTTGCAATTCTTAGTACCTATAATGGCCACCAGAGGGAGCTATAGGATTATTTTTTAAAATTATTGTAGAAACGAGTATGATTTAAATAATTTATAAAAATCTTTCAAATAAAATAATATGTATTTTAGGAATTTTACTGATAAAATGACCCTCACTTAATTAGAATAACAAGCTGAAGTATTGTGAACTGTATATTAAGAATAATTCTTTATAGGCTTTATGGATAGATACGTTTTGAGTGACTCTTGAAGGATCAGCACCACATCCTCTTTTACCACTGTATAAAGAATTTATCTTAAAGAACAGGTGTGAATGAATTTTGGATAGCTTGAATGGTTTTGTCGTGGTGATTTTTTGAAATAATAGTAAAAAAGGAACCAGTAAATGTCTTTTTATTTTTTTAAAGTGCAGCTTCTAAACACTTAAAAAAATTTTACACATAAAAGACAAGTCATTCTGAGGCATATTTCCTCAAAATGACTGGTCTCATGACAATAGTTTCATGACTATACAACACTATATGGATGATAGAAAATTAAAAAACTATCATACATCTGATGTCACTCAGTCCCACTGTCACTGTGGGTAATGTGTGTGTGTGTGTGTGTGTGTTAAGCAAATTAGGTGTGAAACTATCAGGGAGCATTTAGTCTCCAGCGCCAACATTTTACAGAACTGCCACTTTCCTGGAGTCTCCAGAATTACTCGGTGTCCGGCTCTGAGAGATCTAAGATTCCAAAAAATGATTTAATTAGAATACCATGAAGTATTGTGAAATACTATATATTAAGGCTTTATATATAGGCTTTATGAACAGATTAGAGTGACTCGTGAAGGACCAGCACCACCTCCTCTTGTCCGATGGTTTGAGGAATATATCTTCCAGAATCTGGGATTAAGATTTAGGAGCTCATTTTTATTCCACCTCCTTTCCTGAAAGTCTGTCTTGCAGAATTGACTAAAAATTAATCTTCACATTATTTCCTAATTATTTTGCAATTCTTTTTGTCAGTTCTTCTTGACCTGTTTTTCTCTTCCAGCTTTCCTGGACTATTGTATAGCACTCATAAATGATTAAATGAAAAATAATGGTAGTTATTAAGATTGATATGGTTTGGAATTGGTAAAATGTGCTTGGAAAAAAAATCACAATAAAACAATGTTT
The DNA here is from genome assembly GCF_003368295.1 of Carassius auratus. NCBI lineage: Eukaryota > Metazoa > Chordata > Actinopteri > Cypriniformes > Cyprinidae > Carassius > Carassius auratus. The sequence continues at coordinate 7,239,708 of NC_039284.1, forward strand.
TAATGTTTAAGTTTGGAATATTAACTGACGTGAATGAATGCTATATAAATATTGTTCATGTTAACATAATGTTTATGAATGGAATCTTATTGTAAAGTGTTACTAAAGTTATATATATATATATATATATATATATATATATATATATATATATATATTGTTCTGTGAATGTGATTTTAAAGTCTAGATGATTCGGATTAACCCTTTAACTGCCATATCCTTTAAAACCTCACTGCCAGAGGGATATTGTGAATGCATGTGCCCGCTGGGCACAGTTTACCTGATGCCACCGGGGTGGCGATGGCACTGGTGGCTTGAGCCCGCCATCGCTGCTTGCAGCTATATTTATTTTTATTATTCTTCTTCTCCAAAATGAATCGCATTTTTGAGGGCCTAAACATGCTCGAAAAGTCATGAAACTTTGCACACACCTCAGAACTGGCGAAAATTTACGTCTGATATGGGTTTCAGAAGTGGGTGTGGCAAAATGGCTCAACAGCGCCACCTATACACGTTCAACGGTGTGCGCCTCGAGCTACGTTTCATGTACATGTATGAAAATCGGTATACACATGTAACTCTCCAATACCTACAAAAAAGTCTCTTGGAGCAAAATCCGAAACCCAACAGGAAGTCGGTTATTACTAATATTATGAGCAAATTTTGTGTCATTTTTGTCATTTCCATGCGTTGTATTTTAACGAACTCCTCCTAGAGATTCATTCAGATCAACACCAAATTTGGTATGCCTAATCTGAAGGCCTTTGCTATGTTAAATTGCGAAGCTTTTGAGTTTTCGTTAATGGGCGTGTCCGTGGCGGCCTGGCGAATTTCGATGATTCGCCATGAAACAGGAAGTTGCTATAACTCAGACATACAATGACCAATCTGCCCCAAACTTCACATGTTTGATGAGAATCCTGACCTGAACAGATTGACATGCCCATATTCAGTTATAGTCATAGCGCCACCTACTGGCAACAGGAAGTGACATATTTTACACTGCAATGAACTACTCCTAGAAATTTTATGACATCAATGTCTTTTTAGTGGTCAGTCTAATCTAAAGGCCTGTGCGATGTTAAGTTGTGAAGATCTTGAGTTTTCGTTTAAAAGCGTGTCCATGGCGCCGTCACGAAGTTCGATGTCTCGCCATGGGAATAAAAGATGTTATAACTCAGGCATAAAATGTCCGATCTTCCCCAAACTGCACATGTGTGATAAGAGTCCTGGCCTGAACACATCTGAAGGCCAAAATTCCATCAGGTGTGGCAAAATGGCTCGATAGCGCCACCTATACACTTTCAACAGAGTGTGCCTCGAGCTATGTTTCACGTACATGTACAAAAATCGGTATACACATGTAACACACCAATACCTACAAAAAAGTCTCTTGGTACGAAATCCGAATCCCAACAGGAAGTCGGTTATTTAGAATTTTCTCTGCAAAATTGGCGTTGTTTCTGCCATTTTCAGGGGTTGTACTTTAACGAACTCCTCCTAGAGATTTATTCAGATCAACACCAAACCTGGTCAGTGTAATCTTAAGCCCTTTGCGATGTTAAATTGCGAAGATCTTTAGATTTCGTTAAAGGGCGTGTCCATGGCGGCCTGACAAATTTCGATGTTTCGCCATGAAAAAGGAAGTTGCTGTAACTCAGACATACAATGTCCAATCTGCCCCAAACTTCACATGTTAGATAAAACTTCTGCCCTTAACAGATCTACATGCCCACATTCAGTTATAGTCATAGCGCCACCTATTGGCAACAGGAAGTGACATGTTTTACGCTGCGACAAACTACTCCTATAATTTTTTTGAGATTAACATATATTTTGTGGTCAGTCTAATCTAAAGGCCTGTGCAATGTTAACTTTTGGAGATCTTGAGTTTTTGTTAAAGGGCGTTTCCATGGCGCCATGACAAAATTTGATATCTTGCCACAGCAAGAGAAGTTATTGTAACTCAAGCATAAAATGTTCAATCTTCCGCAAACTTCACATGTTTGATAAGAGTCCTGGCCTGAACACATCTGAAGGCCAATATTCCATTATAATGATAGCGCCACCTGCTGGCAACGGTAAGATTGGCACATATATGGGATATACTTTGATATATTCCACTTATATTCAGGACATTAAATGCATATTTCTCAACGTTCACCTTTTTACTAAAGCCACACGATGGCGGTGCGCCCGGGTGCGAGGGCCCGTTCATCGCTGCTTGCAGCTTTAATTATTCTTATTATTATTATTCTTCTTCTCTAAGATGAATCGCATTTTTGAGGGCCTAAACATGCTCGAAAAGTCATGAAACTTTGCACACACCTCAGAACTGGCGAAAATTTACGTCTGATATGGGTTTCAGAAGTGGGTGTGCCAAAATGGCTCAACAGCGCCACCTATACACATTCAACGGTGTGCGCCTCGAGCTACGTTTCATGTACATGTATGAAAATCGGTATACACATGTAACTCTCCAATACCTACAAAAAAGTCTCTTGGAGCAAAATCCGAAACCCAACAGGAAGTCGGTTATTTCAAATATTATGAGCAAATTTTGTGTCATTTTTGTCATTTCCATGTGTTGTATTTTAACGAACTCCTCCTAGAGATTAATTCAGATCAACACCAAATTTGGTATGCCTAATCTAAAGTCCTTTGCGATGTTAAATTGCGAAGCTTTTGAGTTTTCGTTGAAGGGCCTGTGTGTGGCGGCCTGGCGAATTTCGATGATTCGCCATGAAACAGGAAGTTGCTATAACTCAGACATACAATGACCAATCTGCCCCAAACTTCACATGTTGGATGAGACTCCTGTCCTGAACAGTTTGACACGACAATATTCAGTTATAGTCATAGCGCCACCTATTGGCAACAGGAAGTTACATATTTTAAGCTGCGACAAACTACTCCTAGAAATTTTTGACATCAATGTCTTTTTTGTCGTCAGTCTAATCTAAAGGCCTGTACGATGTTAAAATGAGAAGATCTTGAGTTTTCGTTAAAGGGCGTGTCCATGGCGCCATGTCAAAGTTCGATGTCTCGCCATGGGAGTAGAAGTTGCTGTAACTCAGTCATAAAATATCAGATCTTGCCCAGACTTCAAATGTTTGATAAGAGTACTGACCTGAACACATCTGGAGGCTAATATTCCATTGGGTGTGGCAAAATGGCTCGATAGCGCCACCTATACATTTTCAATGGAGTGCGCCTCGAGCTACATGTCATATACATGTACGAAAATCGGTAAACATATGTAACACACCAATAGCTACAAAAAAGTCTCTTGGTACGAAATCCGAATCCCAACAGGAAGTCGGTTATTTTTAATTTTCCCTGCAAAATTGGTGTTGTTTTTGTCATTTTCAGGGGTTGTATTTTAACGAACTCCTCCTAGAGATTTATTCAGATCAACACCAAACTTGGTCAGTGTAATCTAAAGCCCTTTGCCATGTTAAATTGCGAAGGAATTGAGGTTTCGTTAAAGGGCGTGTCCATGGTGGCCTGACAAATTTCGATGATTCGCCGTGAAAAATGATGGTGCTATAACTCACACATACAATGTCCAATCCGCCCCAAACTTCACATTTTTGTTAAGACTCTTCACCTGAACAGATCTACATGCCAATATTCAGTTATAGTCATAGCGCCACCTATTGGCAACTGGAAGTGACATATTTTACACTGTGACAAACTACTCCTAGAAATTTTATGACATCAATGTCTTTTTTGTGGTCAGTCTAATCTAAAGACCTGTGTGATGTTTAGTTGTGAAGATCTTGAATTTTTGTTAAAAGGCATGTCCATGTCGCCATGACGAAGTTCGATGTCTCGCCATGGGAATAAAAGATGTTATAACTCAGGCATAAAATGTCCGATCTTGCCCAAACTTCACATGTGTGATAAGGGTCCTGGCTTGAACACATCTGAAGGCCAATATTCCATTATAACGATAGCGCCACCTGCTGGCAACAGGAAGATTGGCACACATATGGAATAAACTGATATATTGCACTTATATTTATGAGTTTAAATGCATATTTCTCAACGTTCACCTTTTTATTAAAGCCACACGATGGTGGTGAGCCCGGGTGCGAGGGCCCGTTCATCGCTGCTTGCAGCTTTAATTATTATTCTTCTTCTTCTTCTTCTTCTTCTTCTTCTCCCGAATGAATCGCATTTTTGAGGGCTTTAACATGCTCAAAAAGTCATGAAACTTTGCACACGCGTCAAACCTGGTGAAAATTTTCGTCTGATATAGGATTCAGAAGAGGGTGTGGCAAAATGGCTCGACAGCGCCACCTATACCAAGAAAATCAACAGCCTTCCAGCTATGTTTCACGTACATGCACGAAAATTGGCACACATATGTAACACACCAATACCTACAAAAAAGACTCTTGGAGCGAAATTCTAAACCCAACAGGAAGTCGGTTATTTTTAATATTATGAGCATATTTTGTGTAATTTTGGTCATTTCCATGTGTTGTATTTTAACGAACTCCTCCTAGAGAGTTCTTCAAATCAACACCAAATTTGGTATGCCTAATCTAAAGGCCTTTGCGATGTTAAATTGCGAAGATCTTGAGTTTTCGTTGAAGGGCGTGTCCGTGGCGGCCTGGCGAATTTCGATGATTCGCCATGAAAAATGAAGTTGCTATAACTCAGACATACAATGTCCAATCTGCCCCAAACTTCACATGTTTGATGAGACTCCAAACCTGAACATATTGACATGCCCATATTCAGTTATAGTCATAGCGCCACCTATTGGCAACAGGAAGTGACATATTTTACGCTGCGACGAACTACTCCTAGAAATTTTATGACATCAAGGTCTTTTTTGTGGTCAGTCTAATCTAAAGGCCTGTGCGATGTTCAATTGTGAAGATCTTGATTTTTCGTTAAAAGGCTTGTTCATGGCGCCGCGACGAAGTTCGATGTCTCGCCATGGGAATAAAAGATGTTATAACTCAGGCATAAAATGTCCGATCTTCCCCAAACTTCACATGTGTGATAAGAGTCCTGGCCTGAACAGATCTGCAGGCCAATATTCCAGCGGGTGTGGCAGAATGGCTCTATAGCGCCACCTATACACATTCAACGGAGTGCGCCTCGAGCTATGTTTCACGTACATGTACAAAAATTGGTACACACATGTAACACTCCAATACCTACAAAAAAGTCTCTTGGTACGAAATCCGGATCCCAACAGGAAGTCGGTTATTTTGAATTTTCCATACAAAATTGGTGTTGTTCTTGCCATTTTTTAGGGGTTGTACTTTAACGAACTCCTCCTAGAGATTTATTCAGATCAACACCAAACTTGGTCAGTGTAATCTAAAGCCATTTGCGATGTTAAATTGCGTAGGACTTGAGGTTTCGTTAAAGGGCGTGTCCATGGCGGCCTGACAAATTTCGATGTTTCGCCATGAAAAAGGAAGTTGCTGTAACTCAGACATACAATGTCCAATCTGCCCCAAACTTCACATGTTGGATGAGACTCTTGACCTGAACAGATCTACATGCCCATATTCAGTTATAGTCATAGCGCCACCTATTGGCAACAGGAAGTGACATATTTTACACTGCGACAAACTACTCCTAGAGATTTTATGACATCAATGTCTTTTTTGTGGTCAGTCTAATCTGAAGGACTGTGCAATGTTAGCTTGTGGAGATCTTGAGTTTTTGTTAAAGGGCGTGTCCATGGCGCCATGACGAAGTTCGATGTCTCGCCATGGGAATAAAAGATGTTATAACTCAGGCATAAAATGTCCGATCTTGCCCAAACTTCACATGTGTGATAAGGGTCCTGGCTTGAACACATCTGAAGGCCATTATTCCATTATAACGATAGCGCCACCTGCTGGCAACAGGAAGATTGGCACACATATGGAATAAACTTTGATATATTGCACTTATATTTATGAGTTTAAATGCATATTTCTCAACGTTCACCTTTTTACTAAAGCCACACGATGGCGGTGAGCCCGGGTGCGAGGGCCCGTTCATCGCTGCTTGCAGCTTTAATTATATTTATAACCAAGGCTAGATTCTATAAAATAAATAAAAAAACAAACAAATAAATAAATAAATAAATATAACATAAATAAATAAATAAATAAAAAAGGTTTATCTTCAAACCAAATGCAGTATATCTAACCTGAACATTAAGGTTAAAGACTGAATTTGACCAAACCTGTTATATATTTAATCATGTTTCTTTGCAAGCCCATATCTGCCACTGAATAATAATAACAAAAAATAAATAAAAAAAATAAAATCAGAATTGCAAGATATAAAGTCAGAATTGTGAGTTTATATTTTGCAATTCTGACTTTATAACTCGCAAGCCTGAGAAAAAAAAGAGTTAGAATTACAAGTTTATATCACACAATTCTGAGAAAAAAAAGGCAGAATTGTGAGATAAATATTCGCAATTACCTTGATTTATTTTTTATTTAGTGGCAGAAGCAAGCTTACATATGTTTCACTCTAAAATGTAAAAAAAAAAAAAAGTAATTATTTCCTTTAAAAATGTGGGCCTATCTTCTTTGGGTGTATCTGCATAGACATTAGGCTGGCATCATATATATTTTTTTTTTTTTTACAGAAATGAAAATTAGGCTATGAGGGATAAAAGTGTGTTCAGTGGATAGTACAGTTGTTAAAACCATACAGAAGAAATGAAGAGGCTACACAATGTCAGAAATGTTGCCACAATTATTTTCCAATTAACGTGTCCCCCCCCCCCCCCACCCCCTTTTTTCATCAAAATAATTAATTTCCTCATCCTGATAATGAGGATAGCAATAAGGTGGCATGAATATATGAGGAAACCGGCCAGTTAGCATCCTCTCTCTAATTTGCATATTTCTAGAGTTCTAAATGAGGCTGAAAGTGTTGTGGAGAACAAAATAAACATTTTTTCCCCCCAGGTTAAGTTCCTTGTTTGTCTTTACAGGGACAGAAACAGTATTTTAAACTTGTTTGTATATTTCACAATATCTATCGGTCTTCAAGCACACTCATATATTTAGCTGCTTTTGCTATCATTCTTCATAAATTCAATTTTGAACAGAAGAGTTCATACAGTAATGAGCAGACTTAAGTCCTTTAGTAATCAGTGATTTTATTGCAGTAAAACTTCTCCAGAATGACATCACAAATGAACAAATGTTACACAACGATTCCATAAACACAATTTTGCATATGATTGAGGATTATAATGATTACATTTAGTTTGTACTTATAATCTTTCATTTCAAACGGAGCTGTATTTTTCTTCTTCTTTTTTTATAGGGCAGAATGAGAGATTGAATGCAAAATGCTGTTCTCTGTTTGACAGCAGATCATTTATCCTTGTTCAACAATATTCTGCTTCATAAATAGTGTGGATCTTTTAATATGGCAAAAAAATCACTGTTTCATGCTAAACCGGAATTTAGATGGATGGGCGATTTAAGTATCTCTCTCTGGCTAATCTATTCCAACCTATACCTGCCTCATTTATATATGACTGGTTATCTTTTCAAATAATAAAAGAAAAAAAAACATGTAAGATGTAATGTGTTTGAACAGGAAGAATGACATGAAAAAGGTCAAGACTGCCTGCAAATGTGCTGCCTGACTCTTTAATCACATCCAGGTGCAATCACACCATACACAATTCTCTGTGCTTAAACTGTAGGACATCGTCTGTGAGTGAATGACTTGCTAATGGCTGTCTGAATGTGGTCAGTGGAAGTTGTATTACAATGGGAGATCCTTAAGCATTAGCATCTTAACCACTTGGGTGCTTATCGCAAGGGAGCACAATGCAACAATAAAATGAATGCAGAACAAGAACGTAGAGGTTCTCTACTTAACTGTAACCTTGAATATTTCCTCTGTGGACCTTAAATTACTTCAGCGAAGGGTATTTGCATTCCATGAGAACTAAACATTGGATACATTGCTTAGTTGCTTTGGGTAAAAGTGTAAGAGACACACTCAAGGGAATATAACCAGTAGCTGCTGAGCTTGAGAGTTGAATTAGCTGAGAAATTGGTATTTCATAGCTCAGGAGGCCTAAAGGGGTCTGTTATCTTTTGAAGTATAAACTTTGTCTGAGATGTTTCTTCTAAGAAATACAATAGAAAAAGGTGACTGGTGATGTAGAAAATATGTTTTAGAGTTGAATCCAATCAAATGTATGTGAATAGCTCTTTTAATTTGGTTTTGGAACAATTTGATAGAGATGTTTGAATTCATATCAAATGTAAGATTATTGTGGCCCTTTTCTTTAAAAATAAAACTAAACACCAAGGAGACCTAAGCATTTTGCTCTCAATTTAATATAAACATCCTGGGTGTTGAAAATCTAAATAACAAGTAATATTTTTTGTTTCTTTTTTCTTTTTTCTTTTTTTTTACAACAAAGTATCTGAGTAACTTTTACAAAAAAGTAACTGACCTTACTCTTATTTTTAATTTATTGACTCCATTATTATCCCTGAGTACAGAGATTGAAATGGGTATATACGGTTGTGGGAGTTGTTTGAGCATGATGGGTATTTTAATTCTAGAGAGTGAGCATGTGAGATCTTCATAGGTCTAGAGTATGTCAGGCTTATAAGCGATAAACTGAGCCTTATTTCTTTCAGCTAACACACATTTCATGTTTAAAAAAGGCAAAAAAATATTACTGTGTAAAGAAAATAAAGCAGAATGCTTCTATGAAATCCAGTCATACTCATTTGCAGCGGTGGATTTGTTCTGCCCTGGAGCTCTCAGTGCAGCTTCCATAAACTTTTCTGTTGTTATGACAGTCAGTACAACAGAAAATAAAGAACCACAGAGAGTAAAATTTTACCCAAAGTGCCTTAAATTATATTCAATTTACATTTTATGATGTTCATTCCCTGGGAATTGAACCTCTGATCCCTGCATTGTTAGAGTCTTACTCTACTGTTTGACCTAAAGTTTTTACGTTTACATCCTTTTCTATTTGTATTAATTTTAATACAAAGTTTAATAGTTTAATTCACCAAATAAAAATGAAGGGCGTGGAAAGATTTAATTAATAGTGATTCATTTTACAGTTTATTATGGGCTGGCAATATCATGACTTAGGTGCTCTTGAGCAAGGCACTGAACCCCCAACTGCTCCCCGGCGCCGCAGCATAAATGGCTGCCTACTGCTCCGGGTGTGTGTTCACAGTTTGAGTGTGCACTTTGGATGGGTTAAATGTAGAGCATTTATTCTGAGTATGGGTCACCATACTTGGCTGTATGTCACCTTTACTTTTTAATACTAGTCTTAAAGAGTTAGTCATTATAGATTCTAGATTTTTTCCCTTTCTTTCTCTAAAACTGGTTATAACTTTTGAAGTCAGTTACAAAAGGGTAGACTGATTACCCCTTGCCTAACTGCTAGATGGTCAAATAAGCTGCAACTAGTAAACTAGCTAAGACACAGTCTTAACATAGTCTAAATACATAATTAACCGATGGTTGCATTTGTCATGATACATTCCCTGCTCACCACCAGAGGTTACCACACACACCACCCAAACATTCACCCTGGACTCCATTGTACTGTCAAATTATTTTCTTGCCTTACCCTCTGGACACTGTTTGCTGGTGTACGACCTTTGCCTGTCTGGCTATGCTCTTTGTTTTGTATAAAGCTGCAATTGGAACCAACCTTGCCTACACGACCCTGATTGTTACGGAATACTGAGCCTCCCAAGCATGGGCGTAGGTTTGGTCTCAGCTTTGGTGGGGACAGTCTGGTCAGTCACTACTGCTAGTTAATTTTTGTGCCTAGCTAGTTATTTTGCCTACTTACACTCTGACTCTGCTTTATGAAAACAAAAAAACAAAACAAAAAACAAAAAACAAAAAAACTTTTTTATGTGGCAGAGAGACAGCCCTGGTAACTTACCGTCTGCGTCGTCAACATGCACGTGCGTGCACAAACACACACACACACACACACACACACACACACACAAACCACCCGCTTGCTGCTAGTGCAAGCACAAAAGTAATCCCGGCCCGCGTGTGTAGCCTCTCAGATACCCCGCCGCCAATCAAATTATGGCGTTTCTTGTACTGTCGTCGTCCTGACCGATAGAATCGATCCAAATAGCAGTCCAAAGATCCAAATAGCAGTTCAAAGGAGTTTGCTAAATATTGGTGGGACAAATTTGTCATCTCAAAATATTGATAGGGACTAGTACCTAGCGTCCCCCACTAAACCTACGCCCATGCTCCCAAGTATCCAGCGGCTTTCCTGAACGACACTGGCCAGGTATGGACACTGCAAGACTGTTATTAGTTCTCGACCAGTGCACCTGATCAGTCAAGAGCTATATTCAAGAGTATTTAGATCTCTGTGTTTTTCTGATCTGCCGGACTGTGAACTTCTTTTGTGAGGGCATTACCCAGCTGCTGAATTTGTGACTAATATGAAATAGTCCCCGTTTATCTCTCAGTCAGTTGGATTATGCTTTGTTGTGTGTTGGCTCTTCATTCACTGTGGGTGTCGCAGAGGAATAACGCGACATTGCACTCACTCATGTTATGGCAGCCACACTAGAGCATGAGCACAGAATGGCGGCAACAGCCAGCCCAGCGACACTGCACAAGATGATCTTCCAGAGTCGAGTCAAGTCCCCATTGATCTTCCAGAGTCGAGTCAAGTCCCCGTTGATCTTCCAGAGTCGAGTCAAGTCCCCGTTGATCTTCCAGAGTCGAGTCAAGTCACTATTGAGCTTCCAGAGCCTTATCACATCTCAGCTCTTCTTTCTGAGATGAGTCACGTGATCTCCCAGAGTCTAGTCTCATCCTGTCTGTTGCACCTAGATTTTTGAGGTCAGTCCATTGGTATCCCAGTATGGTATCCAGTGTGAGAGATGCACAGCTGATGTCTGCACACTCAGCTTTTATCCCTAAACAAACTCATCTTAGCCCTCCAGTTTTAGAATTGATTCCCCTGTCTGCAGTGCTTCCCATAATGGGAATTGCCTTATGGTCTGTCTGGGTCGCAAACACCACCGCCGAGTATCCAGAGTTAGCATCTTATGCTGCAGAACCTAACAAAATGGGGATGTCTGCTTCAGATCCCTGCAAAGTTGTGGCGCCTAGCAATACACTCCTAGCCCATGAATCATCACCTTTCTCTGAACTGGCCATCAAGGCCACTTATGAACTATTGTCCTGCCCTGACTCAACCGAGGAGGCTACTTCAGAACTCTCAGCTTTGTCTATCACACCCAAGGATGTGGGCTGTGAAATTCCTGACAGTTTTGCTGCGCCCATGGAGGCCACCTGTGAATCCTCGTTCTGCCCTGTCACCGCTATGGAGGCCATTTGTAAATTTCCTGTCTGGTCTGTCATGGCAATGAAAGCCGTTTGTGAACTCTCATCCTGTCACTGCTAGGGAGGCTGTCTGTGAACTCTCTGCCTGCCCTGTCATAGCTATGGAGGCTGTTTGGGATCTTTCTACCCAGCTTATCATGGCCACGCCATTAACCTGTTTATGTTCTCTGTTTCAATCCTACCTGGTCAGACTTGCTCTCCTGTGCCATCGACTCCACTGTGGTGGTCCTCTGCTCCACCCTGGTGGGCTTCTGTTCCATCTGCTCGGCTGTGGTGGTCCTCTGCTTCGCCCTGGTGGGCTTCAGTCCCATCTGCTCGGCTGTGGTGGTCCTCTGCTCTGCTCTGCTGGGCTTCTGTCCCATCTGCTCAGCTGTGGTGGACCTCTGCTCTGCTCTGGTGGGCTCCAGTTCCATCTGCTCCACCCTGGTGGGTTTCTGCCATGTCTGCCCTGCCTTGCAGGGCTTCTGCTCAGACGTGGGAGTCTTTAGACTCATCTGCTCTGATCTGGTGGTCTTCTGCTCCACCGTGGGGGTCTTCAGACTTAGCTGCCCTGATCTGGTCTATAGTGCACCTGATATAGTGCACTGTCACATCAGACAGTGCACTATAGACCCCCTGAGGAACAGTTCCACTCACTCTCTACTATAGGAGAGTATTAAATCATCTAAACCAACAACATGTATATTAGACCCTATACCATCTAAGCTCCTAAAAGAGGTGCTTCCAGAAGTAATAGATCCTCTTCTGACTATTATTAATTCCTCATTGTCATCAGGATATGTCCCCAAAACCTTAAAACTGGCTGTTATTAAGCCTCTCATTAAAAAAAAAAAAAACCCAACTTGACCCCAAAGAACTAGTTAATTATAGACCAATCTCGAATCTCCCTTTTCTGTCCAAGATACTAGAAAAGGTGGTATCCTCACAATTAAATTCCTATTAAGAGAAAAATGGTATATGTGAGGACTTCCAGTCAGGATTTAGACTGTATCACAGTACTGAGACTGCTCTCCTAAGAGTTACAAATGATTTGCTCTTATCATCCGATCGTGGGTGTATCTCTCTATTAGTTTTATTGGATCTTAGTGCTGCGTTTGACACAATTGACCACATCATTATTTTGCATAGACTAGAACACTTTGTTGGCAACAGTGGAAGTGCATTAGCATGGTTTAAATCATACTTATATGACTGCCATCAGTTCGTAGCAGTGAATGAAGATGTATCATATCGATCACAAGTGCAGTATGGAGTACCTCAAGGCTCAGTGCTAGGGCCACTACTCTTCACGCTTTATATGTTACCCTTGGGAGATATCATCAGGAAACATGGTGTTAGCTTTCACTGTTATGCTGATGATACTCAGCTCTATATTTCTTCACGCCCTGGTGAAACACACCAATTTGAAAAACTAATGGAATGCATAGTCGATATAAAAAAATTGGATGACGAGTAATTTCTTACTGCTAAATTCAGAAAAAACAGAGGTGTCAATTATAGGACCTAAAAACTCTGCTTGTAATAACCTACAACACTGTCTTAGACTTGATGGTTGCTCTGTCAATTCTTCGTCATCAGTTAGGAACCTAGGTGTGCTATTTGATCGCAATCTTTCCTTAGAAAGCCACGTTTCTAGCATTTGTAAAACTGCATTTTTCTATCTCAAAAAAATATCTAAATTACGGCCTATGCTCTCAATGTCAAATGCAGAAATGTTAATCCATGCATTTATGACTTCAAGGTTAGATTATTGTAATGCTTTATTGGGTGGTTGTTCTGCACGCATAGTAAACAAACTACAGCTAGTCCAAAATGCAGCAGCAAGAGTTCTTACTAGAACCAGGAAGTATGACCATATTAGCCCGGTCCTGTCATCGCTGCACTGGCTCCCTATCAAACATCGTATAGATTTTTTAAAATATTGCTTAGTACTTATAAAGCCCTGAATGGTTTAGCACCTCAGTATTTGAATGAGCTCCTTTTACATTATACTCCTCTACGTCCGCTACGTTCTCAAAACTCAGGCAATTTGATAATACCTAGAATATCAAAATCAACTTCGGGCGGCAGATCCTTTTCCTATTTGGCGCCCTACACTCTGGAATAACCTACCTAACATTGTTCGGGAGGCAGACACACTCTTGCAGTTCAAATCTAGATTAAAGACCCATCTCTTTAACCTGGCATACACATAACATAATAATATGCTTTTAATATCCAAATCCGTTAAAGGATTTTTAGGCTGCATTAATTAGGTAAACCTGAACTGGAAACACTTCACATAACACCCTATGTACTTGCTACATCATTAGAAGAATGGCATCTACGCTAATATGTGTCTGTTTCTCTCTTGATCCGAGGTCACCGTGGCCACCAGATCCAGTCTGTATCCAGATCAGAGGGTCACTGCAGTCACCCGGATCCAGTACGTATCCGACATGATGGTGTATCAGCACCTAGAAAGGACCTCTACTGCCCTGAAAGACAGCGGAGACCAGGACAACTAGAACCCCAGATACAGATCAACTGTAAATACCTTGTCTCAGAGGACCACCAGGACAAGACCACAGGAAACAGATGATTCTTCTGCACAATCTGACTTTGCTGCAGCCTGGAATTGAACTACTGGTTTCGTCTGGTCAGATGAGAACTGCCCCCCCCCCCCACCCCCCCACCCAACTAAGCCTGGTTTCTCCCAAGGTTTTTTTCTCCATTCTGTCACCGATGGAGTTTCGGTTCCTTTGCCTCTGGCTTGCTTAGTTGGGGTCACTTCATCTACAGCGATATCATTGACTTGATTGCAAATAAATGCACAGACACTAAAACTTAAACTGAACAGAGATTACATAACTGAATTCAAAGATGAACTGCCTTTAACTATAATTTTGCATTATTGAGACACTGTTTTCCAAATTAATGTTGTTCAGTGCTTTGACACAATGTATTTTGTTTAAAGCGCTATATAAATAAAGGTGATTGATTGATCTGGTGGTCTTCAGCTCCACCTGTGCTTCCGGCTTGTTCCTGGTTTCCTTCTCTGCTGGTCGTGCCTCAGGTCCTTGTTGCTGCACAGCCTCATGGACCTGGCCCAACATCCTGCCCCCGGTTCTGCCTCCGCTCCACCACCCTCCTGGATCCTGTACTGTGGGGAGCGTCTGGAATCCGCTTTTGGGGAGGGGCTCTGTCATGATCCATTCTCTGCTCACCACCAGAGGTTACTACACACATCACTCAGACTTTTACCCTGGACTCCACTTCCCAAGATTCACTCTGATTACATACTCACCTGTTCCAATAACCTGTACACTATAAAGGTTGCACTCACTCACATAAAGGTGCTCAGTATTGTTTAGCCTTATATTCTGTTTCCTACTCTTGTTGTTCTGACCCTAGCCTGTTTTTCTCGCCTCTGATCTTTTGCTGCTTGCCTTTATCGATTGCCTGTTTTGGATTATTCTCTTGCCTTTCCCTCTGGACACTGTTTGTTGGTGTACAACCTTTGCCTTTGTCTGACTATGCTCTTTGTTTGAATAAAGCTGCAATCGGATTCCGACCTTGTCTACGTGACCCTGATCATTACAGTGATTTGAAGTCAAATTAAATTTTAAAAACACATTTTATTTTAACAAATGAATAAGTCCAAAATGTAAAGTGCATACAATTTATTCAACTTTATTGCATATTTTAAATAGTCACACCATGAAAATGTCAACATTGGTCACATGTAATCATATGAGAAATATCACATAATACATATTTGTATATCACCAAACTCTGGATAAAAAAAGAAAAAGAAAAAAATGAATGTATTGTTTGTTTATTTTTTCCTTGCTTGAATTAAATTCACAAAATATTTGTATGCTATATATTCTTCATAAACAAAGACACCAGAGATGATGATTTCTGTAATAACAATCTTTACTCATTTATCTCTTGTTTTCCATATTATATACATCCATATTTTGTGGCAGGAGTTTGTTAAAGTCAGTAACTGATAATTATAAATAAGGTAACAGGTTTTCTGATATTACAGTATGTCTCTCCCCCCAGAATATTGCAATTTTGCACTTCAAATTACAAATTAATATTTAGAGGAGTTAATATGGTCTTCACTTTAATGCTTTAAAACTCATGCATGCTTTCACCTTCAGCTGTTTCTTTGAAGAGCCTCCTTATTGTTCATTTCTCTAGAGCCTGTTTAAGTAGGCCATCGTCATTTGGAGCAATATCCTGATTGTTCGGTTTGAAGACCTAAATGGGTTGTAATGGCCTGCAGTACGTACCCTTTTCAACTTTCATCAACATTTAAATCACTTTTAGAGGACGTGTGATCCTCTTCATTTTCTGAAGAATTACTTGGGGGTGAGCTAAGGTGAAGTGTTATCTTCGATATACCAAGTATACATTTGGGGTAAAGTCGCAGAAAAACAGGTACAAAAGCTGTCACTGGGGCAGTTCCTTTTCAACAGATATACCTTTGAACCTGAAGGGTCCATATTTGTAATTAAGGGTATATTAATACCTAAAGTGTACACAAAAGTACCTAAAATTTACAAAAGTGTAGAGAGTTTAGGGGTGGAGTCCTGTTATACTTGGAGAAAACAATCAGTTTGCTTATTATCCTCACTTGTTTTTTTTTTTTTGTTTTTTTTGAGTAATTCTGAACATGGTCTATATACCCCTGTTGTACAGGTCTGCCTCTTCATGACATGCTTTAGCTTGCCTTGCTGTTGAGTGGAAAGATTAACATGTTAGAATTATCGCCAATTGCCGGCATATTGACCCTAATTGCAAGATCACTTGATTGGCATAATTCTTTTTGTGAATAAGCTGTTCAATGAATTCAGATAATGCTCTGTTACTGACAGAATTAATGAGGTAATCTACAGCCAATGATCATTAAAGTGATTCTGAGCCTCTTAGTTCTTTTAGTGAAAAGACCCTATTCTTCATTTTCTACAGGGCCACCAAGTTATTGCCACAGGGAAAACCCGAGAAATGACATTAAACTAAACTGGTTAAACCTCATTCAACTTTCATTTTCTGCTGGCAGTGGTTCTTTTGTCTTCTTTCTAGCAGGCCTTTCTCCTCTGGAAGGAGATACAGTATTGGGTTTCACACAGGCTGCTCTAAAAAATGCATTAAAGATTGTGAGGCAGTAAGTGCAAGGCATCATCTTGGAAAAATTGGAGTTGACACAAAATGTTGATATATTTTAAAATTCTAAACTTTTATTTATTTAAGTATTTTTTTTATTCAATCATTTTTTCGTGTTTGCAGCAGGCACACTCAAAAGTCCAATCAAGCATTCAACATGTGGGATAATGTCTCTTCATGAATCTGATGTATCCTTAATAGTTTGAGTTCCTGTGAAGAATTACCTTGGTAGAAGTACCTGGGTATTTCATGAGAATTTGGATGTATTTAAAGCAAAGTGTAGTTCTCTATATATTTACTTACATTTACATAGACACAAAAACACAATATTGACATATCAGCTGAAACAAACAGTGTTACAGATTGGGTAGCATTATATTGTAGACAGATTGGAGATTAATCATAGTAAACATGTCCCAACGTGGCTTATGCTCCTAATCAAAACCCGATGTGACAAAATGTGGACTGTTATAAAGGCCTATTGCTACAATGACTTTTCAGTTAACAGACAGTCCGTTTCTATTTCTGACACACTGCAGCTAACCCAGCACTTTATTTTGCTCCTCTGTGCAAAACATGCAAAGCAGTGTGCAAGGTAAGAGGATGAGATTAGTTCTCTAAAAAGTTCTGTCCATGTTTCAGCAACTGCATAACGTTACCAACAACTATATAAGTTGTGCTTGTAAAAACACTTGTATTTGTTGTAACTGTTTAATTTGCCATAACATAAGAACACCTGACTTGCAAGTAAATTGTCATTTGGAAATACAAATAGTCAAATACTCTATATTTGATATACTGGCATTTTTAAAGGTGCAGTACAGTATGTCATATTAACAACTAGGTTGAAATGGGTACTGCCGTCCAAATTCAAATGTACTGTCATATGGGTTGCCAGACTGAGGACACAGAACAGGCACAAGTGCAACTGACAATAGAGGGAGATTTAGCTTAAACTGTTAACTAGTTTGAGTTGATTTATTTGTGTTTAAATATGCCTCTGCTCATAGAGCATTTTAGAGGGATGCTGAAGCTTTTTAGGATGGGTAGAATCTTTTATCTCTGAGTTTGTTTGCTGCAGTATGTGCTGCTAGATGGTCAAATTTCTGACAATTGGCAACCTTGGCTGTCAAAATATGGGGTGGGGGGTGGTTAGGGGGCCTGGCCACCTTGGTCACTGTGCCCCCTCACCTCTGGTGCTGTCACTGTAGTGGGCACCCTGATTTTAGTGTGTGAGTGTAACGACTGGGTGAAAGGAGTGGCAGGACGCAAGTGCGAGTAATGAATATTTAATTATATAAATGACAAAGTACATAAAGGGGGAAACACAGATGATACTTGGCCGGGGATACACAGTCCAGGAAGATGCAGGTGAGTGGAGGATCCGAAGTGCAGTGATGAGTTGGCAGGTATCCCTACTAGACTGAAATTTATCTGGGCCTATTCTGAATGCCAAAAAGCATTTAGATGTGTGCAACTGCTTAGAAACTTTTGTTTTAATTTTATATACCTCTTTACTTCCCCTGCAGTGTAAGAAATAAAAAAAAATACAAAAACTAACTTTTATTATGTTTTATCACCATCATTAAAAGCCAATGTGACAGACTGGCGTTCCAATGTGGCCCAGTTCTGTTTGTTTCACAATCTTAAAGTATCTGCCATCCAATATTGCTGAGCTAACCCGCCCAGTTAAACTAGTTGATGGAATTTCGATGGGTGATATGACCAAAATCTTAAATTTACTTTACAGTTACAATATATGGCATGGTTTCACAATTATCAATATGAGTTTTGATACCGCAGCAAAAACTGAATTTCGAACTCCTTTGATGTTTTTTTTTTTTTTTTTTTTTTTTTTAACGCAAGTAGTATAGTAACTTTTATATTTGATTAATATAAAGTTTATTTGTTTCTTTATACATAATTATAAAATATAAAGTTTATCTAAAATATATTTTTTTTAATTAGAAATAATTTGACAATTTTTGGGTGAACAATAAAACTAAAAGTGTGGTGTATCTTTCATCATTGTCCTCACAAATGCACACAATCACTACACTAAACTGATGTAGACAGACAATGATTAACCTAATTATTTTATCTCTACATAAACAAACATTTGCATAGATGGTTAAACACAATCACAATTTGGAAATGTGTCCAGTTACATTTTCATAAAGCACCATGTTTACACCATGATTACATTTACATAAGGAGCCTGCATAGCAGAAATAATGAATAAAGTAATGGTAGGTGTTTAATACAATCATTAGTTGAAATAAAATAATTAATGAATTAAAAAAACATATAACACAGTATTGTTCAATTTAGTGTTATACATTTGTTATCATATTAATATTTTTTGTTCTAATGTCACAAGTCACAATTTCAGGTTTACTGGTTTTAACTTGATTATTTGGTTAGGGTTTAAGAAGTGTACAAAAAACTTTTTCACATGTGTCATCAAAATGACCCACAACCTAATCAGTTTACATGTGAAGAAATCAATTAATTCACAAACTTCTCACGAGAATGTTTGACATAGACAGTAAAAGAGATGTTTTCTGCAAACTACTTCCTCTCATCGCTGCTTTTTCGTGGTTTGGAGAACAATTACTCAGAGTCACCTTCTGTCGTTTCACAGAATTATACAACAGAGAGCACGTCAAGCATAAAAGCCTTGTAGGTTTACTGAGGAGCGCACGCAGTAAGCAGGTTCATGGCATAGAGCCATGCGAATTGCGAAAGTATAAACAAGGCTTCAACTGTGTTAAATTGTGTTAAATTGCTAAATTTGATAAAATTGTGTTAAATTGATAAATTTTTAAATGGATAAAAAGTGATAGTAAAGAAAATATATAATTAGAAGATATATTATTAGAAATATTGTTTTATTTTGAATAAATGCAGTTCTTTTTAACCTTTTATTCTTCAGATATATTAGACAGCAGAACTGTTTCCAACACTCATAATAAATCAGAATATTAGAATGATTTCTAAATGATCATGTGATAGACTGGATGACACTGAAGGCTGGAGTAATGATGCTGAAAATTCAGCTTTGCATCACAGGAATAAATGATTGTTTTATTAAAGTATATTCAAATAGAAAACTATTATTTTAAAGGGGGGGGGGGGGGGGGGTGAAATGCTATTTCATGCATACTGAGTTTTTTACACTGTTAAAGAGTTGGATTCCCATGCTAAACATGGACAAAGTTTCAAAAATTAAGTTGTACGTTTGAAGGAGTATTTTTGTTCCAAAAAAACCTCTTCCGGTTTGTCACAAGTTTCGGAAAGTTTTTTCCGAGTATGGCTCTGTGTGACGTTAGATGGAGCGGAATTTCCTTATATGGGTCCTAAGTGTGCACTCTTCTGCCGGAAGAGCGCGCGCTCCCATATAGCAGAGCAGAGAGAGGCTGAGCACAGCCTGAGCACAGCCTGATCAGAGCGAGAACATCGCGAAAAGTCACAAAAGAAGTGTGTTTTTGGTTGCCAGGGCAAGACAACCCTGCACAGATTACCAAAAGAGAAACAGCATTAAGGGACCAGTAGATGGAGCTTATTTTTACAGAGCATCAACGGAGTTGTGCAAGTGTTTTTGTTTGTTCCCTGCATTTCGGATTGCACGTCGTTTATTTCTTAAGGATAATGCAGTCCCAACGGAAAAGGGTCACGATTGTGTGCTGGAACCACATGCGGTGAGTAAAACTGCTTCAAATATCTCTGTGTTGTTAACTTAGCTATCAGCGCGTAAGCACATCAAGTAAACAACATGCGATGTTGTCATCAAACTGCACTTTACACATGTACAGCTTAAAAAAAAAAAAAAAAAAAAAAAAGACGACATAAAGTGGAACTTAGTCATTTTCCAAAACCGCTAAGCAAATATATACAGTTTCAGTACATACCACATAGCATACCGCCTTTGCTGATGCTGCTCTTGTTAAATTTCAGCCTCTGGATCTGTTTCACAGCTTCCAAACACTCTCAACGCAAAAGCCTACTCGCGCTCGTGATTCTTTAGCTCCACCCACACGTCACGCCTCCAGCCGGTCGTGTTTTTCCGGGAAAAATCGGTACAGACTATCTTTCTCTTATAAATATAATAAAAATAAAGACTTTTTGGAGTTATGAAGGATGCAGTACTACTCTATAGGTACTCAAGATTAACAGGATATTGAGTGAAAACGAGCATTTCACCCCCCCTTTAAGTTGTATTTAAACTGTTATTTTAAGTTTGCGAATTGCGAAAGTATAAACAAGGTTTAGATTTAGAAAAAGTTCCATCGATTCACAATTTATACCATCGCTATGAATCTACGATATTGTCATATGATATCACCCATCCCTAACATGCAGTAACGTTAATTGATTCAAACACATTTGACAGGCTACTTTAATCAACAAGTAGCACATCCTCACTTTATTCCAGAAAAGTTGCCGATCCAAGGCTGGGTTGTACAGCTGCGGCTCACGTGCATGAATGTTGGGGTTGGTGGGGAGGGATGTGTCTGGTCTGAACTAGTTGATGCATGAAAACAGCACCCTGATAAAGAGGTTGACTGGCTCAAAGTATTTTGAGTATTTTGAAAACACAAAAATACTTGTCTTAAATGTATTTAAATACAAATTACATTTGATTTATTCCAAAGGCTTTAAATGCTATCCAAAGGGTGAAATGCTATTTGATGCATACTGAGTTTTTTACACTGTTAAAGAGTTGGATTCCCATGCGAAACATGGATAAAGTTTCAAAAATTAAGTTGTACGTTTGAAGGAGTATTTTTGTTCCCAAAATACTCCTTCCAGTTTGTCATAAGTTTCGGAAAGTTTTTTTCGAGTATGGCTCTGTGTGACGTTAGATGGAGCGGAATTTCCTTATATGGGTCCTGAGGGCACTTCTGCCGGAAGAGCGCGCGCTCCCGTATAGCAGAGCACTGAGAGCACAACAGACGTTCACTGATCAGAGCGAGAGCGTTGCGAAATTTCACAAAAGGAGTGTGTTTTTGGTTGCCAGGGCAAGACAACCCTACACAGATTACCAAAAAAAAAAAAAAAAACAGCATTAAGGGACCAGTGGATGGAGTTTATTTTTACAGAGCATCAACAGAGTTGTGCAAGTGTTTTTGTTTGTTCCCTGCATTTCGAAGATGCTTGTTTTACAAACAAGGCCCAGTTTGACGACGGATTTGCGTATCGTTTATTTCTTAAGAATGATGCAATCCCAACGAAAAAGGGTCACGATCGTGTGTTGGAACTGCAGGCGGTGAGTAAAACTGCTTAAAATATCTCTGCCTCCTTGTTAGTGCGTCCGCCTCCCATGCCGGAGACCCGGGTTCGAGCCCCGCTCGGGGCGAGTCGTTACTGCTGCTGCTCTCGTTCAGTTTCAGCCTCGGGATCTGATTATGGATCATAAATAAACGGCTGAATCTGACTGTTAGCCATGGTTTGTTTTGGATGATGGTTTTTTCCTCAAGGTAATGTCACAGCTTCCACATGCTCTCAACGCAAAAGCCTACTGGCGCTCGTGATTCTTTAGCTCCGCCCACACGTCACGCCTCCAGCCGGTCGTGTTTTTCCGGGAAAAATCGGTACAGACTATCTTTCTCTTATGAATATAACAAAACTAAAGACTTTTTGGAGTTATGAAGGATGCAGTACTACTCTATAGGTACTCAAGATTAACAGGATATTGAGTTAAAACGAGCATTTCACCCCCCCTTTAAAATACAAAATAGTATTTTGTATTTCAAATACGTATTTTAAATACATGTATCTGAAATACTGCCCATCCCTGACTGTAATAAACATTCCTAGAATGTAAATATTTAACAGTGTGATCAAATAAAGTTTAATGATGAGTTAATTAAAAATAAATAATACACTTAAATAAACTATTATTATTATTATTATTATTATTATTATTATTATTATTATTATTATTATTATTATGAATAATAATAATAATAATAATAATAATAATAATAATAATAATAATAAATCTTAAATAAATAAATGATTTCATAGAGGTACATTTTATGGGAAAGCTTATAGTAAAAACATAAACTGAAGGCTGTTTTTCAAACAAGACCATGAAAAAAATTATAATAAAAAAATAAATATTGCAATATTGCTTAAGATATATAATGTGAACCTTATTGTCTTCAAATGTGGATGTTTATAGCATCTACCTACCAGATGACTACCTACCAGATAACACAATTAGGGTGGAATTAATAAGTACAGTATATGCTAATATCTATGTATAATAATAATAATAATAATAATAATAATAATAATAATAATAATAATTATTATTATTATTATTAATAGCAACAACAACAACAACAACAACAAAACAACAACAATAATATTAATAAAATGTTTAATTATAGTAAATTACGCTATATAGCCAAGAGTTTGTAGACCCATATGGGATTTAGTTATTCAAATGATTAATGTGAGGACAAACCTTTGACATATTAAATCCTAGAGAATGCTTCTATTCCAGCATGACACTGTTTCTGTGCCCACAGTGAATTCCACATAAAAAGGTTTCTCCTTTCTGAATCTGGTGGGGAAAAAATTTACTGGCCTGCACAAATGCCAGACATGAATCCCATCAAGCAACCTTTAGAAATTGGGATAGCTCACTGAGAGCCAGGTCCCACTGACCACTGTCAGTGTCTGACCCAAGTGATGCTCTGTGCCGAAATGGGAGCAAATCTCGGTACCCATGTTCTGAAATGTAGTGGAAAGCTTTGCAGAGGTGTAGACATTGTTGTTGTAGCAAAAGTAGGGATTCATGCTTTTTGCCATGTTTTTAAAATTAAATGTTCAACAAGACACCAGAACACCAGTGAGGTCAGGCACTGACACTGAGTGATGAGGCCGGATTCACTGTTCCAGTTCATATCAGAAGTGTTGGGGTTTAGCTCTGGGGATTGTGCAGACCAGTCAAGTAAACTTGCTAAGACTCAGTAAACCATTTCTTTGTGGACCTTGCTTTATGCCTAGGGACCCTGTCATGCTAAAAATAAAGGAAAAAACAAAAGAAAAGGATTTTACTCAAACTGCTGTATCAAAGTTGAGTGGCTTTGAGGACGATGGCGTTGGAGTGCAGGCTAAGAGGTTAAAAGCACACAATTCTCCAAAATGTAATTTTATTACAATCATTATTGCTTTTACTGGAGTTATTAGAATAGCCAAACTCTTCATTAGAAAATGTTTGGCCATATAGTGTATTTGGATATGTAATTAATTTATTAATTTTAATTGGTAAATGTCATGTAGTTAAAAACAAAGTTATTAAACTACTGGCCTATTCCTTTCTATTTCATTGTTGAAGTTTGTATTTGGTTGATATTTTAAAGAAAATAAAACACTCAATATATACAACAAAAATATTGTATGGATCCACTTGCAGTCTTTTGGTAGACATTAATATTATCATCAAATGTGTATTTTATACTTGTGTAAATGTTTAACAATAAATACTTCAGTGAAAAAAACAGTGTATAGTCTGCACCGATAGCCTCATGGAGAGTATGGTGACCTATATCAGAGATGTGCATTGAGCATTGAAAGCCCATTGAAAGGCTTGGAAGAGCAAGGATAATTTTTAACGTAACTCAGATTGAATTATTCTGAAAGAAGAATGTTACATACACCTAGGGCTTCGAAGGTGAGTAAAAACATGGAAAAATTAGAATTTTTGGGTGAACTAACCCTTTAATGCATTAATTAACATTTATGGGTTACCTAAATCAAACTGTTTATTTAAGAAGGAATAAGTAATACTCTGAAATTAAACAATTAAATAATAATTATATTATAATTTGAGCTTTTGACATCTTCAGCAGGGTCATAAAAAAGAAAAGAAAAAAAAAACCTACACTCAAAACCCAAAAAGAATATTTGTAATTCTTCTTCTTCTACTTCTTCTTCTTCTTCTTCTTCTTCTTCTTCTTCTTATTATTATTATTAGTAGTAGTCGTAGTAGTATAGTATTTTATTTTTTGTAAAGTTATGTACGGTAAATAACAGCATTGTTTTGTCATTTAATTAAATGCTTTGATTTAGATATTGGACATGCCATATTTATGGTCATATGCTGGTCATATAATTAGAATATCATCTGCAGCTGGAGTCAGTGTGATGATTAATATTATGATTCATTATCAAAGTTGGAAACAATTCTGCTGCTTAATATTTTTTCAGAACATGTGATACTTTTTAGGATACTTTGATGAATAAAAAGTAAAAAAGTAAAAAAAAAAAAAAAAAACAAGCTATGTTTTTAAAATATAAATATTTTGTAATAACAATATACACTACTGGTCAGTAATTTGGGGTCAGTGATTTTTCTTTCTTTCTTTAAAAAAAATCAATACTTTTATTCAGCAAGGATGTGTTAAATTGATAAAAAGTGATAGTAAAGAAAATATATAATTTATACATGTTGATTTACATATCTGAATGAAAAAAAAACATGAATTCCTTAACATTGCAATATATGTTTATTGCTCTTAAAATTACAAAATAAAAGACTGACTAAGAATGCATTACTTTGCACTTGTATAGAGATAGCATTCAATAAAACCTTGAAGCCTTGAAAACACATAGCTTACTGAAACAAGCTTACTGAACACATAGGGCCTATCTTACTGACATCGTTCAGATGAAAATAACAACAACTTGAAAATAACAACAACATTCAATAAAAAGGTCACCCAAAATACTTGTTTAGAGCATTAGAATGTCCTAAACTCAAACTTTATATTATTACTTCTTCTCTTCTTTTTAAATAATTTTCAGTCTTATTTTTTTGAAATCCTACTTTCTTTTGAATTTTATACAGTTGTCTAACCCTGTAGTATATACAGATAAGTAGTCTGGTGTTCTTTTTGCAATAATTACTTCTCGTTGTGGTATGACCATTGCTACTACTGTCTTATTTGATTCTGCATCTTTTGATCCATCTATATAAATGTGTACGTTGTCATAGTATAACCGTTTAATAGACTGATTTACTTCATTGACTGCACCACTTTCAGATTTTTCCACTTCTAGTAGATACAGGTCTACTGCTAGCATCACTATATTTCCTATTTACTAAATCCATTGTTTGTGCCATTTCTCCTGCTGTCCAACTAATGCTTTTTATATTTGTTCTCTCACATTCCCAGCACTCTTCGAAAATCACCTTAGTTGAATTACTGACCTAACAACTGCCAGATATATGTTTCTGAGAAAACTACAGCTAGCCCCCCATTCACTACCCGCTAAACATCTCAAAACATTCTGTGCTTTCTTGTATATTAAAGTACAGTTTCTCATCTAACCACACTTCAAGATACGTTACTACTGATACCTGCGCCAATTGTTTCCCATAAAGATACAACTTGATGCACACATCCCTTTTCTTTGTGAAACATATCACCTGTTTTCTCTACATATATTCGAAATCCCCACTTCTCTGCCCACTCTCCAACTTTATGTACTGCCTGCTGAACTTTAATAACTGTATAAGTTATATTTCTACCTCTTTTCCAAAGTGCACCATCATCTGCAAGCACCTTCTCTGCCCACTCTTCAAGCCAATTGTTTCCCATAAAGATATAACTTAATGTGCACATTCCTTTTCTTTGTGAAACATATCACCTGTGTTTTCTCTACATATATTCAAAATCCCCACTTCTCTGCCCACTCTTCAACTTTATGTACTGCCAGCTGAACTTTCTTAACTGTATAAGTTATATTTCTACCTCTTTTCCAAAGTGCACCATCATCTGCATATATTGACTTGCCCATTCCCTTTTCCACCTCATTAAATATATAATTGATCATCATATTAAATAAAAGGGGGCTACACACACTTCCTTGTGGAGTTCCATTTTCAACTGCATAAACTCTAGAGTATGGTGTGCCCACTCTAACTTGGATTGTAACAATTATGGAATGTTTCCATGATTTAGGTAGTTCGTGTATCAGTGAGACACAGGAGAGAGTAAGAGATCCAACAGCAGGTATTTATTGTATATTCAGGGTAATCCAAACAACAGGAAAAGACTGGAATATGTGGAGAGGCAAATGACAATAAATTTCCTGCACCTGGTGCAATTAACAGGAGTGCAATTACTGTGAAGACAGGACCAGACTAGATTAATTCTAGTGCCTACGGTGAAGTGCCTAAGGGGAAGTGAGCTCACTAGTGGACACCCAGGGAAACAGAGACTAGACAGCGTGACAGTACACCCTCCTCCATGGAGCAGCTGCCAGATGCTCCACCCATACCCAAGGGAAAACCAAAGACACACAGAGACCAGGAGGGAGGTAGAGCGGCGGAGGGTCAGGGGGAGGGACGGAGCGCCAGATAAAATGGTAAAACAGAGACAAGAGGACCAGGTAGAATGGGGAAACAGAGACAAGATGACCAGGTAAAATGGGGAAACAGAGACAAAATGACCAGGTAAAATGGGGAAACAGAGACAAGAGAAGTGCAACACAAAACAAAAAGGAGTCCTGGAGGGTAGTGGACCGGCGAAGGATCAGGGGGAGGGACAGAAGATCCAGGTCCTTAGAGGGAAACAGAACGAAAGACACAGACAAGAAACCCAGGAGGGAGGATGACCGGCAGAGGATCAGGGGGAGGGCGGAGGTTCAGGTCCATAGGAGGAAACAGAAAGAAAGAAACAGACAGAAGAACAACGAAAAATAAACACAAAAACACAAGTCCAAGAAGGACATCACTTGACGCCCACCAGGGAGGAGCAGAAGACCACCATAACCGTGTGGTCAGGATGGACACCCCCCAGAGCGGAGCAGAAGACCACCACAACCATGTGGTCAGGGCAGAAGCCCCCCAGGGCGGAGCAGAAGACCACCACAACTGTGTGGTCGGAACGGGTAGCCTCCGTGGCCACAACAGGAACAGTCAGGTGCTCAGAGAGTTTGACTGAGACATGATGAGTCTCTGGAAGTTCTGCAGAGGCGAGGAGAGACTCTGGGAGTTCATCTTGAGTAGTTCCACAGAGAAGTGACGAAACTCTGGTAATCCCATGGTGTTTATACTGGATTCCAGAAGATTGGTGCTGACTTGACTCTGCTCATAAAGATTATTGGTGACATGCATTTGTTCATGAAGATCATTAGTGACTTGTATTTGTTCATGAAGATCAATAGTAACTTGACTCTGTCCTTGAAGATCACCAGTGCCTTGACTTGACTCTGAAAGGTCAACAGTGGCTAGCCTTGACTCTGGAAAGTCCATGGTGACTAGTCCTGTCTCTGGAAGTTCAACGGTGATTAGCCCTGATTCTGGAAGGTCAAAGGTGACTAACCCTGACTCTGGAAGGACAACGGTGACTAACCCTGACTCTGGAGGATCCACAGGCACCTGACTCGATTCTGGTGGGTCCATGAGCACCTGACTCGACTCTGGAGGGTCCATGAGCACCTGACTCGACTCTGGAGGGTCAACCGGAACCTGACTCAACTCCGGAAAGTCCACTGTAGATGCCATCCTCTGCAGTGGCTCCGGGCTGGCGGCCACCTTGTGCAGTGGCGCTGGGTTGGTGGCCATCTTGTACTGTGGTGCTGGCTCAGCAGACATGATGTGAACAGTCTCAAAGATCCTAGATGTGACTTGAACACTCCTGGGAATCTCTAGGATCTTTGACATCATGGAGAATTAATCCAAAAACGTCTCAGCGGCCATCTTGGGAGTTGGCGCTGAGCTGGCGGCCATCTTACACCGTGGCGCTGGGCTGGTGACCACTTTGTTCTGTGGCGCTGTGCTGGCGTCCATCTTGCTTCGTGGCGCTGACACGAAAGGTAAGGACTCCATACAAACAACAGGAAAAGACTGGAATATATAGGGAGGCTAATGACAATAAATTTCCTGTACCTGGTGCAATTAACAGGAGTGCAATTACTGAAGAAAGGACCAGACTAGAGGAATTCTAGTGCCTACGGTGAAGTGCCTAAGGGGAAGTGAGCTCACTACTAGACAGCGTGACACCTTCTTCCCATATTTTATTATACAATTTTAATATAGTTGAAAGTGCAACATATGGCAATTTTCCTATCATTGTACAGTAAATCTCATCCTTTCCAGGTGACGTTTCTTTTACACTCATTATAGTTCTTTTAAGTTCATACAAAGTAAAATCTTTATCTAAACATCTGTTGTTATTTTTTTCAATTTTTTTAGTTATATCAGGATTATCTCCTTTGACCTTTTCCCTATTATGTCTTGCTTCTTCTGACAAAGTATTATTGGTATGTATATTTTTAAACACTTTAGCTAAAATTTCTGACTTTTTTTAATTTGTAATCGCAACTTCTCCATTTCGTAATGCTGGCATTCTTGAATTTTTATGCTTCCCACCCATTTTCCTAATCATGCACCAAATACCAGAAATCTGTACATCCCATCCAATATTGCTATAGTAATTTCTACAATATTTTCTTTTTGCAGCTTTAATAGTTTTCCTTAAAATAGCCTGAGCCCTTTTATATGTCATAAGATCTTTATATAAAAATGATGATTTTACCTTCCTAAATGCTTTATTTCTTTCTCGAATAGCTTCTCTGCATTCTTCATTCCACTATGGAACTGCTTTTCTTATCCTTATTGTTGATTTTTTTTTACCTATAATTTCTGTTGCTGTTGCATGAATAATATTACAGACTTTTGCATTATATTTTTCCACATCATCTTGTAGATTATATTAATTTTTCCCAGTCTGCATCATTTAATTTCTATCTATCTATAGTCTCTTGATATGTTTTATTTATTTATTTATTTTTTTTTACTATAATTGATATTCTACATCTTGTTGGGTAATGATCACTCCCTATTGTAGATTTCTTTATCACCTTTCATAAACTTATATTAGCTATATTTTCTGATACAAATGTGAGGTCTAGCATTGATTCATGCCCATTCACAATATTTATTCTTGTACCACCATCATCAATACACACCAACCCCTTTTCATCCAATAGCTCTTAAATTGTTTAGCCATTATAATTTGTGCTTTCACTACCCTATAGTGTACTCTGGCTATTAAAGTCTCCACAGCACACTACTGTATTACCACTTAGCTCTACGATCGCTTCTAATTGTAGGAGAAAGAATATCCAAAGACCAGCCCAAAGTCTTAAGATTATTTAAGATTATAAAAATTAGAATCATCAATCCAGGTTTCAAAACGGGTTTTAGACTGAAAAGTCCTTAAAGGAGCCACAATATTTAAAACATTAGAACAGGTGGAGTTAAACCTGAAGAAAAGTTCCTCTATGCTAGCATCACAGGAAAAGTTGGCAATAGGTGGCATCACTTCATGAAAAATTTATGAAAAAGAGTCCTTGGTAGTATAGTAATATGCCGAGAGAGGCGGTCACGAGATAGGACTAAAGGTGCAGAAGCAGATCATGATACAGTAAATATAACAGACTTATGGTCTGAAAACCCCTTTTCACAGACTTCTAAAAATGGATTACCAAGTTCCAAAACAAATTCTTGAAGTTCAAAGCTGCTGTAGTTACTCGACACTGAGTGACAGGTAAAATTATCTTTATAGATAGATACAAGTCCAGCACCCTGACCAGTTGTGCATGGGGAATTAAAAAAACAAACAAAAAAAAAACAAACAAACAAAAAACATTTAGTTTTTTCAAATAAACTGGACAGAGCCAGGTTTCAGTAAGAAATAAAAAATCCAAGTTCAGGGTAGAAAACAAATCATTTAACATGAAAGTCTTGTTAATCACAGATCTGGTATTGATCAAAGCCATCCTTAAAAACAGAGGATTTAAGGTAGATACCTTGCATTGCTTTGCCCGGGGAAGAGGATGAAGATGTTTCAAACACACTCCTCCATGATAAAAATGTGGAGAGAAAACAGGAGAATATATACTGGAGAGTGGAACCTTCACAGTCGGAACCAGGGGGATTAACCACTCCCAATTCGGATCCAGGGAGTACCGGCGAACAACACGACCTCCAAAATCTCCATCTGAACAGATATACTCTCTGTGTTTCAGCAGCGCAAGCCTTAGCTTAACAGCTGTGCCACTCCATTTTCCCCAGCATCCAGGCCTCCGCCTCCAGGCCGGTAATAACATGGATAAAGAACAGCGGCTTAGATATCCAGGTATGGTCGATATGGGGGAGGAGGAGTATAATAAGACTATTTCCGTATTTGATAAGGCAGCGTGTTTGCAGAAACTTGCAGATTTAAAAGGAATGCCTGATCATAAATCAGTACCAGTGAGGCATGCAGTGGCTGACAGATAAAACAAATTAAAATAAACAAACAAACAAACAAACAAACAAACAAACAAACAGAACATGGAGATGCAGAAAGCAAGGCACACACTTTTCTGTTGGAAAGGCACCATCAATGCTGAAAGGTATATCCAAGTTCTTGAACAACATATGCTCCCATCCGGGTGTTGCCTCTTTCAGGGAAGACCTTGCATTTTCCAACATGACAATACCAGACCACATACTGCATCAATTACAACATCATGGCTGCGTAGAAGAAGGATCCATGTACTGAAATGGCCAGCCTGCAGTCCAAATCTTTCACCCATAGAAATCATTTGGCGCATGATAAAGAGGAAGATGAGACAAAGAAGACCTAAGACAAGAATGTGACAACATCCCTATTCCTAAACTTGAGTCTCAGTCAGACGTTTGCAGACTATTATAAAAAAAAGAGGGGATGCCACAAAGTAGTAAACATGGCCTTGTCCCAACTTTTTTGAGATGTGTTCATGCCATGAAATTTAAAATCAACTTATTATTCCCTTAAAATTATACAGTTTAAACATCAGATCTGTCATCTAGTCTGTATGTTGTATGTTGCATATGTTGTAAAATGTTAAACTTGCACATCATTGCATTCTGTTTTTATTCACAATTTGTACAGTCTCCCAACGTTTTTGGAATCGGGTTTGTATTTTTAAGGTTACTGATTTAATAGGTATTTCTTGGCAAGGTCAGCAAATTAGATTTTACAGTGAGAGACATAAGTCATTTTCCAGTCAATAAGATGACAATTAATATGTAAAACTAAGGGCCAATTGCTGTAATTCAGCAAAATCGTTGTCTATATTTAAAGGAACACTCCAACTTTTTGGGACATTAGCTTATTCGCAGTATCCCCCAGAGTTAGATAAGTCCATACATACTTTTTTTCATTTTTGTGTGTTCTGTAAGTGTTATTTGAGGCACCCACCGCTAGCCTAGCTTAGCTCAAAGACTGGATGTAAATGGATACTGTTAGCATAGTAATCCCAATAAGTGACAAAATAATGCAACATTTTCCTATTTACATGTTGCGAACTGTATAGTCACAGTGTGTACAAATAACAAGGCTATATGAGACAGAGCCCTTTTTTAATCGTTTAAATACTGGGAACTATATTCTCACTAGGCGTAGGAGCATAGCTAATGTTGCTTGGGCGGAGTGGCTACTTGGGCGGAGTGATTAGCGCAGCACTCGAGACGCGCCGTGGTGATGAACAGAGTGTTCGCTCATAGTTGGAGTAACAGAGTCAGCAATTACTAGATAGTACATTTATAATGTACAATCATGGGTGTTTGCTGTATTGTAAAGAGCTGCGACAATAAACAGGGGAGACAAGGTAATACTATGATGTTTCATAGAATTCCAACCCAAAAAGCTGACCTGATGAATCGATGGCTACTTGCTCTGGAAATAGATCCAAACACACCTGTAAACACCATCACAAAGTATTTCATTTGCTCTGAACATTTTACTGTGGATGACTACTTTGAAAAAATGCAAGTTGCCACACGGACCATGAAACGTGTGCTAAAGGATACAGCCATCCCATCGATAATAAAGACAGGACAAATTGGATCACCTGTTGCTGCGGTAAGTGTTCCGTTATGTTTTGAGATGACTAACATTAGCCATACTGTAACAGTGCCATGCTAATGTCATATAACCTTAGTAGTGACACTATTACGTGAATAGGGGCTCTGTGTATCCCCTTTATTGTTATTATTGTGTTGTCATGAACACACTGCTCATGATCATTATAACAAAATCACTTACTTGGTGAGCAGCTGACCATTAGGTTCACTCGGCATGGGGCGTTTCTTCCAGTTGATCTTGTCACAATGGGGAAAAAAAGCGACAACTGCCGGGTGTATTAGGGCAGAGAAATCTTCCGTGGTAGTGACACAAATGTTTTGATTGTCATCAAGCCTTGACATTGATGGCAATACCCAGTCCCATTCATTACAACAAAGGCACTTGGTTCTGTCGGCATAGGTTGGCAAGTTCCACATTTACACCACCAGTCTGTGTTCGTTCTGATTCTCCCTTCAACATCTTGTCTTACAGCTTCCAAAGTTTGTAACTCCTCGTCTGTGTATTCTGGCTCAAAACTATATGGTTCTGGATCTTGGTTTGATACACAGTAAAATTCCTCTGAGTCTGACAATTCCTCAAAGTCGGCCATGATCACGAGTCACGTCTAGCTAGTCACTTGTTTTGTTTAAGGAACCATCAACAAGGCGTCTCGTGTGCTGCGCTAATCACTCCGCCCAAGTAACGTTAGCTGTACTCCTACGCCCAGTGAGAATATAGTTCCCAGTATTTATGCGATTACAAATGGCCTCTGTCTCATATAGCCTTGTTATTTGTACACGCTGTGACTATGCAGATCACAACATGTAAATAGGAAAATGTTTGCGTTATTTTGTCACTTATTGGGATTACTATGCTAACAGTATGCATTTACATCCAGTCTTTGTGCTTAGCTAGGCTAGCGGTGGGTGCCTCAAATAACACTTACAGAATGCACAGAAATGAAAAAGGTATGTATGGACTTGTCTAACTCTGGGGGATACTATGAAT
This sequence comes from Carassius auratus, assembly GCF_003368295.1. Lineage (NCBI taxonomy): Eukaryota > Metazoa > Chordata > Actinopteri > Cypriniformes > Cyprinidae > Carassius > Carassius auratus. Next base: position 7,273,145 of record NC_039284.1, read on the forward strand.
AAGCTAAAGTCCCAAAAAGTCGGAGTGTTCCTTTAAGCAACAGGGGGAAAAAAATGTGTCAAATGTAATGTAAATAAGCCAGATAGCTCATGAAAATATCATAAACATCTGAAACAGTATAATATATCAAACGAGAAACATAACAGAAAATAAACACATTCTAACAAAATAAAATCCATGTGATTTTAGGTTGTTTGGCAGCACTAGGGTTCAGATGCTTTGCAGTCATTAAGAAAATTCTGAATTCCTGCAGCATAATAATGATCTTTAATAGGTTCGTGCACAGTAAAATTGCTGCGCTGAAGATAAGAATTTTGTAAGGCAAAGGTCAACGGGTATGTTGATATATAAGATGTGAGTAGGCAAGTAAAAGTTTGAAGAGAATGCATAGTTAATGAGGGAGGGGCTGATAGTCGGAAGCCATATCATTGTACACAAGGACATCATGCATTCAAAATATCCTGGGCTCTGAGTGGGTAGGTGTTATTGGTTTTATCGGGTATAACACAGACAGAACTTTTCAATTCAGTGTCTATGGTGTAATTAGAACAGCACATACTGTAATGACACAATTGCAAAATCACTGAGTCTTGTGTTTAACATAGTTTAAAAATAAACCACAAGTTCCTAGATTTCTTCTGTTATTATGCACAAACATAAAAGTATGATGATTACCTGACTATAGTTGGGATAGTGTTAGATAATGTCCTTAATGATCACAAAAGTGCTTATCTCCTCAAATATATTGCCCTGATTACATCCAAAGTGTTCCTAGAAGGAAGTTTATTTGATGCAAGAAAGTGCTGACAAGGATATGCAATGTTAAAAACCTCTTTTTAAGAGAGGAATGGATCTCATTTCACTAAAGCATGCACTAATGTCCAACACAGGACGCTTGTGTAGTAGACACAACATTACGGTCTATGGCTAATTGCTGTTGAGTGTATCCAGTCTCAGCAGAATAATATTCAATTTTTTGCAAGGGAGGCAGAAAACTGCCTTTACCTTTGTAAACATTCAGGTTTCGCTGTATTTAGCAGCGCAATCTCAATGTCACAGCTGTTTATTTCTGAGGTTGATGTTTTCATTTGCTGTGTGAGTGTGAGGTTGATTTTAGCTGCACACAGTGTCAGAAGCACGCATTTATCGCTCTATAGCTTCTATACATATAGGAATGTAATATCATTGACAGTCATTCAAAGTATTTCCACAGGGTGTATGCTTCCACTGCTGGACTGCCACTCAATACTTATTAGAGATTCATAATTTCTGATCCGCTTTAATATGTGCTCACACATGAGTAATGTGAGCATATGAGCATGAGAAATTAGGCCGATATGATGTTTTGATTAAATACATGATCAACCAGCTGAGATCAAACTATTGTATTCATTTAAAACAACAACAACAACAAAACATTACATGTAACTACAGTCTCGTTCCTCACTTGCTGAGCTTGGGGTGATGCTTCCTCCATAAATACATTATTATATGCATTTCCTGCTAAGTTTCTATTTTATTCTCATTGCTTAATGCTACAGTATGTTGGCAAATATGCAATTGTCAAATACTGCTCATTGTTTAAGACTAGTTGTTCAGTAACAAGTTTGTTTGCTAGGCACACTGCTTTAGGGTTATTGGTTGTATTTTGATGATTGATTATAGCTGGTGCGGTCAGCTGTCATCGCTCCATTCACTACCACTCTCCTATTAGACACGGACATATATACGTGGCACCACTGCTCGGTAAGCATGCTCAAACAGCTCGCAACCCTCCCTCCCTCCCCTTATAATCATGAGCATATTACTGTGCCCTTTCTGATTGATCGTCTTCTTTGTTTCAGATCACTAAGGCTTTCAAGTCTTATTGAGCACGGACCTCACTGCTGAGAGACACTCATCTCAAGGCTATAGGATCGACATCCCACTGCCACATCTACATGATTATCACTGTTTGCTTTAAAGACATTATTAAGAGTCTTAATTGTCATGTATTTCCAAGCTGATGGTTCCGGGGGGTTAATGTTTAAAGCTCTTCTATGTTCAGTTATTTTGGGAGCAAGAACCCCCATAAGGAACCATACCACCAAAGATAAATTGTGTTCAATAAACTCAAGTAAACTTGCCAAAGTAGTTCCAGTCTGAACTGGTTTTAAGTCAGTGATATGCTGTTGCTTAAAGCTATGCAGTGTATCAGTAATGTGCTTGACACTTAACGTGCAGTATGTAGATTTAGCTACTAAAGGTGTTAATGCTAACGATTATCTGGATAGGGCAACATGTTGTTGCCAAAACTTCGGGTATTGACCTGGAGTGTATTAAAGGGGCATTCTGCTCTTCTCAGCTGCTTATTAAAGAAGAGCACCCCTGCGCTGCATCTCTTCTTCTTAAAAGGCAATGCTGCCCCCATCTATGCTATTTCAGAAGGTCTTTGCTTTAAAGCTGTCAGGGTATTGTTATTTTTCTTGCTTGTTAGGACTTCTAGTGTTCAGTATCATGTTTGTTGCCAGACTTGTTTATTGCTTTAAGCTATTGGTGGTTACTGCAACAGCTAGAAGCTAAAGTTTAAGCTGTTGTTTAGGCCATCTGATTGTTCTTGAAATATGCTTGCTGTTTATGGTTCATCTAGCATTGGGCATGTTATTCTCTTATTTCATATCTGTTCACTGCTCGTTTCTGTGGCTGCAGTATGCTATGTTTGCTGCAAACTAGGCTGAAAATTCTACTGTGTTCTCTGCATATTTTCAGTTATTGTATTAAAGGAGCTTGCTACTCTTCTTAGCTGCCTATAAAGATGAGCAACCCTTTGCTGCCTATCATTTGTGTTGGGGGAGTTATTATTGGTGCTTTTCCTGCTCATTGCTATTGCCTTATGGTTAGAGAGTTGGAATTGTAACACGAAGGTCACATGTTTGAGTCTCTGTGCTGGCAAAAGTGCTCTTGAGCAAGGCACTGAACCCCCAATTGCTACCCAGGTGTGTGTGTTCCCTACTCACTGCTGTGTGTGTGCACTTGGATGGGTTAAATTCAGAGCACCAATTCCAAATATGCGTATCCATACTTGACAAATGCCATGACTTTCTTTCATTTATGCCAGGCTGCATTGATGGGTAGGTAGTTTTTGCCCAGAATAGAAACACACCGTCAGACCAAAGTTCATGTTAAGTATCTATAATTTTGACAATAGTGGTCCGACAGAAATTAAGCATTAGCGTTAGTTCTGGCAGGTCACGTGAGTCAAGCGTGTATCTGCTGATTCTCAGCTGATAACATCTTCCTATAGAAATACGACACCTGTATATACGACGCATTCCTATACAATCTCTATTCAGTAGTATTCAGCAGCTTTTCAGCTTGCTCAGGAGCAAATTGCCCTCCTCCATCCCCAGCTCACCACAGTCAAGAATTGACTTTCTGATATTTCTTGCAAATCAGACTTCTTTATCTTAAATACAGTGTTACACTTAAATATAATTAAGTAATGATATCTGCCTTGTTCTGTTCTGTTTACACTAGAGAGGTTAGTAGTGCTGCTTTCCCTGCTCATTCATGACAGGCAGGGAGTTTTTGCCCAGAACAGAACCATACCACCAAACCAAAGTTAATGCGAAGTAGCTATCATTTTGACAATAGTGGTCCTGACAGAAATCTATTTCTTGCATTAGCTATCTTCTAATAGCCATTTCTAGATGAAAGTGAAAGTCGTGACATTTGCCAAGTATGGTAACACATACTCGGAATTGCTGCTCTGCATTTAACCCATCCAAGTGCACACACACAGCGGTGAGAAGTGAACACACACCCAGAGCAGTGGGCAGCTATATACAGCACCCGGGGAGAAAATGGGGGTTCAGTGCCTTGCTCAAGGGCACTTCAACCATGGGTATTGAGGGTGGAAGAGAGCACTGTTCATTTACTCCCCCCACCTACAACTCCTGCCAGCAACGAGACTCGAATCTGTGGCCTTCGGGTTACAAGTGCCAACTCTCTAACCATTAAGCCACAGCTGCCCCAGGCCAAGAACCTGCTGAATATCAGACTATACTCATACTATATGCTTGAGCTTACCATATCTTAATATACTGTATATTTTATCAATATAAATTGTTAAACTTAAGTATCATTAAGTAATGATATCTGCCTTTATATTGAGGTTTTAAAGAGACAGCTTATAAATACAGGTTTAAAATAACACATTATCACGTCTTTAAGCATTACAAAATGCTTGTGCTTACCATTTCTTAGTACATGTAACTTAAATAAATGAAAATGATCTAATGTTCTGTGGTGTATCACATAATGTTTGCTAATGATTTAGTAAACAAAGTGTATTCCCTATGAAAAAAATATTAAATTGCAGGTAAGGACATTTTTATAATCATTTTGATTAGACAATACATTTAGGGCCAGTTTTACTAAAAGCTTGTGCCAGTGCAAGATCTCTTACTAAAAACATGTACAGAAACATTATCAATGGAAGGACATGGACACAATTATGTGCTGCTAAGTGGTTTGATTGTTGTTCCATATAGCTTTGCTTTTCTGTTGAACCTCTATCTTATCTCGCTCTGTTGTATAAAATAATAAAATATAAACTTTACCACATATCCAATATCCAATATTATCTATCAAGCTTAATTCGCTTAAATTTTTACATTTACAATTTAAAATGCTAATCGCACATACAGAGCATTATCATTCATTTTGCCCCATTTATTTTCTCTCTTGTGCCAATTTTAACGAGTCCATCAAACAACAGTTGTAAGTCAGAATCATTCTTCAATCACGGTGAGTAATGGCTTCTTCTGCTTTTGTTGTTTGCATTGCTTGCCACATGTATAGTTGAGCACGGTTGGCAGTGAGGGATTTACATGTGATAAATGCAGGGAAATAAGTTAGGCTGACAGAAGGTTTCAAAATTAGAGACTTGCATCCAAACTTTAATTGAGGACCGTAAGAATGGGAGGGCTGTAGATACAGCTTTGGATGCAACTAGCTCAAGGTGTCCTGAACATTGTTTGGTTCCGGATATAAACCCTTTGCAGCAGGGCGACTAAGTGAATATGTGGTGGCATAGTTGCGGTTCAAAATGCCACTCTTGCGTTTGATCAAGGCATTAAACAGGTTCTCCCCACTTAGTGATGCACCCACTGAGAAACCTGATCAAAGTGCTCTAGTTATTGGCGAATCAATTGTACGGAACATGAAAATAGAGACATCAGCCACCACAGTCCAGTGGTTACCGGTATCCAGAGTGCCTGACATCTTGACACATTTATAAGTGCTTGCTAAAGAAAGATTTTTATTCACGCCGGTGCTAATGAATCAGTCGGAGATCACTAAAAATAACATTAAAGAGGTCAGCCACTGTAATATGCTCTGGTCCCCTCCCTGCTTACCAAGCAACACGATACGTAGCAGACGGTTTTCACTCAAAGGCTGGATGTCTAAGGCCCTGTACACACGGAGACACATTTCGCTGTATACGCATACATTTTAGGTTTTGGGAGAGTGAAACCAATTTTATTTTTTTAACCGGGTCCCAGATTGGATAAATTTGAAAACGCCGCCTTTGCGTTTTCGTGTGGATAGCGAATCCATATATTTTCTGAAATGATGATGTCATCAGCCCACGTCTCCTGCCATTCAGAAAACCTCAGTCACGTAACAGCAACAAAAACATGAACACAGACTGAATGATTGTCTTTTTTTAACTAACATTAACACAGATTAATAAATGTATTGTTCCATGTTCGTTTGTTTATCACGCACAAGGTTTATGCACATGGTCCATGTCTTCTTCTCCGTTTTGAGTGTATCTCTATGGCAGATTTACAGCGCCACATGCTGGTCTGGCATGTATACTACATCTTTTGTTGTTTCGTGTGGATGAAGTTATTTCTTGAGACGAGGAAAAAAAAAAGATCAAATAGGGAAAGCTCTGGCTTTTATGTGGACGTGGCCACATAAAAAGTGTAAGTGTTGCTTGCAGAATAACATAGGTTTGAAAGACAATTGGACAAATTTTTTGGGGAGACCTGACATTTAAATAAGAGATGGTGCCGCTCTTCTCTCTAGAAATATTGCACATAGTTTTAGAATTTGCACTTGACTAACTGGGGCCCAGGTCAGGAAGCAGACAGACTGGCTAAACCGACAATCTGTTAGCCGCCAGTTAATTCTCAGCACATAAGAGACTCATTCACCTAGATATCACACTATAGAGAATGTGTCTGTTCCCGAACTAGAAAATACAAAAAAAAAACAAACACCCAAAATAGTTTAAGAGTATCAATTTTATTATTATTATTATTATTATTATTATTAGTAGTAGTAGTAGTAGTAGTAGTAGTAGTAGTAGTAGTAGTAGTAGTACTGGTAGTAGTAGTAGTAGTATTTTCTTGTTCAACAATATGTATACAAATGCCTTGGTGTGGATTTACTCACAGTGTTTTACAGTGGACTAAAATTACATGGGCTAGAGCAGAACAAATGTAATAAATACTTGGCTAAATAAGGACTGTGAACCCTTCTCTTCCTGAGCACAAGACACGGTTCATGATTTTTTTTTTTAGTTTTTTTTACAAATGACCAAATTGCACAAGAACTAACTGATATTGGCTGATTAGATATATTTAGATATGCTAAATAATGCCAGCAAAGCAAAGAACATGTAGGTTTTCAATATAAAACTTAATTGTGCAAAACAGAGCTAACTGACAGCATGCAGCTATTCATGAGATACGGGCTTATTGGCTTTCATTAAATACTGAACTTGAAAAACAAACAAAAACAGAAAAACACTTTTTTTATTTGCCTTTATTGGTATTCATTTTTGGTGTAACGGTACATTTTGACACACATCCTAATGAAAGTCTTGAGTCTTCAGACTTTGCAGTGGCTATGTTTGCCCTGGTGCACTGCAGGGATTTCTGCAGGGAGAAATGTTGATCCTGTTTCTCAGCAGGTCCACAGAGATTTGTCTAAGAGAAGTGTCTGATATGGTAAATAGGTGCAGAATTATATAAATAATTTAAAGGGGGGTGTTCATTAATAAAACCTACTTTACAAGTCCCTTTTAAGCAGAGAGATGCAAGCTCGTGATAAAGTGCTGACGATTTTCACCAGAGATGAACAAGGTTGAAACAGGGTCACTTGCCACTGTGGCACAGATGAGTATCTATTTGACCTCTAAATAGATTAATCATAAGAGAGAGGACTGAATCCCACCGTGCTCGTGCATTTTTTTCTTTCAGACACAATCAAAAACCCTGACTTGCGGCAGTGCTGTTCTGCATTTTTTCCTTCTTTTTTTTTCACAAGGTCTTTTTAACCTCTATCCATTAATCTCAGATGAAAGCCTACATTACAAGGACTCAGGATCAGTAATAGAATCCATTCTTTGTCAAGTTAACAGATATAATGGATGCACATTTACACGTAATGGATGTGTCAGATAGTATGTGTAAAAAAAAAAAAAACTTCAGCATCAAAATATCAGGATCAATGATCTCATATCGAGATCCGACGAATTGTCATGAGATGACATTAAAATTTCAAGACAATAAATGTGCATGTTAGTATGAAAGGAAGGGAGGCTCTTCTTAAGTACATCAAAGCAAAGGAGACCTTTCAGTCTAATTAGTTTGTCCTTTATGAAAGGATTAAGGGCTCAGATTGTTATATATTCATCAGATAGCTTGGGAAAGCTAATGGATGAATCAGTGTTTGCTGCAACTTTCTCATTTCTCATCTGTTAACTGGTTTTCTCGTGCACCTGCAGCCGACAAAACCACGCTTGAACCAGCAACCAGAGAGATCGACTGACGGAAGATTATTTTCGTCTCGTATTTTCGTTTTTACTCGATGTTGTTTATGAGGAGTATAAGTTAATTTTACTCATACAGCAGAGGAGAGACGATGGTGGCACTAATATGGTGAGTGCAATAATTTAACGACCACGTTTAAAGACATGGCTGTTGTTTGAAATAGTAAGTTTAAATTTATTAACGGTATAAATACAAAAACGGATTACTATAATACTGTTCTATTTAGGTTCAGAACTATCTTAATGACTATCTTGTTTTCGAAGGAAGAAGAAATGGAAAAGATACTTTGGAAGTGTAAGTATGGCCCTCATAACTGTGAAAAGAGAGCACAGCTAACGTTATATTAACATTAATCCCCAGATTCACAGACAAGTTTCAGACTAAAATGCATGTTCAAGCTGTCTTAACTGAAAATATCTTTAGGCTGGCATGTTTTAAAATATGTCAGTGCCACTGTCTTGTCTCTAGATGGACACCAGTAAAATTATTAAGGCATTTTTATAGGAGTTATTTAAATATCCTGATTTAACCAGGCCTAGTCCTGGCTTAAGCTAAGCCCTGTCTGTGAAACCCTGTCGCTATGTTCACAAAAGGAAGCTGTACAAGATTGAAACAATGTTGTTATTCACACCAGGCATATACATACATTTAAATTACTTTATGAACTTAAATGTACACTTATGCCTACTCACAGCAGAACTCCAGATCAACTGTATGTCAACTGAGTTAAAGGTGCTGTAGGGAACTTTTGTAAAAAAAATATTTTTTTTACATATTTATTAAACCTGTCATTATGTCCTGACAGAAGAATATGAGACAGATAATATGTGAAAAAAATCAAGCTCCTCTGGCTCCTCCCAGTGCTCCTATTGCCATTTGCAGAAACTCCATCGCTCCCGGTAAAAAATAACCAATCAGAGCTGCGGTCCGTAACTTTGTTTGTGTTCAAAATGTAGAAACATTTATATAATAAGCGAGTACACCATGAATCCATTTTCCAAACCGTGTTTTTGGCTTGTCCTGAATCACTAGGGTGCACCTATAACAAGTGTTTATATTCGGACTATTTTAGATTGCTTCGGGGGTAACGCGGCGGAGTAACCCAGTACCTTTGTGATTCTTCATAGACATAAACAGAGAGAAGTAGCTCCGGATACAATGTTCTTTCACAAGACGCAAGCAGTTCTGTTTATTAACCGCTAGAGCGTCAAAAGTTCCCTACCGCAGCTTTAACTGAGACCTGTTCTGAGGAGGATCACTTTATTGACAGGTACACTACACATTTACAGTAAATATATACCCTTTAGTCAGATGTCATTATAAAGACTGTAACTTTAATAATTGATCTTCACAGAGAATTTGTCAACAACAAGCCTGAAATCACCTGCACCACCACCCTTTTTTTTTTTTAACCAGGTAAAGTGCATTCAGCCCATGTTGTATTTGCCAGAATTACAAGATTACAACTTGGTAAAAGAATTCATGTCTATGTAGAACTCATGATTACCAATTGTAATCTGGGAATTTTCTGTGAGTTTCTACTTGTATCACGTGACTGTACCTGACTGCTGGAGATTAACTTAGGCATCAATAGCGTTGCCATAGAAACACACAGTTCCCAGTCCAAGGACACGAACAGCTCTAAGTGGAAAATGGTGTGAATGCAGCATATGATCTTGAGTAATTGTCAACAGCATTATCTAACTGACTTGATAATGTCTTTAGCGATCTGTTTCTCCCTCTGTTAGGATGTAGCTGACAAGACAGACTCTAGTAAGAATTCTCAGTGTTGATCAAGCAATTCCACATCTAACCCATCCAGAGTCGGAATCATCCGGGAAGAAAACTTTGTAATGGATGAACTGACTGATCTCAGGCCTTCTATGTCCATTTTGTCAGACTGATTTATAACCTGAACCTGGACTAAGTGTTTGGAAAGCTCTTTATAGTTTATTCAGCAGGTATTGCTCAACCATGGAAAAGGTGTGTTAGCACCTAAAATGCAGTACTCCCAATATTTTAGAATAAAACCATATAGTTTTAATTACATTTGTTGCGAGTCTGAGATAAACTGTTTTATGTTAGTTTTTTTTTTTTTTTTTCATGTTTTATGGGGAAATGTTTTGTTGTGTTTTTAAATTAACATTTTAAGTAAAACCAAAACCAAAACCAAAAAAAAAAAAAAAAAAAAAAATGCACGAATGTTCCTTTATTTGTTTAGTTTTTTTTTTCTTAATTTTCTAGTTTAACAAATTGGAAAAATAAAACAACTGACAATATTTTACTTGAAAATTACTCTGAAAATGTTTTAATTCATCCGATTAAAAAAAAATATATATATATTGTTTGGATAAAAACTAGAACTTAAATTAATTGACTTTCTTCAACAAAAAAAATATACTTTGTGCCAAGTTTTATAAAATAGTTTTCATATACATTATTTTATACAAGTTATTTATTTTTCATTGGCTCAAGTTATAAAATATAGATTTGAATCATTACCCTAATTTTGTGTAATTGGATAAAAAAAAAAAAACAGTGTTGTTAACACACCTGGACCAAATAATCAGCTCGTTAGAAGTGAGCTCTGTGCATGATGTGTTGCCATTGACATGGTCCCTACACAGTGTTCATTGCTACCTACTCCCTGAGCAGTGGAAATCTGTTGAAGTTTACTTCACTTCGAAACATTCATTCATGGATCTGCGACGCGCAACGTCTTCACACATGGAGAAATGTGACATCATATACCTCTGTACTAAATACAATTTAAATTCATGTCTCGCTCCAGTACACTTTGAATGGAACATATACATTTGCTTCAAACTGGAATCCTCTGATGTCCACTTCGCAGGGCACTTACGTCCGAATAGAATAAAGATCTGAAGCAATAAGAGAAACATAACAAATGTTCAGAGCAGGGGGACTGGAATTGAGAACCGCTGCACTACAGTGCTCAAGACTTACGTTTGAATAATCAGTGGCAAATCCTTTAAATATGTGAACGCACTTACAATCTGTGAGTCAGAACAGCCGGCATTGTAGTCTTCTCTCCCACACTAAATATTTTGGTTGAACTGTTCTGGAACAGTGTTGTAAATACAACTAAAACACTGATTTCTAGTTATGTCCTCTTTTGGAAGGTGAAACTGTCACGATACGTGATGCAAGAAACACCAAAACCAAAACCAAACATAATCCAAATCCAACATAAACAAGACACGAAGACAAAGCAAGGCAAGGCAAGGCAAGACAAGACAAGGCAAGGCAAGAGTTGACTGACCTGAATAATACACAACATTAAACAAGGACTCCGTAACACAGACTAAGACAGATTGGGTATAAATAGACAGAAGGATAATGAGGGAACAAGAGAAAGGTGGGGGACAATCAATTACACAACAAGGAGCAAGGTGACCAAATGAGGGAACAGGAAGTGATCTGGTGACAGACACCGTGAGAAAGGAGGACATCTAGTGGAACCCCAGGGAACAACAACCCAGACACTGTGACAGTACCCCCCCTCCCCTCTACGGAGCGGCTCCCAGACGCTCCATGACAAGACACAACACATAGACCAGGAGGGAGGCGGACAGGTGGAGGCTCAGGGGGAGGGCCGGAGGGCCGGAAAAGAAAAACATGGGGAACAAACACCAGAAATGTAAACATAAAACAGGGAGACCAGGAGGGAGGAGGACCAGAGGAGGTTCAGGGGGAGGGACGGAGGGCCAGACTAACTGAGGGGAACAGGCAGAAACATAACAAAAACCAATAGACTCCCAGGACGGCATCGGACACTGCCTCAGCATCGGCCACCACCTCGGCCTCTGGATCAGCATCGGGCACCGCCTCGACCTCCGGAACAGCCTCGGGCACCACCTCAGTCACTACATCGGGAACGACCTCGGGCACCGCCTCGGGGACGGAAGCGGCCCGCTCGGGAACATCCTCCTGGATGGCAGCGGCCCGCTCGGGAACGTACTCCTGGACAGCAGCGGCCCGCTCGGGAATGTCCCCCTGGACGGCAGCGGCCCACTCGGGAACGTTCTCCAGGCTTTGAGGAATGGTAGCAGCCTGTCTCTCCGTCCTCCGCCCTCCACGATGGCGAGTCAGTGGCACCTTGACTGGCGACTCAGACGTTGAGTCGGCCATTTTGTGCTGTGGCTCTAAGCTGGCAACCATCTTGTGCTGTGGTGCTAGCCTGGCGGCCATCTTGGGCTGTGGCGCTGGACTGGCGGCCATCTTGTACTGTGGTACTGGACCGGTGGCCAATTTGGGCATTGGCGCTGGATTAGCGGCCCTCTTGGGCTGTGGCGCTGGGCTGACAGTTATCTTGTGCTGTGGTGCTGGATTGGCGGCCATCTTGGGTTGTGGTGCTGGCTCAGCAGCTTTGACGTGAACAGTCTTGGGAACTTCTAGGATCAGTGACAGCATGGAGAAATAGTCTAAAAATGAGTCAGCGGCCATCTTGAGCGTTGGTGCTGAGCTGGTGGCCATCTGGTACTGTGGTGTGAGGCTGGCTTCCTTCCTGCCTCGTGGTGCGGGGTTGGTGGCCATGCACCGCAGCGGCACTGGGTTGGCGGCCATCTTGTGCTGTGGCGCTGGGATGGCCGCCATTTTGCTTCGTGGTGCTGGGTTGGTGGCCATGCACCACAGCGGCACTGGGTTAGCGGCCATCTTGGGTTGTGGTGCTGTGCTGGCGTCCATCCTGCCTCTTGGCGCTGATCTAGTGGCCATCATTGGCAGTGGCGCCACCATGGCGGGCGTGCGCTTCTTCTCACCTCTCTGTCCGCCATGGTGAGACGGTGGCTCTAATCTATCCCACACGAGCCCCGGGACGAAGGGCAGTCCTGCTTGAGAGCGATACTGAGTATCTTCTCGACCACTTCCTCCTCGGCGACCTCCTCTGGTTCCCCGGAAAACCACCAGGCGAGTTCCTTCAAATCCATTCCTCTCCCGCACTGTGGCTGGGGAGGAGACATAAGTCGACATACCGCTGGCTCTTGCAGTGACGGAGTCCTTCTGTCACGATACGTGATGCAAGAAACACGGTGAGAGAACCAATTGCGGGTAAGTCGTTTTTTTTTTTGGATAATCCAAAGGGGTAAACAGTCCAGGCAGGGGTCAAAACCAAACATAATCCAAATCCAAACATAAACAAGACACGAAGACAAAGCAAGGCAAGGCAAGGCAAGGCAAGAGTTGACGGACCTAAATAATAAACGACATTAAACAAGGACTCCGTAACACAGACTAAGACAGACTGGGTATAAATAGACAGAAGGATAATGAGGGAACAAGAGAAAGGTGGGGGACAATCAATTACACAACTAGGAGGAAGGTGACCAAATAAGGGAATAGGAAGTGATCTGATGACAGACACCATGAGAAAGGAGGACATCTAGTGGAACCCCAAGGAACTTCAACCCAGACACTGTGACAAAAACAAAGCAGTTTTGCTTTCACAATGAAACACACAGTGTCTCTACAACATTGTGCCAGTGGCACACCTTAAAGCCTAGTGGGCTTGACTCAGTTAACTAGTTCATAGTATAATCATTTATTTAAAAATGCTTTAATTAATTAATTAATTGCAAAAGTTGTTTTATTGTCCTATTACTAGACCTAGGTAGGTCCCTTCAAATCTACTGGATCTGTGGGTCGTACAGACCTCTAGAAATTTCTTACACACCTTAGAAAATTTAATTTTACTTAATTGTGGACCTTATAAACCATTCTGTTCCAGTGTGCAAAAAGAGCCAGAAAGAGATAAAAGAAACAAGAAAAAGATAAAATAAATTTGGTCCTGACCCTGGTTTAGCCCTCACTTCTCTTTCCTGGTAATGCACTCTTTTTCATTCCTGTTTGCATCTCCTTCTTGGTCTCTTAATGCATTTCTCACTCACTCTTTTTTGTCTATTTTAACCACTCTATTTTCATCCCACAGTGATTTACATCTAACACCTGTGTGATAGACCCTCTAATAGAGTCCTACTAAATCAGCAAAACCCAACTGGAAACCTGAGCTGAGGTTTACCTCAAATCTGACTGTGAGCCAGGGCCAGGGTATTCCCGCATAATGAGGAGGCGTAATGAAGGCCTAGTTTACAGGCATCATCGAGCACATCTAATCGTGTTTTGCTTGGCAATACTAGGTTACCCTGGCTTTAGACAACTGCTAGGACCATGCTGTGTAGTCAGGCTGAGAAATCTGCCTTTGCATCCTTCACTGGAACTGACAATGACCACCTATTCACAGACATTTCATGACAGATTTTCAGCTCAGCATCCGGGCTGTTTAAGTGCTGTGTAACAAAGAAGGGCAATCAGTGTAACATTCACAGCTAAATATAAATAAATGCAGTAAAAAATAAAAAAATAAATACATAATAATAATAATAATAATAATAATAATAATAATAATATATTTAAATAGACAATATCACAATTTTCATTGTTGTACTGAATATATATACATCTGAAAGAATTTCCTGTATTATTTTGAATGTATCATGATTTTGTTATTAGACAACATACTTTTGAGATCCAATTCATGGACCATTCAACATAAACATAAAACAAGAAAAATAATGACAGTTACAGATTAGCACATACCCCCTTCTGCAGAAAATGAAGAGGCATGCTGTTATTACGGGAAATTATTATTATTCTGTCTTTCTTATTTCTTATCTTTTTCAAGGATAATTACAAACTTTAATCAACAACCACAGTTGGAATTGAGATGTTTTAGAACAATATTTACATACAAGTGATCTGCATTGTGCTTCAGGTTATGCACAAAGCTCAAGGTAAAACATGTTTCATTGAAATATGGTTAACCTGACTTAATGAGGGCTGAAGGTTGCTCATTTATAATTTATATTATCCACAAGATGAATGGATTCACACTCGGCTGCAAGTGAATCAGCACCTCCAAGTCCGAGGCCATGGTTCTCAGTCGGAAAAGGGTGGATTGCCCACTTCAGGTTGGTGGAGAGGTCCTGCCTCAAGTGGAGGAGTTCAGGTATCTTGGAGTCTTGTTCACGAGTGAGGGAAGGATGGAACGTGAGATTGACAGACGGATCGGTGCAGCTTCTGCAGTAATGCGGTCGCTGTACCAGTCTGTCGTGGTGAAGAAGGAGCTGAGCTGTAAGGCAAAGCTCTCGATTTACCGGTCAATCTACGTTCCTACTCTCACCTATGGTCATGAGCTGTGGGTCATGACCGAAAGGACAAGATCCCGGATACAGGCGGCCGAAATGAGCTTTCTCCGTCGGGTGGCTGGGCGCTCCCTTAGAGATAGGGTGAGAAGCTCGGTCACTCAGGAGGAGCTCAGAGTAGAGCCGTTGCTCCTCCACATCGAGAGGAGCCAGCTGAGGTGGCTCGGGCATCTATTTCGGATGCCTCCTGGACGCCTTCCCAGGGAGGTGTTCCAGGCACGTCTCACCGGGAGGAGGCCCCGGGGAAGACCTAGGACACGCTGGAGGGACTATGTCTCCCGGCTGGCCTGGGAACGCCTCGGGGTCCCCCCGGAAGAGCTGGAGGAAGTGGCTAGGGAGAGGGAAGTCTGGGCATCTCTGCTTAGACTGTTGCCCCCGCGACCCGGCCCCGGATAAGCGGAAGATGATGGATGGATGGATGGAAGATGAATGGAAGTGCAAAACTATTCTCGAGCAAAATGGAGAAATCTAGCTAATCTACCACATTCCAATCAGCACATTGCCTCCTTTCTGTGAAATTCTGAAAACCAGATAACATGGTCCTTTATGGCTATTAAGGTCAACTGAGCCTGGTTTCTCCCAAGGTTTTTTTCTCCATTCTGTCACCGATGGAGTTTCGGTTCCTTGCCGCTGTCGCCTCTGGCATGCTTAGTTGGTGTCACTTCATCTACAGCAATATCGTTGACTTGATTGCAAATAAATGCACAGACACTATTTAACTGAACAGAGATGACATCACTGAATTCAATGATGAACTGCATTTAACTATCATTTTGCATTATTGACACACTGTCCTAATGAATGTTGTTCAGCTGCTTTGACGCAATGTATTTTGTTTAAAGCACTATATAAATAAAGGTGACTTGACTTGACTTATTGAAAAAGTGGTTTGTGCCTTTGTGAAACAAAAACATTTCTAACTTTTAAACTTCTAACTCTGAAAAGGTAGTGGCACAGAAAATGTGAAAATCAAAAGCATTTTGTTTTAAAGAGGTCATAAAAACAACATTATTTGGAGTAATGAAATGTGTTTGTGTGGTTTAAGGTAAAAAAAAAAAAAAAAAAAACATTATTGTTCACATACTGTACTTTATTGTTTCTCCTCTGTGGCCCGCATTCTGAAAGGCTCATCGCTCATCTGATTGGCCAGCTATCCAATGCGTTGTGATTGGGCGAATACCTCAAGCGTGTTATGGAAATGTTAGGCCCCTTATCATATTGTGATGCCCTGTCCGGCCGGAGCGACGAGACATAAACAAATAACCCATTATAAACATGATATAAACATAATTTCTAGTCATGTCCTCTTTTGGAAGGCCAAACAAAGTAGTTTCGCTTTCTCAAATTAACAGCGTCATGCACCACGTCATTGAGTGAGCAGAGGCGGGAGCAGGCTTGAGAATGGCTCGGCCAGTGGATTCTATGAAGGAGCGCCCTTTGGGCTTGCGGCAACCACATGTGACGAACCCGGGCTAGGCTCTGCTTCGTCTAGGTGAAAGGCGATCCGGCGATCCACATTGCAAAGCTGATGTTTTTCCTCAGCGACCAGCACGGATCAGCTCCAGGCATGACTAAGCGGATACTGTCCTCTTTTGGAAGGCCAAACAAAGTAGTTTCACTTTCACACTGAAACTGTGTCTATATGGCATGGTGGTGAAGGCATCAACTATACTACAATGAGAATAAAAGGTATGCCTCCTTTCTTTGCGTGAACATCTGGGCGGCGTTATGCAAATCTTCCCACATAGTGACTTAGAGATTTGGTGGCTTGTTAGAAAGAGCCATTTTGGGGGGTGTGAATGAGTCTTCAATATATAAAGAATATCACTTTGGATTTGAGTCTTTGCAACTTTACAGATCTTTTTTATGCACTAGGAGCTTGTAACACTCCAAAGAGAAAGGAAAGATTGAAACCTTTATTACTTTTTTTAAGTTTATTTTTTAATATCCAGTAATCTGTCATTTTTATCCAGAGCTCCTACAGACTTTGATGATGATGTACTATATTTGCAGAATACAGTCCAACTGAATCAGAGCAGACGTGTTTTCATGGCCATGCAACTACACTAGTTTCTCAAGCACAAAACAGCACAGTTTAGGCACACATTTCACATCTCATTCAGTCAAATGTGTTTAAGTAAATTGCTTAGGTGCTGATAAATGTTCAGGCTTATACAATAAGAGCCACTGCTCCGATGTCCAAATCAAAATGTTTGCAGGGCAAGGAAAGGCTATTTACTTATTTATTTTTTTACAGAAAAGTAAAGAAGACAGCGATGTAAGTTTAGTGATGTAGGATGTCAGATTACTTTTGTCTTTTCCAAGAACCTCCCTTCTGTAACCACCTCATGCAACTCTGTGATGATGATTTAGACTCATGAGTGATGCAATGTTGAGAAACCGAAAAACTCTTTAAAAAGACACCAAACCACTCAGTCATTAGTCTCTTGAGCATGATGATCTTCCTTTGCTTCTCAGACATTCCATTTGATGACATTTTCTGAAATCTTTTTTTATTTAAACTCAAGGACTATATGGACTGACAGTAACAGCCAATATAATGAGGTCAAAGAAATGAATAGCTTACTGATGTTTATTTATTATTATTGTATATTTTTTTTCAGGTTCGGTGTATAATACATGGAATTAATGAATGGATAAATCATCTGTTAAAAAAAAAAAGACAGTTAATGGTGGTGACACAACAACACATTAACAACATACATGTGAATGTGATTGAGAGAAAGCCCACTATAAGGGGTTGCACATCTAGCATATTTCAAGGTATTTAAAATAAACTCAAGTTCACCAAGCATTACTGTTTTTAATTCATTAGTCAGGGAAATGCATCAAGGGAATATTTTATCTAGATTTATATTAGGCAGGTAGATAAATTTCATTACCCATAATCCTAACTGAATAATGCATTTATGAGTCTGGACACATATTAACATTCTTCTAAGAAATCCCAGGATCCTCAGTTATATTTCACGGCTCCCACTTTGGCAAGGTTGATACATTATTCCCATTTGTGAATTTGGAATGGGAAATCCCCAAAAAAGACTATATGAGTAATTTTTGTTTTAATGGCTCAATGTATTTTAAATTAACTGGAGATTACGTCTGTATATTGTGCAATGGTGAAATTGGATAGAGATCTCCGGATGGGGTGTAATCATTTGTTGACAGTTACACAGTTTAATAAGTCACTTTAACAATGTGATTAAATCAGGCCTGAAACAATGATATTAATAATGCTTTAGTGACACGTTGTTAGTGCTGTCAGATTAATGTGAATTTAATTCAACTAATGAATATCTGACTTTTCTCTAAATTCTGTAATAAGGGGTTATGTTCAGTCATATGGAATTAAATATATACATTAAAATAAAATATTAAATCCTTGACAGGAGAAGTGATAATCATTAAATTGTTACAATGCTACCTGTCAAGCCGTGGGACACATTAATTAATTTTATTAGTTTGAAGCAGGAAATTTTTTAAAAAAGACCTATGAAAAGAGAAAAGATGAGTGACTTTGACAAGGGACAAATAGTGAATTCAAGATGACAGGGTCAAAGCATTTTCAAAACGGCAAGCCTTCCTGCAGTGTTTCCAGTTTGCAGTGGTTAGTACCTTTCACAAGTGGTGCTAAGTAGGACAACCAGTAAAACGGTATGTGCATGCTATGCTCATTGATGCAGTTCAAATTGATGAAAATTTTAAGACTGGGCATTAAAGAAAGGTGTCAGAACACACATTGCATCACAGTTTTGAATATATATATATATATATATATATATATATATATATATATATATATATATATATATATATATATATATATATATTCCATTCATTGTTGCAGCTTTTATTCAACAAAGTGGTCAAAGCAAGCAGGGTCAAACAAGAGCAAACAGGTAACAGGTATCACCCAGAATAGTCAAAAAGTAATCCTATAGTCAGGCAAAGGTCAGGGTAGGTAGCAGAACATTAAGAACAAGATGACAATACAGGTAATACAATAATCAGCAATGTCAGTGTGAATGAGTGAAACCTTTATAGTGTCACTGATGGAAATCAAAGGGTTGAGACGCAGCTAGAGGAGTGTAGTGCTGAGACAAAGGCGGGTTGACGAGTGACCAAGGTGGAGCCAGAGGGACGAGCAAGCCCGGTGGAGTCAGTAGACTGACGGACCACAGTGAAGACAAGGGAGCTTTTAGCCAAGGCGACACCAATGGGTCGACCGACCGAAGTGGTCTCGAAGGTCAGAGACTGAGATCGGGGATCCTCTAAATCTGGTACAGCTGAAGTCTGACTGTCCCGAGGTGAATCCTGACCGCTAACCACCCACGAAAGATAACCTGAGGGACAGACAGAAAAAAAACAAAGAAAGAAAAAAAGAACAGGGGACAGGGAGGTTAGGTGGGAAAACAGGTTCATAACCCGGCTTCTTAACCAAAGCAGAGCAGGTCTCCTTGACCATGACATGACTGTCAGAGAGTACATAAATGGCCTCCTTGGCCATTACAGGACAGTCAAGATTTTCACATGTAGACTCTTCTGGAGGCTTGGCATGTCATATGACCGTCATGAACTTTGAAAGTAATTGTGATTAACTGACACACAAAAAATTATCTACTGCCAGTCTTCCCTAGATTCTAGAGGCAAAGCTTTTGTAACTTATTAGAATTAGATATGTCTTTTCAGAAAAAATGTAAATGACTCAAATAATAAGCTTCAGACATAGTTTAAATTAAAAATTAATTAATATAATAGTTTAGAATAGGACATTATGTTCAGCATCATTAGTACAGGCACTCAAAATTTCAACCTGCTTCTTTTGGCACATCTATTAGAAATTCAGTGGATAAATTCTCTGTGGCCTACCTCTGTATATCTGAGCAGGTGTGCACATACAGAGACTTTGGACCAAGGCTGCAGGCATGCTTGTTATTTCTATCACACACTCTAAGGAAAGCAAAGAAGAAAGACACAAAGATCCCATCAGTGTGACCTTTTTCAAAATCTCGTCTCATAGCACTGTTCATATGTCTATATAATGCATAAGGCAGTTTGAAATACCCTAAAAAAGTGACGCCAATTATAAAAATGCCCACCATATTTTGGTCGCAGTGCAAAGTAAGACATGTTCCTGGATCAACATCTTCTGTTACTGTTCAAAAATATGGATCTAACCCATTCCCTACCCCTAAACCTAACCCTATCCAAAATGTATTCCTAAAATCAGAGGGAAATTATAGGCGAATAACAAGGGTGTAGAAGCATTTAACCCTGATAGTAAACTAAAACTGACATCTCTTGAAAATGTATCCCTCAATTCTGATGGGTTGATTGGAATGTTGTTCCAGGATCAACAAGGATGTTGATCCAGGAACATATTGTACTTGGTGAAATCACGTTCACCCCATATTTTTTCTTCTCTGATTACAACATAATTATCTTACATGTAATTTTCATCCTTACTCATTATAATAATGGAATGGAGTTATGCATATAATATTAAATATCCATACTAATTGGTTTAAACATTAAATAAGGCAAAGGGGAATATTTCTCAAAGTGGCTATATGTAAAGCCACATATATAAGGCAACTGGCTTAGATCTGTAAAAAATAATAATAAATAAATAAATAAATAAATGAATGAAGAAAAAGGGAAAAAAAGTTTTCTGAATTTGATCATTAGATAAATAAAGAATTTATTTATTGATTTTTGTCAAACTTGAATGGTAGAGAGCATTACCAATGATGTTACATAGACATATAGTAATACTGCATAATTTATGAATTTCTAAAATGTTATCTTATGTATGATTTATGAAATTTGATTAGTGAATACACAACATATATAAAGCTAGACCTGGCTATAAGGGTAATACAGGGTTTAAGATAAATATGACTTACTTTTATTTGCTATAATATAAAATTTTTCACATTTTGTTCTTATCTGACAAATATGAACATTAGTTTGTGTATTTGGTGTAATGAAATATGTCTGTGCGGTTTAAGGTAAAAAACAAACAAACAAACAAACAAACAAAAAACACATACTGTAATATACAATTAATACAATTTTTATAAAGAATATTCGTTTGGGGTTTGAGACTTTAGTCTTTGCAACTTTACAGATCTTCTCTATGCACCAAGAGCTTGTAACTGTTAACATACTTAGACCCTCAAAGCATACTAAGATTTTCTGAATATGTGACATTCAGCACACTTATAATTTTGAACGACTGAACGTCTGAACGACCCCGTTGAATACTGGCAGCACGGAGCCGAACTGAATACGGTAGCCTTTTTCTACTATGTGCAGGACCCATCGAGATACATTTGGCAGTAGTTTCCACGCTGCTAAATAAACTACTAAGGGAATCAGTCTCTCGAGACTGATTTCTGGTGTAAGAGGCCCCCGCAGGGGCGGCGAGCATCTCAGCCCCGCTATGCGCACGGGCGGAAGATACTGAAAGCGATGCTCGCTGGGACACGCTGCGCCCTGGAACACTGGCAGGGTTGGCAGACCGGCCCCCAGAGGGCGTTGAGGCGAGATGGGGACCGTGTACTGCGGTGTGTACCGCTCTACCCCAGCAGAGGCTGCCCTCTGAAACCCTGGGCTTTTGGCGTCAGGGTTTCTTGGCCGAGGACTTCTTATCTTCGATAACTGCCCTGAGATCTTGTTCGGGCTTAGAAGTCCTCTGCAGAGAGCATTTTTTGTTTTTGGGCCTCGCGGTACGAGGAGTTAGGGTGCGGCTGGGGCATCTCCCGCCCAGATGCCCCAAGGGAGCGACGAGGGAGGAGCTTATGGAACGCCGCCGCTTGTTTGCGGGCCTCCTGAAACCTGTCGACGACAGAATTGACTGTGTCGCCGAACAGGCCAGTCGGCTGAATCAGGGCGTCCATGAGGCAGACCCTGTCCCGCTCTTTCATATCAGACAGGGTCAACCATAAGTGCCCTTCCATGGCCACCATAGCTGCCATGGACTGCCCAATCGTTCGGGCGGTCTCCTTGGTGGCGCGGAGGAAGAGACCAGCGTTCCTTCTCAACTCTGAAATATCGTGGGACTTGATCTCCTCTCCCTAATCTAGCTCCTTAAGCAGGTCGGCTTGGTACGCCTGTAACACCGCCATGGTGTGCAGACACGCACCAGCCTGACCTGCCGCCACATACCCTTTGCCCACCAAAACCGATGTTGTTCTGAGTGGCTTTGAGGGCAATGCCGGGGCCTTTAGAGACGATGCCGCGCCAGGGTACAGATAGCTCGCGAGCGTCTGTTCCACCCGGGGCATCGCTCTATAACTGTGCTCTCCCATCCCCACTACATTTCCATAATAATCTGACGAGGGGATGTAGAGGCGGACTGAAAAAGGATGTTTCCACGACCTGGCGATCTCTTCATGCAGGTCGGAAAAAAATGGCAGGCCCCGGCTGGGAGGTGGCTGACTCGCGCGCAGGAAGCGTTCATCAAGCATGCTTCTCTACGGTTCAGCTGTTTTCTCGGTGGGCCAATCGATGCTTAACTTGGCCACCGTGCAAGTAACCACCTCCAAGAGCTACTCATACTGCGGCGAGTGGGGTGGCGAATCCCTGTCGATCGACTCCACATCAACCTCCTCGGAAGAAGAGAGGCGGAGCATCGCCATCAGAGTGCTTAACTTTCGCCTTGCTTTTTGGCATGTCAAGGAGCTCTTAACTGGACAGACAACAGTAAATAAGACTCACAAGACATTCACACACAGAGCGCTTGCTGAAAGACGCGAAGCTGAAGCCAGCTGCGTGGCACGTGCTTTTATAGCTTCCTGGTCGCTTACGTCACCCCGCCGGTGACGTCACTCTCTTCCATTGGACTGATTTCACATGATATTCAGAGTCACGCACGCTGGACACGTTCCCAAAAGCACATTGACGCAGCTCGAGTTCCTGAAGAGGAACCAAAAATTATTTTATCTTCCTGTAAGATTCACAATTCTCTTTTCTGAAAAGTATTAAACAATCTACAGTATTATATTCTTACATTATTATTATTATTATTATTATTATTATTATTATTATTATTATTATTATTATTATTATTATCTAATCTTTTCATGCCCAGTTTTTTTTTTAAACAAACAGATAAATAAAACATTATTTAAGGTAAGGCTGCTGGAGACACTCAATGACGGAAGTTTTAAATGCATTGCAAATAATATTAAGGCCTTAATGTAGAAAGTGAGAATTGAGGTCACTAACCAGACCACTAGTAATTAATAAATATTTATTTTTTTATTAATATATCTTTAGTATTCATATGAAAATGCAGATTGAAGTTAATTTACATTATATTATAAATCTAGAAAAAGGAAATCGCTAAAGTTGATTAGTGAGGTGAAAGGTTTGTCCTGCCCCCCTGCAAAAGATAGCGCCCAAGCAATCAGAACGATAGCGAACTTGAACGAGAGCAGGCGCAGTTGCGAATGATAAATGTAATAAGAATCATTTGAGTAATCAAATCTAGATGATTATCAAGTTTGAAGTATAAACCATTGATGTATAAAATTTTTTGAATGTTAACTGATGTTAGAACGAGGTTGTGATGAGACAGACGCAAGATAATTAATCAACATCTTTTCCGGGGAGAAACACTTTAATTTTTGTTTTCTGATTTATAACTTTCCTTGGTGAGCACAAATTTCATCATACGAAGTGTATTTAGTCATTATGATTGTGAGTACTGTGAATTGCAATGTGAAAAAAAGAATCCAAAGGATAAAAAGTGATGTGAAAGTTTCCAAAAATGCTTTTAATTTATGTGACTGTATATAGTCATGTTTGTTAGATGTTCTACATGTTCAACAAAGATAATTTGGTATCGTGAAGTATGCACCATGCGGTGCTAGCTTTGCTAACACTGTGTATAGGCCCTAGTGTTAAATTGAGCACATGGTGATTAGCGTGTATGTTCTGATGTATGTGTAAATGATTGAGACGGAGTTTGATTTAATTTAAAATCATTTATTTTGACAATTATATTGTTTAAGGCTTTGTTGTTACAAGGCTGGGTTTTTTTTCCCCCCTTGCTGAAGACTTGTGTTCCTGAATCTGTCCTTGCCGAATATTCATATTCTGGTTTGGACTGGCGAGCCATTCCACCAACTCGTACCTGAAACAGAGAAAAGAGAGTTAAATCTGCTGAACTGGTAGGATCAAACTATATATATATATTTTTTTTTTTTTTAGCTTTGAGTTTTTTTCTTCTCCAAGATTTTTTTTTTTTTTTTGCCTGGATCTTCAGTGGATCTATTTTTTTTCCTCTCCTGGATTAAACTTTTCCACTTTTGATGAACATTGCTTTATATTTTTGAATTTGAGACACTGATCTTGAAACACTGATCTTTAACTGAAACTCAACTGAACATTAAGACTGAGTTTGAACGGAAAAACATTTTGAAATTGATTGATTTTGAAATTGAATGTGTGGAAATTATTATTAATTCTGTATTCTGCATCTGAACCTTGATTTGGGAATTTTGAATTGTTTCATTTTTCTTATTCCTTTTGTTATTCTGAGTTTTATTATTCAATTTATTCATTGTTATTTTGGTATTTTGATTCTGTCATTGCATTGCCAATTTAAAAGAGAATGACTGAAGTCAACGAATAACCAATCAGAGCAATACATTATTTTTCACTATTGGTTGTTGCTTTTCTTTATTTTACTTTATGCTGTGAAATTTGATTTATAGACTATTTCTAGATTACACTATTATACATATCACTTACCTTTGCTCCATTGAGACGATCCTTATCTTCTGATTCTGGTCCAAAAGCATTCCCAGTGACTTAGAATTTATTAATATAGAATTCATAGAATTTTACACAATAGTAGGACCCCGTTACACTAGGCAAATATGATCTACACTTTTTTATGTCTTGGAATGGGTAAAGTTGATTTATAACCATGTTAAATCTTCAAAGTGCAACAACTCTTTTAGGCATTATTGTCAATCTGTCACTCAGGCAAAATGACCACCAGGATATTCGTAGCATGCTTTATGGTGCAGATCTGATTTTATGTTTTCTATGAGAGAGGGTCTACATTGCTCTGTGTAAACGGAGCTAGCTAAACGCTGTCTTAATGCAAATGCATTCACATCATGTTAACTACAATTAAACTGGCAATCAGCATGAAATGTCTGCCTTTGCACTCACATTGCCTTTCCAAATTGTAGTGAATTTGGTACAATGTACATATTTGGCCTTTTACTTAAATTATGGAAATCTAAACTTAACATTATAGAAAATCTCTCTCTTATCAGATTATATGTATACTGTATATATATTTTTTCTTTTTTTTTTTCTTTTTTTTTCTGATGAGAGAGAGAGAGAGAGAGAGGTAAAATATATGTTTGAATTCTATAAGAGTAGAAAGCAAACATTACTTTTTCTTCAGGTCTCAAACCTCATTTAGATATTTCTCTCTTGCTTGCCATTTGCCTCATTACTCTCCTTCTTCTGGTTTATTTCAGCTAAACAACAATCTTGCACACTCGTGTTCTGAAAGCATAGCAGAATAAACGATTAAACGCCACTACAACTTTTAGAACTGGCTTAATTTCAACAACCAAAGACAGGGAAATCCATGTTTGTGTTACTTGTGGCCATACCTATGGTTTGAATGTTTATTGAATAATAATTAAACTGTAATTAAAATGGCCACTCACAGTGCTTTCTTCCATAAATTATAAAAGTGAAAATAAAGTGAGTGAAGTGAAATTCAGCCAAGTATGGTGACCCATACTCAGAATTTGTGCTCTGCATTTAACCCATCCGAAATGCACACACACAGAGTAGTGAACACACACCCACACACACTGTGAGCACACACCCACTGTGAGCACACACCCAGAGCAGTGGGCAGCCATTTATGCTGCGGAACCCAGGGAGCAGTTGGGGGTTCGATGCCTTGCTCAAGGGCACCTAAGGGCACCTAAGTCGTGGTATTGAAGGTGGAGAGAGAACTGTCCACCCACAATTCCGTCCGGCCCCGGACTAGAACCTACAACCCTTCGATTGGGAGTCCAACCCTCTAACCATTAGGCCATGACTTCCCCTATCATAACTATGTCACCTATGAGCATGTGATATTGTGAGGAAGACAAAATGCTGTTACAATAGTTATTGTTGTAAGGATATGTTCACCAAGGATTTAATTTAATTTAAGGAATTGGGGCAAACAGCTGCACGCCCTCTGGAGATGTTGATATAATGGACTGTATATAAATATACAATAAATATATACTCTAATACACACAATAACATTTTCAGATGTAAAATCTGCTTTTTAAATAACTGCAAAGCCTGTTCACGGTGAACGGATCATACAGCCTGACTGCAGACCTTGTATTGGTCAAAGTTCCCGGAATGGAACAGAGAGTATAGTGTATAGTTGTTTTTGTCCACTGAAGTCATGTAACGAGGCACCTTACAATTTGTCAGTGAAGTGGTGCTGGCACTGTATCAAGTACAGCATTCTGCTCCACTAGGGCATTGTGCTTTACAATTCATGTTATAACCTGGAGCTGTCTCAGTTTTCATGAACATATATTACATAAGAGGGATGTGGAAAAGGCTAAACAGTTTTGGCTTGCTGCCTTCTGAAGCTAATTATGAAACTACAGGAGAATAGGGTGGATGCCAATAATTTTAAAAACAGTAATGCATGTAGCAATTTGTATGGTCACACTTTATATCGTCCCTAATACCAGTGTACTTAGTAACTAAATGTATATGTAGTATGTAACCACTGTGTAAGTACACGTTGGTACATAGTATCTACAGCTGTAATATATCTGTAACTACACATATGTAACAACCCCCAGGATAGTTTGTGTAAGTGCAAATGTGTCAAGTCAAGTCAAGTCACCTTTATTTATATAGTGCTTTTAAACACAACAGATTGTGTCAAAGCAACTGAACAACATTAATTAGGAAAACAGTGTGTCAATAACGCAAAATGACAGTTAAAGACAGTTCATCATTGAATTCAGGGATGTCATCTCAGTTAAGTCTAAATACAAACCCGATTCCAAAAAAGTTGGGAAACTGTACAAACTGCGAGTAAAAATAGAATGGAATAATTTACAAATATCATGAACTTATATTTTATTCACAATAGAATATAGATAACATATCAAATGTTAAAAGTGAGACATTTTTAAATGTCATGCCAAATACTGGCTCATTTTTTTATTTCATGAGAGCTGCACATTCCAAGAAATTTGGAACAGGTAGTCGGAAAAGTTAAATGTACATATAAGGAACAGCTGGAGGACCAATGTGCAACTTATTAGGTCAATTGGCAACATGATTGGGTATAAAAAGAGCCTCTTAGAGTGGCAGTATCTCTCAGAAGTCAAGATGGGCAGAGGATCACCCATTCCCCCAATGCTCGTTCATGGCGAGTCCGCATCGAGCAATATCAGAAAGGAGTTTCTCAGAGAAAAATTGCAGAGAGTTTGAGGTTATCACCATCTACAGTGCATAATATCATCCAAAGATTCAGAGAATCTGGAACAATCTCTGTGTGCAAGGATCAAGGCAGGAAAAACATACTGGATGCCCGTGATCTTCGGGCCCTTAAACGGCACTGCATGACATACAGTAATGCTACTGTAATGGAAATCACAACATGGGCTCAGGAATACTTCCAGAAAACATTGTCGGTGAACACTATCCACCATGCCAATCCACCATGATCCAAAAGCACAGGCATTTTCTCTGGGCCAAGACAATGGACTGTGGCAAAGTAGAAAATTGTTCTGTGGTCAGACGAATCAAAATTTGAAATTATTTTTGGAAAACTGGGACGCCATGACATCTGGGCTAAAGAGGACAAGGACAACCCAAGTTGTTATCAGCGCTCAGTTCAGAAGCCTGCATCTCTGATGGTATGGGGTTGCATGAGTGCGTGTGGCATGGGCAGCTTACACATCTGGAAAGGCACTAGCAATGCTGAAAGGTATATCCAAGTTATAGAACAACATATGCTCCCATCCAGAAGTTGTCTCTTTCAAGGAAGACCTTGCATTTTCCAACATAACAATGCCAGACTACATACTGCATCAATTACAACATCATGACAGCGTAGAAGAAGGATCCAGGTACTGAAATGGCCAGCCTGCAGTCCAGATCTTTCACGCATAGAAAACATTTGGCGCATCATAAAGTGGAAGATGCGACAAAGAAGACCTAAGACAGTTGAGCAAGTAGAAGCCTGTATTAGACAATAATGGGACAACATTCCTATTCCTAAACATGAGCAACTTGTCTCCTCAGATCCCAGACGTTTGCATACTGTTATAAAAAGTGGAGCATCAAAATTATCTAAATTAATAGAGTGTGTTTAAAATGGATAGCCAATAATTTGCTCCTATTAAATCTGGATAAGATAATGATATTACTTATTTCACCAAAACAACAATCAACAAAACACAGAATCCTTTAGACTATAAATTGCATCTAGAGGGATGTACTGCTACTTTCTCTAAGGTCCAAAAATTGGGTCTCATATTAGTGAGATTGTTCATAATAAATTGCCTTATTGTAGCAATGCTATATGTCTTTAGTATACCACTCTGCATTCAGTTCCCCTTAACCTACCCCCAAACCTAAACCTATACATTTTATAGAGGATATAAAAAAGATATAAAGTGTAATAAACTGAAACATGCAGGGAAATAACCATTTTAGTAACAATATAGTATTAAAAATATATATTTTATAGTTGCTAATCCTACTACTGTCACGGTTCATGAATTCGCTGTCTCTCTCATCTTTTTTGGTGTGTGGGTGTGTATCTGTGGACGTGGTCTGTTATCACGGATGATCAGCAGCACCACCTGCTACCTATTGTGTGTGTCTATTTAAGTGCAGTAACTGGTTTCTCATGTTGTCAGATTGTTGTGGTTCTCCACTGTGTTCCCTTCTGTTCCCTGTTCCGTTGTTGGATCGTGGATTCCCCCTCTGTTCTTCGTTGTGTCTTCCTGCACTCTACACCGGGATAACGAGCACCGTCACTTGGGGAAACAGCACCGGATCACCGAGGATCATCACTGGTTTGTCCACCGAAGTTCCTGCGTCACACTCCATCAAGAGTTTGTGATCGCTTCGACTCTCCATCTGTGTTCTGGACTTCCTGTGTTGTTTGTTCCGTCTGACCGCTATTATTTACCTTGTCAATAAAGCGCTTTGCTTTTGCATCCTGCCTCTGTCTCCATTACAACTACTACCTCTAATCCTAACCTATTTCTTAAAAATATGTACAGTATAAAAACAGAAACATGACATGTCATGATCTGTGACGAAGCAGGAAAGAGCCAAAGAGCGTTAAATTTTTCTTGCCATAAAACCTGACATAAAGCTTCTCAAAGCAGCAATTTTTGAATTTGTAACGAGTTCGTTAGCACAGGTATCGATGCTTATGGTCACTGAAGATTACTTAACAAAGGGAAGAATGGGACTGTTCCTTGCAGTCGTATGAATTCTGAAGATTTGGATCACAGCCCACAAATACATTATATTCCTTTTGTAATAATGGTGCACTTTTGGTGTATTTTATGATTCTGTTGTCAGTCACAGCATGTCGTAGAAAAGACCTTTTGTTTCCCATGGTAAACAAAGTAAATATTATATGATAAGTAAGGATTAAACGATTGCAGGAATGTTATTCATTTTAAGGGTTTAAAGTGTAGTCTTGCTTAACATTATTTATTCTTAGAAATGTGTTGGCAGCAGAAATCACAAAGCACAAATATTATAATATACTTCATTTAGTAATGCAATTGAAATAATAATGCCATTGATGACGACAACTGATTACACCGTGATAAAATGTTAATGCTGAAATGTCAGCATTTGTAAGGATTAATTTGTAAGTTTATAAAGTAATTAAATTCCATTATAAATTATATGGACTCTAAATAATTTACGTTTTACACACTTTGGTTGGGTTAAATGCAGAGCACAAATTCTGAGTATGGGTCACCATACTTGGCTGAATGTCATGTCACATAAAATACATCTGAATTCCCATGAGATCATTGTTTATGTGCATATGTTATTATGGGATAAAAATAAATAAAAACATTATCAAACACACCTTTTTTAATGTATGCTCACTTTCTCATTTCTAATTTACATCTAATTGATATTCCAAAACTTAATAAATTAGGGTACTGTGGATCTTATCTATTTCCAGCCGTTACAACTGCTCCAGTAGTAGGTTAGATTGTAACAACTTGACTCTTTGTATTTGACCACAACTCACATAGTCTATGATTGTGTTGTACACGTCCAAGTGATTTTTATTTTTAGTAGACAAATGTGATTACTATTAGTCAAAGTTTGAGGGATGAGCTTACTTGATTTTTGTTGATGAGAGTCATAACATTGTGCTATTTTTGTGGAGTCATATTAATATAACTGTATTGTGCAGATACATTTCATCAACACATGCTTCAAATTACCTTTAGTGTGTTTTGAAAGCCCAGGATTTTATTTAGGCTTTTTCATAAGTATTATCCAAACAATCTCAGGATAACCCCTGAAAATTAATCAGCATGCAAGCCTTGATAAGCTAAAGGGGGAGCAGAGACACTGCACTGATGTATTTTTACACAGCCCGGTTTCAACAGAGCTTGCCACATTTTCCTCCCTGCCAGGAAAGATGGTGGTACAAAAAATAGCATGTTGTTTGTCAGACTAGCAGGTCCAAGTTCATTTTTGGTGTGCCCTGACCTTTTCAAATGTGATTTCCAACAGCCTTTCATTCCTGATGGGCCTTCTCCAGAGGAGTGTGGCCCATGGCAGTGATCTTCAAAAGGAAAGGTCAATTATTTAGAACATCTTGAGCTGCAGATATATAGGACCAGTTTTCCATGTGGCAGACTCGCAGAGTGGAGAAGAAGCATATAGAGCCGGTGAATAATATTGCCACTAACATAAAGGAAATGATGACAGGTAGACAAAGCCTATTAAAACTGGATTGTCAGGACTGGCTGGAAAAGGTGAGAAAACGTATTGGTGATCTAGGCCAGAAAACTCAGTAGGAAATCTGATTCTCATTTTCATACTTTAAGACCTTACAGAATTTGAGTATCAACCATTAGCAGATACCTCAGACACCGTTCCTGCTGGCAGCAGTCCCTATGAAGTGAACTGACGTGACACAGCCAAGTATGGTGACCCATACTCAGAATTTGTGCTCTACATTTAACCCATCCAAAGTGCACACACACAGCAGTGAACACACTCACACACTGGACCACTCCTACACCATGGACACACACCCGGATCAGTGGGCTGCCATTTATGCTGAGGCACCCAGAGAGCAGTTGGGGGTTCGGTGCCTTGCTCAAGGGCACCTCAGTCGTGGTATTGCCAGCCCTAGACTCGAACCCACAACCATAGAGTTAGGAGTCAAACTCTCTAACCACTTTTGCCACAACATAATTTAGACATGAGACATTACGATGTGAAGTGTAACGTGATGCGTAATGTTTCACAAAGATGGTGAAAAATCTCAGCTTCAGTGTTGATAGTTTTGCATGCTGCCAAATGGTTTGTGATTGTAGCTCCATGTTGCTTTGATTTTCTATTGTATCTCTATCTTAATATCACCCTCCGTTATCTATAAGTGATAAAGTATTAACTTAATTTCCACCATATATCCAATATTATCTATCAAACTAACCTGACCATTCACTTCAAATTTTAAGTCGCATGACAATTTAAAATGCCAATCATACATACATCGCGTTAGCACATTGGTATTCATTAGCCCGTTAGCCTGTCATTCAGGTTTCCATTTGCTTTTCTATTTGTGTCTGTTACCATTTTCTTATTTCTCTTGCTCTATTTCTTTTTCACTCACACAATTTTTCACGAGTGCATCAAACAACAGTAGTGAGTCAGAATCATTCTTCAATCACGGTGAGGAATGACTTCTTCTGCTATTGTTGTTTGCAACGCTTGCCACATGTACAGTTTAGCTCTCTCTATTGGCAATGAGGGATTCACATGTGATAAATGCAGGGAAATAGTTAGGCTGACAGAGAAGGTGCATTCATGTAGTAATGGCATAGTTATATATTATGAATCGTATTCATGCATGGTATATACTATTGTCATAAAGAATAGTTAACTTAATAATTAAGTTATTTGTATCAGTATGACTTTTTATGAATAAGAGATTTAGATTTTTAGACCCCTTAACCTACCCCCAAACCTAAACCTATCCATTTTATAGAGGATATAGAAAGATATAAAATGTAATAGACCGAAACATGCAGGGAAATGTCCATTTATGAAAAATATAGCAAATATATGTTTATATTCGCTAATCCGACTACTAACTCCAATCCTAACCCTAACTATTTCTTAAAGATATGTACAGTATAAAACCAGAAACATGGCACTGCCACGGTTCATGGGTCTGTGTTTTCATCTTGCGTCTCTGTCTGATTGTGTGCATCTGTTAACTAGCAAGGCAACTGCGGTCTATAAGCACCAGCTGCATCTCATTTGCGCTGCCTTTATGTTTGGCTGGTAATCCTGGTCGTGTTGTTGGTTCATTAATTCTTATCCTGTCTCTCCTGTCTAGTTGTTGCTCCTGTTCTCGTCCACTTGGTATTTTCATGGTTATTCCTTGCCCACCTTGTATTCCTGCACTGGGTTAGAGTTACTGCAGCTTGAGCGGTTGGAACTTATTCCTCGCCCACCTGGGATTCCTGCGCTGGGTTACAGTTACTGCAGCTTGAGCGGTCTGGACATTATTCCTCTGGGGTTTTTGCCATCGTCTTCCTACTTTTCTCATTGCTTGCTACATATATATATATATATATATATATATATATATATATATATATATATATATATATATATATATATATACGTATATGTATGTGTATGCAAATCAAAAATTTTTTGGATCTCGAGACTCGATCATTGTTGCAGACAAAGCAGGCAAGAACCAAAGAGTGTTTGATTTTTCTGCCATAAAACCAGATGTAAAGCTTGTCAAAGCAGCATTTTTTTTTTTTTTTTGTAACGAGTCAGCATGGGTATTGTTGCTTACGGTCGCTGCTCAAGATGAAGACCACTGAATAAAGGCAAAACAGAGAAGGTTTCAGAATTCGAGACACGCATCCAAATTTTAATTGAGGACAGATAGAATGTAAGGGCTGTAGATATGGCTTTGTGTGTGACTAGCTCAGGGAGTCCTGTAAATTTTTAGGTCCCAGTTACAGCGCCTATGCAGCTGGGCAACTGGGTGACTGTGATGCAGCATAGCTGTGGGTCAAAACACTGCTCTTCCTTTCCGATCAAAACATTAAAAAGGTTCTCACCACTCAGTGACACATCCACCAAGAAACCTGATCAAACTGCTCTTGTTATTGTCAATGTTATTGTCAATGTGAAAATAGAGGCACCTGCCTTCATAGTCCAAAGAGTGCCTGGCCAGAGTTTACCAGGTCATAGTGCCAGACATCTTGGCAAATTTAAAAGTGCTGGCTTATACTAAACATAAATCTGGAAAGATTGTTCTTCACACTGGTGCTAATGATGTTCGACTTCGCCGGTCGGAGATCAATAAAAATAACATTAAAGAGGTATGTGAACTTTCAAGTGCGATGTCAGACCATGTAATATTTTCTGGTCCCCTCCCTGCTTACCATGGGAATGAGATACATAGCAGTCATCCAGACAGGTGCTCTACTCCAAAGCAAGACTCCCAACAGTTAGAAAATGCTGATATTAGATGTGCGCACACAGGGACAATTGAAAAACAGAAATCATTTTAAGGTTTCCTCCACGTCACTTAATTTAGGGAAAAGGATGAAAAGACCAAAGACTCTTGGAGATTCAGTGCCAGCATCAGCTGCAACATGATGTGGGAATATTAAACAAATCATTCCTCTGTGAAAGGAAAGTATGGTAGAAACCACATCCAGGATGAAGATTTCACAGTATGCTGTTTACCATTGAGCTGAAGATTAAATTAATGGCTAAAGTTCATGGGTAAAAATATAAGAACACCTGCTCATTTACTGAGCCAGAACTTGCTAGCTTTTTCCCATAATGCTACACATCCATCTCAAAATGTCTGCTTCAACACTTAAACTTTTTGTTGCATACTGTGCATTATATTTATTCTGTACAACATCATTTATTTAAAGGTGAAGTGTGCAATCTTTTTATTTGAAAACAATTTCTTCCAGCCCAGTTTAAATCCAGAGATCTAGCCAAGTCTGAATCTAGCCAAGTCAAATCTGAAATCCTTAGGTAATCCACATAACATCTTTTTGGGGTGAATTGTATCTTATTCCTCTCATCACAAAGCAAACAGTAAAATAAAAAAAAAAGTAGTTGCATTAGAAGATAATGAAGGGAGACGTGAAAAACAGACATCGCATAGTTTTAATATGGATTACTTTATCACAGACGGCGGCACTTGTTTAGTTTAAAAGTAGACATGTCAGGTTTTCTATAGATATAAGTCGCATATCTTCGTTGAGTATTCACTGAGTTACAGTTCATTTTTATGACGTGTTTGTAAATGAAGATCAGTGCAGACCAAGGCTTCAGGCAGCACACCTTGATTGTTATCTTTATTTTATAAATGCACAAAGTTTTGTTATTATGTCTGTATTCTCAAAAAAGAAGACCCTTTACAGATTGGATTGATGTATTGCTCTTATCTGTATGATGAAAACTGACATTGCTAGGCTAAAATGAACCCAAATTGAGCTAAGCATTAAACCTACAAATCTTGTTCATTTTACAATCACTTTTACACACAAATAATAACTATCAAAAGATAAATATTTAATAAAAACAAGAGAAAACAGTCAAAAAGTAATATGGGTGTAAGAAGAAATGCAGAAAAGTATGGCAATAACAGCTACAGAGTTTAAAATTAAAACATTGAACAGTTGTTGAATATAACTTTTAAGATCAAATGTGACTTTTTTGGTAAATGTTATATATGGTATAAAAAAATACAAAAACAATTGTGGCGAGTGGGGCGGGGCCGAGAGGCGTGGGAACAAGGAGTGAGGCCAGGTGTAGTGATTGGAGATGAGCTGCACCTGCGCCCCACCGCCAGTATCGAGTCCCACGTAGGAGATGGAAGGATATAAAACTGGAGCGACGACCGTGAAGGATGAGAGAGGACCAGGCCTGGGACATTATTTTATGTTTTGGCATTTTTATTTGTTTTGGTTATTTTTGAATATTAAAATTATGTTTTGATTGTGCGCCGGTCCTTGCCTCCTTCTTCCCGATGAATATGGAGATTTGTATATCGTTACAACAATATTATACAATAATTGTGCAATTAGTTAAGTTCTTTACAAACTATTCTGGCATGACAGTACACAAACCACAACATTAACACTGATATTATAACATTTAACAGACACGTGTGTGTGGAAGAATGTGAGCATGTGTATGAATGACAGAGAATAAACTTAATTTCTCTGTCAATTTTCATGGTCTCTTTAGCATAAATGCTGTAGCCATGAAGAAGCCCCATCAGCACAGCATGTGACATCTTTTACATCATCCGGGGCAGAGTCCTCCTCTAAAACCATGCATCAGTTTAGGGGAAAATACATTCGCTTCTTTGATCAGCATTCATCCCAGTCACCGCCTGTTCTTCATCAGTTGCCTGAAAATTGAAACATGTGAAAAAAGAAAACATTTAATTAAACTCTAGCAACTTTCAGATAGAGGTGTATTCACATCAGTAAGGATATGTAAATAATCGGGCTCTCAGTGGATAAACAAAAAAAAAAATAAGAAAATTAAAAATATAAACATTTTTCTGCTGTTAAGAAGGTCAAAAGGTAATGAGGGCATGTCTTTAATTATTCTCCTTTTTTTCTTTCTTTATTTATTACTTTTCTGTGAACTATTCCTTCTTTTGGGTTCTGCAATAAAAACACAGACATCATTGGTTTTCATGAAATATGAGCACATAATCACACTGTTGCATCAAAATTTGAAGTAAACAGGCAGGAGACAACAGAAACATTTATTTCCTAAAAATAACTTACATAAATCTAAAAAAAGAATGATGCTCTCCTATGTATCTGGCTTTCAACATCTAAAAAAAAAAACAGAAAAAACAAAAAACAAACAAACATTCTTTTAGTCTTAATTAAAAAATAAATAAAATAAATGACAACATGATGAAATTATGAATTTCACTTGCCTTAAACCTTTCTTTCCCTCTCTTCCAAAGAAGCGGAGAAAATCGCCGCCTCCTCACACAAGGTTTCTGTGTAACGTTAGTTAACTCCCGGCATGGGCACAATGAAGACACGCTCAACAAGTCTGAAATATTACATGCAAAACATTACTTTTATCAATTACCACTTCAACAGCATCAAAATAGTTATGCTAGTTTTTATTACATAACGCTGTTTCCTTTAAGAAACTAATGTACGTTCAGTTTAACCACAAAAAAAAAATCATAACAAATTAACCGTAACCATTACCGTCTATTAACACATCAAAAAGTGCAGATATTGTAAAATCGTATAAAAACACGATATAAGACACTCACAGACATTATATTAAAATTATTTCTTCCTTTCAGTAAAAGAGGCCATTAGAGATCTACATTTCTGAGGCAAAAACTGTGTACGCATATTTTTCAATATAATCTCTTTTATTTCAGCCTTTCATGAAACCTCAAAATACTCCCGAACATAAAAAATTAATGATGACTTTACATTTAGAATCTTTAATGTTACTTACTATAACGTCTTTTCACTTGTCTTTCACGTGCATGATCTCTTTCACATACGCGTTCCCGACCCAGTGCCGCTGAGTTATTTTTCATCTCAAACTTGGGTTAAAACAAGCCAACGTCCTACCCAGCGGTTTCACCCCACCATTTCGTTTGAATAAAACAACACAGTGTTGTTTAGAGTGTAAATAACAAAATTACAAGAGACTGATAAATATTGAGTTAATTATACTTAATAGTGTCTCTGTGTACTTCTATCAACTTCAAGTTAACCTCATGCCATGGGAACGATAACTGACAACACTGTTTCACTTTTTTTTCCCATTTATGAACAAATCTGAAATGGTGCATTGGTTTTTAAGATGCCAGCAGCTCCAGCAGGCTCTCACCCAAATAAAGTATGTTCTGTGTGCCAGGCCACTTTTGTACTCCCCTGACATTTCTCTCCCTTTATTTTGCAGACTGATAGGAAATCCTGCATAGGAAAGGGGTCTTTGAGTGGTATTGTCTCAGGATATAGAGGTTGAGGAGTGGCAGGTGCTGTACATTAGTCAGCACTGATAGCTCCCCGGCATGAGTCGGGCGGTAGGGGTATGTGGAGGTTGGGGGGGGTGGGGATGTGGGGTGCTGTGTGGGTTATACTTATGAGTTGTTTCCTTCCATACACTGAACCTTGTTACAGAATTTTACTATACAGTTGAGATCTTAAACGTGATTATACACACACACACACACACACACACACACATATATATATATATATATATATATATATATATATTTATATATATATATATATATATTAGAGGTGGGCATAGATTAATGTTTTTAATCTAGATTAATCTCACTGTGATCTTGAAATTAATCTAGATTCAAATTCAAATTCTGCCTATGGCATTCAGAATATGTGTGTTACCCAAATAAAATTGACAAACAGTAAGTCTTTGAAATAGGGTTTATCAAGCTATCAAGCTATCAAGCCTGCAGCAGTGCAGCGATCGTTTACGTACCGAGTAGCGGACTGCAAACATGTCCTGTGTGAAAGCACATCGAGTCCGTGCTGCACCACATACGTAATGCACACGGACTGCATACACACTTCAGATGGATTATGTGTGAATTAGGCGTGAGCAGGGCCATAGCTGGAGTCAGCAGGGCCCCGGTGAGGGTAGTACCAGTGGGCCCTGTTTGAAATTGTTTAATTTTTATGTTCGTTTATTTTTATTTATTTGTGCTATTTACACAATGTTTACGTTTTTTTCAAGTTTATAGGTGTCAAGGTACAGAAACTAAATTATTAAATGTAAAATAGCACTGGATAGTCTTCAATGTAAAAATGAAATATACAATCAAACCTACATTTATTCAGACACCTTCAACATTTCTCACATTATTACAGTTTTGCTATATATATCAAAAAATATATCTGGTGTCTGAATAATTTTTGGTTTGACTTAAAACTAAGAGAGCAGTGAGTGAATTTCATTTTCATTTTCTTGGATTAACATTACAGCAGCCAGTAGCTAAATTAGGCGTGGTCACTTTAAGAGACGATGAACGCATTCAATATAATACACATACCATTTTTTTCTCAACTGTTTATTTTCACCTGAGAAATAACTGACAGTTTTTTCGAGCATAATTTCCAAGGCCGATATTTTGACATATTTTGAATGCATTTGTCGTCACAAGAGCAAAAATAAGCAAATTCGATGTTCAAGTGTTTTGAGATGCCTTTCTCCGCGTGAGCACTGAACACCAGAACACCGCGAGTACTGAATTGGGCTCTTTCACATCTTTTTGTTTGTTCAATCTGCGATTTGTATTTGTTCGTTCAGGTGCAGGAGGGACTTTGTGGAGAACTTCGCAGAAGAGAGCTCGGTTCAGTGTCGCTGTCCGTGATACGCGGCTATATCTGTCTCTCTCTCCGCACCGAACACATTGCGCGAGTAATCAGCTACTCTGTTCAGCTTTTCCGCGTCTTGTTTTTGGATGCTTTAATGTTTAAATCGACAAGCGGTAAGGCTTAAAAACACTTGAAAAAGATAAGCTTTCGTGACGATGCGCAGCAGTGGCCCCTCAACTGCCCTGAGCATCTTTTTAGGCTGGCCTCAGCCAGTCGGTTATATAAAATATCAAGGTGAAAGTCATCATAGCTCGCTTAGTATAGACCCAGCTCCCAAACCAACTTTGAGAATAGATTAACTGCAATATTTTTTTTTTTCACCTGATAAGAGTCTATAACGGCCCACCACTATAATAGATTCACACTGAAGGCATCAAAACTATGAATTAACACATGTGGAATTATATATGGAATAATATACATAACAAAAAAGTGTGAAACATCTGAAAATATGTCATATTGTAGGTTCTTCAAAGTAGCCACCTTTTGCTTTGATTACTGCTTTGCACACTCTTGGCATTCTCTTGATGAGCTTCAAGAGGTAGTCACCTGAAATGTTCTTCCAACAGTCTTGAAGGAGGTCCCCGAGAGATGCTTAGCACTTGTTGGCCCTTTTGCCTTCTGTCTGCGGTCCAGCTCACCCCTAAACCATCTGGATTGGGTTCAGGTCCGGTGACTGTGGGGGCCAGGTCATCTGGCACAGCACCCCATCACTCTCCTTCTTGGTCAAATAGCCCTTGATGCCATCAGTGTGACTCTACAATTTTTATAGTCATGAAAATAAAGAAACCTCTTTGAATGAGAAGGTGTGTCCAAACTTTTGGTCTGTACTGTATATATATATATATATATATATATATATATATATATATATATATATATATATATATATTATACTGCTCAATATGCCTGGGATTTTAAGGATAAGGATATAATGAATATTATGTGGAAAATGTAATTATATTTTCATATTTTTTTTTCTTCTCATCCTTTATTTTTCCCTCAGATGCAATCTATGTGCTGACAAACAATTTAAAAACAGATATCACAGGGGTAAATTCAAACAACTGCAATTGGATAGGGGGCAGGGTTTCATATTTTATTGAAGTCGTCGTTTTTGCTATTTTTGGACCAAAATGTATTTTCGAAGCTTCAAAAAATTCCAACGGACACTCTGATGTCACATGGACTACTTTGATGATGTTTTTCTTACCTTTCTGGACATGGACAGTATACCGTACACACAACTTCAATGGAGGGACTGAGAACTATCGGACTAAATCTAAAATATCTTAAACCATGTTCCGAAGATAAAAGGAGGCCTTACATGTTTTGAACAGCATAAGGGTGAGTTATTAATGACATAATTTTCATTTTTGGGCGAACTAACCCTTTAAGTACAGTTACAAAGTAAAACTACTTCGTTACTGTCCACCACTGGGACTGACACAAATACACACAGAGCGCTTTGCTGAATGACAGAAAGCTGACACTGGCTACACCCGCACATGCTTTTAAGATTCCTGGTCGATGATGTCATCCGCCCATGACATCTCACCCTTCCAATGGACTGATTGTGATTCAGAGTGTGGTCACACAGAGGGCATTCCCAAAGCGCTTTGACACAGATCGAGTTCCTGAAGGGTAAATTACTGATGAAGCTGACAACTAAATGCTAGGAATCACATACAGATTTAAAATTCACCTGCAAAACATGTACATGTAGAGTCATGTGCAAACTAGTGATAATCTGTTAATCTCCAAATGGCCAAGTTTATTCAATCAAATGTATATATTTGTCAGGTGTAACCCAGGTTACCAACACTCAGATGAGCTGGGAGTAGTTATGTTCATGAGCTCTGAAATAGCCAATAAGAGCATATTGTATATATAAGAATTGACCAATCACGAGTGAGAACGTTAGATAGCATTTTTTTTCTTCCTCACGTGATTGGTGCGTGCGCGCTCTCTCTCTCGCTCTCTTGCTTCGTTGGAACAGAAGCGAACGGAGGTGTTTCAGTTCTCTCCAATTGATATGAAAAAAAATTTGATTAATCAAGTAGCAATATTTGATTTAAACACGAGTGATAATCATTTAAAGATGCTGTATCGAGGTTAGAAGCAAAGTTGATAAAAATAAGAGACTGTTGAGTCGTTTTGAATTTTGATTGCAGAGAGGAGGCCTCGTTTTAATGCATACGGGGTTATCCATTAATTAAGTGTTTCATAAAGAAGCAAAAGACGTTTTCGATCGAAAATCGATTTCAGGAAGTTGAGGATTGAAATACGAGTGGAAACTGAGTTTGAACTACAAGAGATTAAGACAGTCGATCTCATCCGTGGTCTTGGTGAGTTAACTATTTCATGTGTTACTCTGTGAAAGGTTCACATAAGTGAAAAAACGAGAAAAGATGCTGTTATTGGGTAATTGATTGTGAACGTTTTTTTTTCCTTCTCTCTTGTAAGACTACATGGGATACATTTTATGTTTTTGTATACATTTGAAAAA
Source organism: Carassius auratus (assembly GCF_003368295.1). Lineage (NCBI taxonomy): Eukaryota > Metazoa > Chordata > Actinopteri > Cypriniformes > Cyprinidae > Carassius > Carassius auratus. Next base: position 7,314,426 of record NC_039284.1, read on the forward strand.
AAAAATGTAATTGTAATTTCGTCACTTTGTTAGACGTAGTTATATGTGCTTGTTCTGAAAATTATATTAATGATGATTTTATGACCTTGTTATTCAAGGTCAGGTTTTTTTCTTTTTTTTTTTTCCTTGTTTTCTTTTACTTCGGGTTCGAGTTCATCATTGCCTTATCGAGTGTGTGCTGATACATCTGAGATGACGCTGTTTGGAAATCGATGTTTCACGGAATGGAGTCTCTGGATTTTGTCCAAACTCTCGTGTTCACGGAGGGAGTAAGGACTGGCGAGCCACAAGGAGTTTCCAACAAGTGCTACTGAATGACATCGACATTGCTGTGTTGAACTGGACGGTAGGAAAGTAAATTAGCAGGACAAAAAGCGCATTTCAAAATTCTTTTTGGAAGGATCTAATTGGAAGAGACTGAGTGATTAACTATTCTGTTGTGATTACTGAATTCAGCCACATTCACAAGTTTGTGAATGAAACCTCAAGTACTGAAACACAAAATTTGAAGATCAAGCTGTGAAATTATTATTATTATTTTTTTTTCTCTTACTTGATCAAGGGTATTTGCTTACATGTGTTTATATATATTGTTTTTTAAATTGAGAGAAGAAAGGGAAATTTATTCCTTGAAATACAGAAAGTGTATCCAGTAAGGGTTAAGTGTAAAATTTACCTGGAATCAAAGTTACACTCAAAGAGGTGAGCACAGAGTCATTGATACACATTTTTTTTGTCAGAACAAAAGTTTAATTTTTGTAATTTTTTTATTTTTATTAAACGGCACACAGTACTAAAGAGTACACAAAGGGTTAACTTCTCATTTACTGATGAGAAGTTGTGTCTGAAGAGGGATTGAAGTTGAGTTTTCTGAGTTTTCATTTGAAGCCCTTGAAATCTGTAGAGGGAAAGAATATATTGTCACAGCCACTTGCAGTAAAATAGGTTTACTTTTCATTGGTTGAGAAATAACGCATTGTTTTTTTTTAAGAATTTGTATAATTTTTTTTTATTTATTTTTCTCTCATTCTTACAATTGTGGATTTCAATTGAGGCAAATCGTTGCTTTTTGACAAATAACACTTGAGTTAATCATCTTACCGTGTCTGAGTGATTCATTGTTGTTGTTGATATCCTTATCCTCCGTAGGCGAACCAGAATCTCTGAACACTGGCCATATTCAGAACCCATCGTGTCTGCAGTACTTGGTGCAGCGGGTTACAGGATAAACTTGGCGAGCCAGCCAGGAGAATTTGGGGTGTCCTACAACAACGGTGACCTCAGTGGGTGAGTAGTGTATACAGTGAGGTTGGTGAGAAATATGGATATTGTGAGACGAGAGAAAGTAATCGTTCCCAATGCCGTTTTAGTGAGCGGTATAACACTCTCTGAATCCGATCAAGATCTTGAGTCATGGCTGATGCGTTATGGTAGCATAAAGCGAACCTTGCTTATTGATAGCCCTGCCTCAGAATTTCACAGACAGGCTATCATAGAGTTCCAATAAAGATCAGCCATGGATACACTGCGACCTTTGTTGCCATTAAGAATCGTTAGTACTTCTCATGCAGATGTAATTTTTAATGTGCGTGCCCTGAGCAGTGTTTACACACATGCAACTGGTGATGACATCACTAGAGACTATTTGGAGGAATTGCAAGAAATTGCTAGAGTAAGCGGAAAACCTTATCAGCTTGTGATTCAAGAGGAGCTAAGGAAGCTTAATGCTGCTAGCTCTCTCATTGATTTGTCACCCACGCCTAGTGATGGTCCTGTTGTAGCTGAGTCTCAAACTCCCCAATTATCTCAGTCACAGGGAGCAGGCGTGGAGGCACTTGCTTCTCCATCTACAGACCAAGTGTTCTTTCCGAATGTTCAACAAACCAAGGAGCCAAACCTGACCAAGACTAATGGGGCAGATGCAGTGCCTATGTCTTCTGCCTTGTCCATGGATGTGTTAAGTCCCCCTAGCGTGCAGCGAGTAGTGGTCGAGCATGTTGTGCGGACTACTGATGCTGTATCAGCTCAATATGTCCCTGTGCGTTTGCGATCGTTCTCAGGAAAAATCCCCAGACCCCCTAACGAACCAGATTGCGATACTTGGAGGGCGAGTGTTGACTTCTTGTTGGATGACCCCTCCATTTCGGACTTGTCGCGTACCAGGAAAATCCTGGACAGTATTTTGCCACCTGCGACTGATGTAGTAAAGCATATTGGACCTCAAGCATCTCCAGCAGTATACCTGGATCTGCTTGAGTCAGTTTATGGTTCAGTCGAAGATGGTGATGAATTATTGGCACGATTTATGACACTGTTGCAAAATCAGGGGGAGAAACCCTCAAGTTATTTGCATCGTCTGCAAGTCATGCTGAGTGCAACAGTGCGAAGGGGAGGCATTTCCGAAGCAGAGCGCGATCGCAGCTTGCTTAAACAATTTTGTCGAGGGTGTTGGGATAATCGATTGCTTTCCAATTTGCGCCTTGAAGGAAGGAAAACCAGCCCACCTTCATTTGCAGAGTTAGTAGTGTCTGTTAGGGCTGAGGAAGATAAGCAGGCTTCCAAGGAAGAGCGTATGCGTAGTCATTTGGGAATGAACAAACTGAGTTCCCAGTCTGTTAAGCCAAAAGCTACTGCACATCAGCTGTCCACTCTTGTTGCTGGGGTGGGAGGTGCAGCAACTGCTGAAGCGGATGTGTCAGAAAAGGCAATGTCAGGCATTCACACGCAGTTGGCTCCTCTGAAAATTTCAGTTTCTAAGAGAGGGCAGGCTGATCGCAAGGAAGCTGAAGAATTTTCGGCTTTAAAAACAGAAGTGAATGATTTGAGAGCGCAAATACAGGCTATGGAGTCGGTTGTGCCTAAGAAATTGTCATACTCCGACTCCAATGCATCTGAACTTGCAGAGTTAAAGAAACAGGTGGCTGAGTTAAAAGCTCAAATGGTCACAATGGAAGTGCAGAAAAACCAAATGCAAAAAGCAAAGGGGTCTCATGGAAATTTTGAAAATTCACGGTTCAGACAGGTTGAGTCAAAGGAATCGAAGCAGTCTTTGAATTTGGTGGGGGCATGTCGACCTCGTCCCGGGTATTGTTTTCACTGCGGTGAGGAGGGACACATTGCTGTCCACTGTGAAAATGAACCAGACCCCTCCAAAGTGGCCAGAAAACGCAGTTTGTTGAGGGAGAAGCAGGCCCAATGGGACTTGCAGAACCAAGAGAAATCGCAGAAGGGAAACTTCAAGCCGTCTCTGCAGTAGGGCATGCAGAGAACGGGGTTGAGTATTGGTGCCCTAAACAAGACCAGGAAACTTCTAACTGCTATTCAAAAGGTTCTATGAGAGGGAGGTTACCAAAAGGGTTAATTGGAACAAAATGTACGGCTCAGGTGTGCATTGAGGGGATGAAGGTGAATTGTTTGTTGGATACTGGGTCCCAAGTGACCACAATTCCTTCATCTTTCCACAAAGCCCATCTGGCAGACCATCCAGTGGTGCCGTTGAATGCTTTGTTAGCTGTAGAAGGGGCCAACGGACAGTCTGTTCCCTATTTAGGGTATGTGGAGCTAACTTTAACCTTTCCAAAGGAATTTTTGGGTGTAGAAGCTGAAATTGACACCTTAGCCTTGGTGGTCCCTGACCTGGTAGGAGTGCAGCAAATATTAATTGGAACAAACTCCCTTGACACTCTGTATGATATTCATATTGAGGGTGATGATGTTGAGCCTAACTCAACCTTCAGTGGGTATCGTGCTGTACTTAAAATTCTGAGTGCCAGGCACCAGCAAAGGTGCGTAGAGACCTTGGGGCGAGTGACCCTGGGAAGTGACCATGCTGAAACTGTGCCTGCGGGTGGAACAGCAGTAGTTAATGGAGTTGTTTACCTGACTAGCTGCTTTCCAGAGAATGTAGCTCTCATTGGGTGTTCTGAAGTGTCCAACTTACCGGGTGGTTTAGTCATCGCTAGTGGTCTACATGCACTGCCTAATAAACGTTTTTTTCATGTGCCTGTGCTGTTAAGGAATGAGACACATGCTGACATTTCGGTCTCTCCTAAAACAGTATTAGCTGAGATGTATGCCGTTCAACAGGTTATGGAAGTCCCTCAGTGGGATGACCCATCACAAGACCTGGCAGAACCGGCAAAGCCACATATAAACATTGATTTTGGTGACTCACCTCTGCTGACAGAATGGAAGAGTCGTATATCCACCTTGCTGAGTTCGATGCCTGAAGTTTTCGCCTTGCATGATATGGATTTTGGCCATACTGACAAGGTGAAACATCGCATTAAGCTTAGTGATGAGACTCCCTTCAAAATAGACCCAGACCGATTCATCCGCAAGATGTTAGTGCAGTCAGGAAACACTTGCAAGAGTTGTTGGATGCCGGTGTAATCAGGGAGTCTGAATCTCCATTCGCATCTCCTATTGTTGTGGTGAGAAAAAAAGATAATTCCGTTCGGCTTTGTATTGATTTCAGGAAGTTGAACGTGCAAACCGTTAAGGATGCCTATGCCCTTCCAAATCTTGAAGAGGCATTTTCAGTGCTTACTGGCTCCAAATGGTTTTCCGTTCTCGACCTGAAATCAGGATATTATCAGATTGAAATGGATGAGCAAGACAAGCCGAAGACGGCTTTTGTGTGTCCTCTTGGGTTCTGGGAATTTAATAGGATGCCCCAGGGGATAACTAACGCGCCCAGTACTTTTCAGCGCTTAATGGAGCGCTGTATGGGGAGCTTGAACCGGAGCGAGGTACTTGTCTTTATTGATGATCTAATTATATTCTCAGAAACCCTTGAGGAGCATGAGCGCCGTCTAATACAAGTCCTCAACCGTTTGAAAGAGTACGGTTTAAAACTTTCTCCCAACAAGTGTAAGTTTTTTCAGACATCCGTACGGTATCTGGGTCATGTTGTGTCTGAACATGGTGTGAGTACTGACCCTAGCAAAATTGAAGCCGTAAAAACCTGGCCGAGACCACAAAATCTTAAGGAGTTGAAATCCTTTTTAGGATTTGCCGGGTATTACCGGAGATTCGTGCAGGACTTTTCCAAAATTGTCAGACCCTTGAATTACCTCACAGCAGGGTATCCTCCTGTTAGGAAGAAAACCAAATGTAAGGAAGTAAATCAACCCTACTTTAATCCAAAAGAGCCGTTTGGGGATAGATGGTCTGTGGAGTGCCAACAAGCATTCGAAGCCATCGTCGACAAACTTACAACTGCTCCAATACTTGGCTACGCTGATCCAAAGCTGCCCTACCTGTTGCATACCGATGCCAGTACCACCGGGCTCGGTGCTGCTTTGTATCAAGAGCAGGAGGGACAGCTGAGGGTCATTGCATATGCCAGTCGTGGTTTGACCCATAGCGAGGCTAAGTATCCAGCTCATAAGTTGGAATTTTTAGCACTGAAGTGGGCGGTGACAGTTAAGTTTAGCGATTACTTGTATGGGAGTGAATTCACAGTTGTGACTGACAGTAATCCCTTGACATACGTCCTAACTTCAGCGAAACTCGATGCCACAAGCTACCGGTGGTTGTCCAGTCTATCCACATTCAACTTTAAGATTCAGTACCGGGCAGGTGCCCAGAATCAGGACGCAGATGGGTTATCTCGACGTCCCAATGGAAAACTTACAGATGACCCCGAGTCTCGGAAGGAATGGGAACGCATTAAGCAGTTCACATTAAATCATATGGAGGTCGATCAGGGTCAGGAGGTTGTGCTTCCAGAAGTGGTGAAAGCCATTTGTGAGAGGCATCAGATTGATCAGCCCTCATCTGTTGCCTTGGTCGAGTCCCTTGGCGTGACTGCAGATGCGTTACCTCCGGTGTTCATGGATGAATGTGATCATGGTCTACCTTCTATTCCTAGGTTGTCTGAAGATGATTTAAGGTGTAAACAGAGAGAAGACCCCGAGATTAACAAAGTCATTAGCTACCTTGAGTCTGGCCAGAAGCCTCTTAGTGTGAAGGGTAAGCCACTAAACATGGTTTTGTGGCTTAAGGAATGGAACAAGTTTGAGATGATAAATGGGCTATTGTATCGTAAGCGTGTGGATCAAGAAAGGGTCCAGAAACAATTAGCATTGCCCAAAAGTCTTAGAGAGCTTGTGCTTACTTGTTTGCACGATGATATGGGCCATTTAGGCATAGAGAGGACTCTAGATCTTCTTCGTTCCCGGTTTTATTGGCCACGAATGGCCAATGCTGTAGATCAAAAGATCCGAACTTGTGAGCGCTGTGTCAGGAGGAAGTCCACGGTCCAGAAGGCTGCTCCGTTGGTAAACATACAGACTAGCAGACCATTGGAGCTAGTCTGTATGGACTTTTTGTCAGTAGAACCTGACAGCAGCAACACGAAAGACATTCTGGTCATTACAGACCACTTTACGAAGTATGCAGTCGCAATTCCGACCCGAAATCAGAAGGCTTATACGGTTGCTAGGTGTCTTTGGGACCATTTCTTAGTGCATTATGGTTTCCCAGAGAAGTTACACAGCGATCAAGGGCCAGATTTCGAGTCCAACATCATACGGGAATTGTGTAAGATTGTTGGTATACGTAAAGTTAGAACAACGCCCTACCACCCTAGGGGAAACCCAGTAGAGCGATTTAACAGAACACTATTGCAGATGCTGGGTACCCTAGAAAACAAACAGAAATCTCATTGGAAAGAGTATGTCAAGCCGCTGGTGCACGTGTATAATTGCACCAGAAACGATGTCACCGGTTATTCACCATATGAGTTGATGTTTGGCAGGCAGCCTCGGTTGCCACTGGACATTGCTTTTGGTCTATTGAATGATGAAGCTTGCCACTCCCACTCAAAGTACGTAACCTCTTTGAAGAACCGGTTGGAAGAAAGTTACAAGTTGGCTTCAGAAAATAGCAAGAAAGTGGCTGAACGGAACAAAAAGAGGTTCGATAGAAATGTGGTGGTTTCTGCTTTGGAAGTAGGTGATCGGGTGTTAGTGCGAAATGTTCGATTGAGGGGGAAACATAAACTGTCAAATAAGTGGGAACCAAACGTGTACATTGTCTTAAAGAAAGTACACAATGTTCCAGTGTATACAGTCTGTCCTGAGGGGAAGAATGGTCCTGTCCGCACTCTGCACCGAGACCTGCTCTTACCTTGCGGGTTTTTACCTGGTGTTGAGTTGGAAGACACTACTTTATCCAATGTGCGTTCAAAGCGTCAAACAAAACCTCACTCGGGTGCACAAAAAGCTGATGAGACGGAAGTTTTAAATAATAAAGAAGACTCAGACAGTGAATCCCTTTGCTGTTTTGTACCTAGAGAATTAATAGACGTAACTTCTCGTTACATCCCACCTGAGAGTTCTTCCTGTCATTTGGAGTGTTCCCCAGTTGCAGATTCAGTTGATCTTGATGCAGCAGGTTCTAGTCAACCAAATGTTGATCTTCTGGAAGAGAGACCACAGGAAGTTAGTGAGGTAAATGGACAAACATGTGATGAAATGAGTGAGCACTTACCTGTAAAGGATGGAGTGGAATCCGAGAATGTAGAGGGTGATCTTGTAGAACATGGAGCAGACAACCCTGTATTAGTCTCTGGGGAGGTTGATTGTGACACCTCAGGGGTTGTTAATGGATCTCCTGAGACACTGAGTGATGTAGTTGTGAATCCAGTTGAAGAACTGAGGGTTGTTCTGGATGAGGGGAACAATCCTGCACCTGAGATTGTACCTGAAGTGGTTTCAGGGGAAGGGATGCTAGAAGATGAAAACACACAATTTGAGGGGGTAAGACACTCTACAAGGCAGATCAAACCGCCAAAGAAATTTCACTATCCTCACTTAGGGAATCCTTTGATTTCTGTGGTTCAGTCTTTGTTACAGGGACTAAGTACTGCTTTTGCTCAGTCTGAGGAAAATTCTGATTTATTTTGGAATAAAGGTGCTGTGGTACCGGGTGACCCCTTGTCAGTATTTACTACGCAGCCTCATACATGCCCGAGGACGTGCATATGAACAGAGGGGGAAGGTGTAACCCAGGTTACCAACACTCAGATGAGCTGGGAGTAGTTATGTTCATGAGCTCTGAAATAGCCAATAAGAGCATATTGTATATATAAGAATTGACCAATCACGAGTGAGAACGTTAGATAGCATTTTTTTTCTTCCTCACGTGATTGGTGCGTGCGCGCTCTCTCTCTCGCTCTCTTGCTTCGTTGGAACAGAAGCGAACGGAGGTGTTTCAGTTCTCTCCAATTGATATGAAAAAAAATTTGATTAATCAAGTAGCAATATTTGATTAAAACACGAGTGATAATCATTTAAAGATGCTGTATCGAGGTTAGAAGCAAAGTTGATAAAAATAAGAGACTGTTGAGTCGTTTTGAATTTTGATTGCAGAGAGGAGGCCTCGTTTTAATGCATACGGGGTTATCCATTAATTAAGTGTTTCATAAAGAAGCAAAAGACGTTTTCGATCGAAAATCGATTTCAGGAAGTTGAGGATTGAAATACGAGTGGAAACTGAGTTTGAACTACAAGAGATTAAGACAGTCGATCTCATCCGTGGTCTTGGTGAGTTAACTATTTCATGTGTTACTCTGTGAAAGGTTCACATAAGTGAAAAAACGAGAAAAGATGCTGTTATTGGGTAATTGATTGTGAACGTTTTTTTTTCCTTCTCTCTTGTAAGACTACATGGGATACATTTTATGTTTTTGTATACATTTGAAAAAAAAAATGTAATTGTAATTTCGTCACTTTGTTAGACGTAGTTATATGTGCTTGTTCTGAAAATGATATTAATGATGATTTTATGACCTTGTTATTCAAGGTCAGGTTTTTTTCTTTTTTTTTTTTTTCCTTGTTTTCTTTTACTTCGGGTTCGAGTTCATCATTGCCTTATCGAGTGTGTGCTGATACATCTGAGATGACGCTGTTTGGAAATCGATGTTTCACGGAATGGAGTCTCTGGATTTCGTCCAAACTCTCGTGTTCACGGAGGGAGTAAGGACTGGCGAGCCACAAGGAGTTTCCAACAAGTGCTACTGAATGACATCGACATTGTTGTGTTGAACTGGACGGTAGGAAAGTAAATTAGCAGGACAAAAAGCGCATTTCAAAATTCTTTTTGGAAGGATCTAATTGGAAGAGACTGAGTGATTAACTATTCTGTTGTGATTACTGAATTCAGCCACATTCACAAGTTTGTGAATGAAACCTCAAGTACTGAAACACAAAATTTGAAGATCAAGCTGTGAAATTATTATTATTATTTTTTTTTCTCTTACTTGATCAAGGGTATTTGCTTACATGTGTTTATATATATTGTTTTTTAAATTGAGAGAAGAAAGGGAAATTTATTCCTTGAAATACAGAAAGTGTATCCAGTAAGGGTTAAGTGTAAAATTTACCTGGAATCAAAGTTACACTCAAAGAGGTGAGCACAGAGTCATTGATACACATTTTTTTTGTCAGAACAAAAGTTTAATTTTTGTAATTTTTTTATTTTTATTAAACGGCACACAGTACTAAAGAGTACACAAAGGGTTAACTTCTCATTTACTGATGAGAAGTTGTGTCTGAAGAGGGATTGAAGTTGAGTTTTCTGAGTTTTCATTTGAAGCCCTTGAAATCTGTAGAGGGAAAGAATATATTGTCACAGCCACTTGCAGTAAAATAGGTTTACTTTTCATTGGTTGAGAAATAACGCATTGTTTTTTTTTAAGAATTTGTATAATTTTTTTTTATTTATTTTTCTCTAATTCTTACAATTGTGGATTTCAATTGAGGCAAATCGTTGCTTTTTGACAAATAACACTTGAGTTAATCATCTTACCGTGTCTGAGTGATTCATTGTTGTTGTTGAGATCCTTATTATCCGTAGGCGAACCAGAATCTCTGAACACTGGCCATATTCAGAACCCATCGTGTCTGCAGTACTTGGTGCAGCGGGTTACACAGGCTTGTCAGAAATGTTTTTGTGATCATTTTTGCACAGAAAAGTGCACACAGTACCTTAATACACTAGATTGTGGGTGGATTAAGATGGACAATTTGAGATAAAACATCACAGCCACAAATGTCTAAAGAGTTTGCCAGTCACAGGCTGCCATTTTCTATCTTGGAATATAGTCTACATAATGAACACAGATAAAGCCATTAATGAATCGCTCAAATCTGTTAAATAAAGGAAACAAATCATGCCTTGTGATTCCCTTTTAGTGATTTGTTATTGGTTCATCAGCGTATGCATTACCTTATCCAAAAGGAGCAATAGGTCCTAATACAAGTGCTAATTAACTAAAATAATATAGTGTTCACTAATTAACTAAAATGACACAGTGCTAGTTAATTAACTAAAATAACATAGCACAATAACAGCAGGAGCTTAATTAAGCATTTGGAACATTTTAGAAGTGTCATTCGATTTGTATGTGAATATGTTTGGAGCTGTACAGCCTTCAGGAAATGAAAACAAACATTATTATTGAAGTATATTTCACATTTATGGTTTTGGTATGAATAGGGTACAATTAATGCCTGAACATTTGAGTTTATTTATTTATTTATTTGAGGAAATGGAGGAACCTTAACCTTAAGCACCATCTTCCCTCCATTTCCCTTGTTAGAAAATACATACATAAACAAATAAACATTTGATGTTGGTAGTTTTCCCCTTCTCTCACCATTCAATAGACCAACAACTGCTTGGTTACAGACATTTATATACACATTGTAATATTTTTTTTAGGACCACTGAGAAACATTCATAGATAACAAAGCAGACATGTGGGTCAACTGTGTCAAAGAATGAAAATACAGCACTGACCCATTCTGTTTGATCACTTTAATGATTCCTGTTTCTGCAGCGATGTAGCAATTCATCATATGAAGAGTACATTTCTATTTCCTCATCTTGTCTTTAAACATACTTCAGCTGCAGGATGAAGGTTAAACTGGCTCACCCACAATAATTATATTCATTTATTAACTATGCTTTTGGCACAGCATTTAGTCTGCTTATCAACATACTGTATTAACAGGCAATACAATGAGTATGTTATGAGTGGAGGAAAAAGGGTTTAGCCTTACAGGCAGAATGTCAGGAAAAGAACATTCAAAGGTGTATTTTGATGCCATATCTTGTTTTCTGATTCTAGATATCCTGGTGTAGAGAATGCCCTTGTCAACATTTATTCAAAACTCAGATAAAATAAAGGAAGTCTGAAGATATGCAACTAGAAAACTGAATGACATTGACTGTACCTTTTGTATTTGTTGTTAATGAGATTCCATATGTTTTCCTCCTCTAAATAAGCTTTGTCATAGATTGATTGAATATGGTAATCCACTCTGTATATGCAATAGAAAATACATCTATTTTGAATATATTTTAACAGTTTATGATCATGAATGCAATCACTTGGGGGTTGATTCATTAGTTTAATTGTATTTATGAAGTTTAATGCGTCTACATATTGATTCAGCTGCAGAGTTGACAACAGGAACTGAATGAAATACACTGTTCATAATGTGTATTTAGACCCTAGGGAAACTGGATTGTCATTAGCGTTTTTGATCATCTTGATTGTGTCTATTATCTCATTGGTTGTCTAGTGCTGTGTAAGCTCCTTATACACCACATAATTTAATAAATATTTTTACTTCATACTCTATTACACAATGGATTTCTGAAGATCTGCTGTCAGTTGCAGACTACATACCGCACAGGACATCAAAACTCTTCAGTTTGGTCGACAGTAAAAATAGATATGCAGTGATGGGGTGGGGATACTTAATGGATCATACAATAATACTAAGTTTGATACTTGCATGTCTTGCCCATTTGAATAAAAGTGTCCTGATACAGTTTTTGGAGGCTCCAGTTGATCTTGAATGATGTTGTCTTGATGAGAAAGAGAGCCAGCTGAAGTCTGAGGATCTTTGGTGAATGGAAAGACAAGGCCGGAGCCTTGGAGAAGCTTATGGGTCTTTGGAAGAATCTAAAAGAACCGCTTTGATCTGGTGATCAGTGATCTTTAAAGTGTGAGGATGTCACACCCTCAGGATTTTAGGAAGCCAAATAAACTAGCACAAATAAATTATAATCAGTAATTTTCATGAGGTTCCAGCAGAGCCTTTTCTCAAAGAAAAATATTTACAAAAATTCTGTTGTCTTATGCTGTGAGGGCAGCAGAAGTGTGTTTTCCTCTAAACAAACTGATTACAATAAATACTGGGACAGAAACCTTGAATGCAGCTGACTAAACATTGTAGGGTATTTTAAATGTGACCATTTTTTTAACAACCTGTCTAAATTGTATTGCTTTCTGCATACACTTTGTAAATATGTATATTAACACAATATTTAAGACTTTTTAATTAAATCTTGTTGGATTTATTTATGTGACTGAACACCATTAACTGAAAATGACATGTTTAAAAAAATAATGTTGCATTGACTGGTGTTACACAGCCTGACGGCATCCAGTGTAAATATTGCAATCATTCATGTAAAGGTGAACTGCATAATGTTATTTCACTTATTAGAGTGATTTTACTTATTAGAGGTACTGAACGCCACACAGATACTTTTCGGCACTGCACCAAGCAAAAATCTATCGAAATCTTCACAAAAAGTAAAGATCAAATGCCTAATAAGGTTCCTCCTCTTTAATTTCAAATGGTTTGTTTTCGCCCATGGCAAAAACGGTTACGAGGTTTTTGTGGGTGTACACACACACACACACACACACACACACACACACACAGTTGGCATAGGAAAAAGGGTTAAAGATTAAACAGTAAGAGAAGAGAAATAAAGACATGAAGCTATGGTACAATTTCATATTCAACAGACCTACAGTACAGCCTGAAGGAAACATCAGTTTCTTAGTTCAAACACATCTTTGTAAAAGGTGCATATGATATTTAATGTATCAATTAATAAGTCTAAGTTTGAAACTTGCACATCTCACCTGTCTGAAAAGTCCTGATGCACTTTGGGGCTCCAGTTGGTCTCTACTTAAGTTGATGAAAAATACCAGTTCGAACGAATGGAAAGTCAAGGCCGAAAGCCTGGCACAAGCTTAGGGTTTTAAGCCATGAAATTTATTTATTTATTCCCTTAAAATGATACATTTTCTCAGTTCAAACATTTGATATGTCATCTATGTTGTATTCTGAATAAAATATTGAAATTTGCTACTTCCACATCGTTGCATTCTGTTTTTATTCACCCAACTTTTTGTGAATTGTGTTTGTAAAAGTAATGTGTTGCATAGCTATCAACATACTGTATGAAAATACAAACTCATAGATACCAAAGATCATATAGATAGATATTAACTAGTGATCCATCATAAGCATGCATAACACATATACAATACACAAAAGACAATAAACAAGAACAGTAACAGCATACAAAATATCCTATAGCAGTGGTTTTCAACCTGTGGGCCGCGGTGGTATTGCAGGTGGGCCGCCAATAACTATTAAAATAAATAATAATATGGTTAATATATGTAAACATGTCTAAGTCATAACATAATAACATAATTTCAGATATATAATTAAATAACAAAAAAAATATTAAACTGTAACTAAGTAATAAACCACCAATTAATAGTTTTGCTGCATATGCTACAGAACAACAAATTCAAACATGCATAAATGGCTGTCAACAAGGTCAACATAAATGGCTATCAACATATTCCCTCCTGACTGCTTGCTCCGCAGACTGTCTACCACTGCCGAGCTCTGCCTGGATCTGGTTTTCCCGTTTTCATTGCCAGTTCATTCTAGGGCTGTGCGATTAATAGAAATCATCATAAAATCACGATTTGAGCATGCGCGATTTCTAATTGACTTTATAGCACAATTTTCCATGGCCCTGACCTCCAGCAAGTATGCTATCCGATCAAATCAGAACGCCACGCGTCTAGCGCGAGAATAGAACAGACTGGGCATATGCCTAACTCCAGGTTCACACACTGTATGTGATATGCCTTTTTTCCAAGTCCATGTTAATGGATCAGAGGGCTCACACTACACACGGTAAAAGGCTAGAAATAAAAATGTCAGAAAATAATTAATATCTAGCACATGAGAATAGAGAGAGTTGTCAGTGCTGAGAGATTTACGCTCGTGCATTATTTCAATGTGCTTTTGCGTTACAATAACTCGCTCTCGCTGCTGCTTCTGCACCGCATACGAAGGCTGTATAGACTACACACTGCAAACGGAGTACGTGTGAACCTGTATAATGTATAAGAAATATATTTAGATTATTTGGACTTTGTCTGTTCTTTACACCTCACAACTTTTTGATAAAGCTCTATAATTGGTTTTCTTTTGGAAATATGTTTCAAAATAATCCTGAATGCATTTATGACTGTAAAGCCTATCTGTGTGTGTCAAAATTGTGATTAAAATCGAAATCTCCAAATTGATCAAAGAAATCGCAATAGTTTTTTTTTTTTTTTTTTTTTTGTCCATATTGCACAGCCCTAGTTCATTCAATAAATACAGTTAACAATCTAGCTTCTGAGTGCTAAGTTATTAACCCAACAATAGCGGGGTCAGTGATTTTTTTTTTTTTTTTTTTTTTGCGATGGGCCGTGCAAACATATGTGTTTGGTTGTGTGGGCCGCGAGTTGAAAATGGTTGGGAACCACTGTCCTAAAGTTTGTGTGTGTTCATTGAAAAGAAAGGTTTCACTATTAATTAATTAGAGAAGAGTCCCTTTTTATGTACACTATGTGTCTGTTTTTGAGAGATTTGAGTTAAGAGTTGCTTTGCCACATTCCTGGGAGCAATAAACCTAGTTTTATCAGATAGTGTACCTTTGGTTGCTATGGAACCAGAGGCCTGTTCTGCCTTTTTTGAGGTGAAAGTTGCATTTTGGGTGAAGGGTTCATATACCCTTTGTTTAGATGAGGGGGCATTCTATTTTATTTATTAAATATAACAAACAGTTGTGTGTCTGATTGGTCCAAATGCTACACTACAGTATACTTTCATGCACATTTTATTTTATATTTTATATTTAATTCTACACTAAACATTTTATTTTATATTTCATTTTTTAATACCTGTATGTGTGTATATTTTACTATGTGTTTTTTTTTTTTTTTTTAATAATTGCACTGTCTATGGAGCGGACCTGACTCACATTTTACTGCTGGTTATATATTCCCTACATAGTCATGTATGTGACAAATAAAAACCTTGAATGTTTAATCCTTTCTTTCTTTCTTTCTTTCTTTCTTTCTTTCTTTCTTTCTTTCTTTCTTTCTTTCTTTCTTTCTTTCTTTCATTCTTTCATTCTTTCTTTCTTATTAAGTCAGCTTTGGCATTCCATAGCTTTTAACCTGTGGTCTCTGTCATAATAAAGTGCATAATTAGTGCAATCAAAATAAATAAATTTAGAGCTTTTTTAATAAGATTTGCAGAATTTTGTTAACAGGTTAAGCCAATTCATTGATACCATCCAACTCAAAACAATGATTCATTCAATAATAATTATCTGCTAATGCTTGAATCATCAACAATGCTTTGTAAGTACTACTTTGTGTAAACTAGTTATCTCATGAGTAATTCTTCACACACATACACACACGCACACATTTTCTTTCTTAGAAAGTGTAGATGTCAACTATTGCTAGTTGGCAGCTTATTAAATAAAATTTCAAAAATGTTTTATTCCTCATTTTGAGCGTGTTTTTTTTTACTCATGATATACTTTGGGCAATAATGATAGGTTTCAGAGTTGATATACAACTCATTCTGTAAAGTTAGACTGATCTACTACCCAACTATTTTGAACCTCCGCAGGGCCAATCTGACTGGATTTGAATTTCACTGCTCTCTCTTTGTTCTACAAGTTCTATTACATGGCAGAGTGGCTGGGTACAATGACAGCTCTCTTCAACAGTAGAGCACAAAACTTTTTCTTTGGAAGACTCAGGAGGACTTCCACCGTCGGACGCTATTGGTCGTCTAAAAAAAAAATAAAAATGTCAGGATGGCATTCCGAATGAATATTCACAGGTGAGCTAAGCATAAAAGGGGGCAATTAAGGAAATAATGCTTTGACAGCATGTGGGTCCACATACAATGTATTCTAATTAAAGCAAACCGTCTCATCAAAGAAGGTTAAATGAACTTGACTGATGTTCAGATTGCCCAAAGGTTTGCATGAGTTGTTATGTAAAACAATAGAAATTAAATAAGGAATACAAAGAAACAGAAGGCTCAGGTTACATTAGCATTTTCTACAACTGAGTTTGACTAGAACAGTGCTTCCCCAGCTGTCAGGTTTCCTGTGCCGATAGGACCTCAGTTAGGCTGCTCTGCCTGACTTGCTGCAGAGCTTTGTGGCATTGTGACAAAAGGAACAACACAATTATTGTCCATTACCCAGGCAACCGTGACTGAATGAAAGGGAGCGTACAAATGTGGCCCCCTTGATGGATGGGATTCTGCATGCAAATGCATTCAGCTTCCCTGGTTCATGTCACACCTTATGCATTCAGCTTGGGTGATTAATTCTTCCTGCCAGGGTTAAGACACATTCTTCCACTTTTACAGAGGAGTGCAAGGGCAGTAAATGTCATAATTCGAACCTTTACTGCATACTGCACAGAGATTATTAGGTTTCATTAGCAACCAAATAATCATTGATATGATATGATTAATATTTCATATTGTGCGGTTTATCAAAGAGAGGTCTGCTATAATTCTCTAAATTATCAAATATTTGCAGACATAAATATCACACAAATAAATCCTATAGGCCTTCACCGAAGGACAATGTATGACGTGATTCATCCATGATAATAACATAATTGTTGTTTCAACAATGTGGATGGTGACATTATTGAGCATGTCACACAGACATTATTGAGCTCGTCAGCTGAGGAAGTTTAACCTGCCACAGGAGCTGCTAAAACAGTTCTACTCCACCATCATTGAATCCATCCTCTGCACTTCAGTGACTGTCTGGTTCAGCTCAGCTTCTAAATCTGACCTCAGAAGACCACAGAGGGTAGTCCGGACTGCTGAGCGAATCATCAGTACAACCCTCCCTTCTATTCAAGAACTGTACTCATCCAGAGTGAGAAAAAGGGCTGTTAAAATCACTCTGGACCCCTCACATCCAGCACACTCCCTCTTTGAACTGTTGCCATCTGGTCGACGCTACAGAGCACTGAGCACTAGAACAACCAGACACAGGACCAGTTTCTTCCCCCAGGCAATCCATCTTATGAACAGCTGATAATAACTGCGAACACACTACACTTTATATTTATATGCACATACACTTATTTATCTAACACACATACTTAGTATACATTTAAATTTTGCACATAATACACATGTACATACATAACTGCATCTTGTAATATACCTGCCTACAATTGTCAATTTGTATATTGTCATTCACTATCTACTTATTTGTATTTTTTATTCTTTTATTATGTGTTTTATGTTCTGTCGCTGTCATTCTGTTGTACTGTGGAGCTTCTGTCACGAAAACAAATTCCTTGTATGTGTAAACATACCTGGCAATAAAGCTCATTCTGATTCTGATTATGATTCTGAAACAAATAACACTTTAGAGTTTGATGTATCCAGTATATAGAGTTAGAATGCTCTTGTATGATTTTTTTCGGTGTATCATATGAGCAAGTGTGCTGTTTTTCTTGAATACCAGCATGCCAGCATGTTTAATGCGCTACTGAAAACAGTTCCAAACAAAGCCACAACAGAACTGGGGCCTGTTCTTCGTACGTCGCTAACTCAGTTAGCTGGATTTGATTGTTGACAATTTGCTGTCATAGCAACAGGTCCGTTAGCTTGAACCTGCTCGGGAGCAGGCTTATTTCATGTAAACAGGATTAGATCACTTCTTTTCAACCAGAACTGATACTCAAAATATGTCTGCTACCACCGCTACTTTATTACAAGAGTATCGTACTGATCCAGGGACAATGATTTAAAATAATAATCATTAAAAAAATTTTTTAAATAATATAAAAATGCTGTGTAGTCCATAACAGCCTAATAGACAGCCAGTTTTACTCACTGAAATATTTATTTGTCATAAAATGAAAACATGTATGTATTATCTGTTTCATGTATCTATTATATCATTTATGTAGTTTTGTTTGCTTGGCTGTTTCCTTATAAAAGTCCAGAAATTTGTTTTTCGTCAGGTGTTTTTCGTCAGGTGTCATTTTAAATTATATGACGTCATTACATTGCCGTCTTGCCACCTGCCAATCGCTGCACTGCTGATCATGGTTTCGAATATCGATACATATCCCCTTTTAAGACAATACATGAACGCACAGTTATCTCAGAAAACTCAATCCAGCGATACTAATCATACAGGTGTGTTCGAAGAACCCAATTAGCCGGATCAGGATTAGCACGATGATATCATCTTGAATGTGTAATTTGATCTCGGATGTAATAAGCGACGTACGAAGAACAGGCCCCTGGAGTGTGTCTCTAATCAACACAGATGTGTGTTGTTACTGAACATGGGCGGTGCTAGAGAGGGGCTAGAAGGTGCTTCAGGACCCCCAAGAAAAACAAAAGCACCCTCACAGATTTTTTCCTGGAACCAATTATATACATGCTATAGCCTATTCCTAGCTGGCATTTATTCAACGTTGAATGTCAGGTATCAGGGTTAAATCAAGGATGAATTACCTTTTGATTATGCAAATTGGATCAACGTTGATATGGTGATGTTGATTCACTGTTGATTCAATTGTTTCACTGTCTTACCTTCATCATGGGTGAATTATGGTCGTTCTGTAACGTTGGATTAACATTGAACTAGGTGTTGATTTTGTAAAGTGAATCAATGTTGATAACATGATGTTGCTTCTCTGTTGTACCTTTCACCATGGGTAAATACACAATGGTACATTCAATTAGAGACTAGTTTGCATTTAGATCAACAATGTACATTTATAAAGGTTAAAAATCAAATGACTGGCAGCAATGGCTTTACAATCAACTTCAATAAACTACCACTTGCTCAAAATTGTTCATTATTTTGCGATGTTTATGCATGGATTTATTGTTAAAAACCTGTAGAAGAACAATCCAAATACAATAATATTTAAAGGTTTTTGTAAAATAATATGCATATTTTGTGTGTCACTTGCAAGATAAACCCTTGTACTTTTATGACTGAAACTAGCTGATATTTTATTTTGGTTGAAAACGTCTCAGGTTACGAAGGTAACCATGGTTCCCTGAGTAGGGAACGAGACACTGCATTCTCTAGGGATTGCTATGGGGAACACTTCGTTGTGACCCGTGTCTGAAGCATACATTGAAAAAACAGAAATGAGTTGGCCGGCGACAGCCCCTGAAGTCACTGCCAGCATGACTATGGATAAATAAGTGCTGGGAGAGAATGTCCTTCACTTCTTCATCTGAAGTTTGCGTCAGAAGAATGGAAGGGAGGTACAAGATGCAGTGTCTCGTTCCTTACTCGGGGAACCATGGTTACATTCGTAACCTGGGATGTTCCCTTTCAAGGGAACTTTGAACTAGGTTCTCTAGGGGTCACTATGGGGAACAGTATACCCACGCCGCCATGCTGAGGGGAGTGCAGGCCATAATCACGGTGAACACTAAGTACAAACTCACTTGAAGTGTATAAATAAAGACACAGTGGAACCCAAGGAACCAAGGTCTTATCATCTCAAGAAAGGGAATAAAGCGAAGTGCATAACCCTTATCGTACAAGATTTCAGAAAGTTTGCAAAGTCTTGCGTGCAAACTTACCACTTCCTAAACATTGCATAGGTGCCGAACCGCACGGTAGTAGCAAGCTCAACTTTACAAAACTCTGGCAAGGGGAGCATCACCTAAGGCAGCATTTACAAGAAGATTTCCATTACTGCCACCTCCAATTTCCGCTTGATGCGTCAGCAACTAGGGATATCCAAGTGACCAGGAAGCCCCTCAGCGTGACCTGGCTGGACATCCACATTAAATTCCTTGCAGTGTCATGCCAGGCCTGATGATCAAGAAGGCCCCCGCAGAAACCTGCGATCTGGCCACCTGATACCAGAAACATGAAGCTGGAATCAGGGCTATAATACCGGCTGGACCTAATGCCAACGAGTGTTTAGTAAACACTGTAATTGAGCATTACAAAAAAAAAAAAAAAAAAAAAAAAAAACTCACAAAGGATTAGTACACACATAACCACCAGCAATTTGTACCATCAGTAGGGTGGTTACTATGAACATAGAACCAACCGAAACATCATAGGTCCAGCATAGGAGACTGTTATGCAAGAGGTTCCCACCTAAACTTGGTCAGGTGGAGAGCTGGTGGTTACAGGGGAATCAGGAAGGGGAGGATAAGGGGAGATGTAAAAAAGCTCAAAGGGAATGAGTAGATACTTAAGTATCGCTCTGATTCAGACGAGAACGCTGATGCCTCATCTGGATCACATCCCTTAAGTCTTGCCTATTTCCCTGTGACCCATGATTCCTTTTACCCCTACCCGCAGGTGGGGGAGGAGTGCGAGTCACGACACTAGCCTTCTGTGCCCATCTCTGATCATTTAGATTAAGACGGACCAGGACCCCCTGTGTTGTTTGGGCTCAGAACTGGACCTTCGTGGAATAAAGGATTTGAAGGCAGCCGAGCATGCCTTCGCCTCCCTGAACTTTTCGACTACCATCTCAACAGAGATACCGAAAAGTTCAGAAGGCGAAACCTGAGCATCGAGAAGATAACCTTTTCTTTCTTTCCAATGTCTGCTAGGTTCACCCACAGATGTCTCTCCATTATCTTGATAGCACGGAGAGACAGATCTGTGGTGTGGCGTAGCTCGGCTACCTGATCAAGAGAAAGGCCCTCACCTTTATCCAGGTCATTAAGCATGTCAGAATAATATGCTTGAAGCACCGCCATTGTGTGCAATGAAGCCACAGCCTGACCTACTGCTTCGTATGCCTTGCCATTTAAGTGAGATGTATCCTGAAGGGGTTTAGATGGCAAGGAGGGAGATTAGGAGAGGATGTCTCTCCCACGGAAATGCTGAAACTGACGGATGCGAGTAGAAAAGGTCCTCTTCCATTCCTTTTCGTTCTCTGCATGGTGATCAGGCAGAAATGGAAGGCTCACCTAGCTCGAGGGCTATTGTCATAGGGCTATTGTAGAACCCAGCAGAGCACTAAGCTCAGTATGTGAAAGTGTTAAAGATATAACAAGATCCTCCCGAGGCTCTCTCGTCCGGCGCCGGCGAGCGTGAAAGGGAAAGTCCCTCTCTAAACTCCTCAGCCAGATTCACCTGTGATCCCCATGAGCTCATTCTCCTCTGTGCCACAGCAGTGGCAGGTCCTGAACTCTGGGAAGCAGATGGCTGTCCCTCTTTCCACGAAAAGAGAGACGAACGAGAGAGGAACTTTTTCATTGAAAAACGCTGGCAATGCACGCAGATTGCCCCCTCAAAGACATTGTGTGTGCTCTCCACCCAAACAAATGACACAAAGATTGTGTGTGTCATTGGGTGTCAAATAACGCTGGCACGGATGCACACTTTGCTAGTAGTCGCCATGATAAACAGAGAAAGATAGCTCTTACCAGTTCTTTCAGATGCATGCTTCAAACAGAACAGTCAGTGAAGAAGCGGGAGCGATTTCTAACAAGGGGAACCCCCGCCCGGTTTGTGTCTTTTTTTACAGCATGGAATGCGGAATGTGATTTCTACCGAAAAAAATGTTAGAACCAATTGCCTTTTGCATATAGTGTGGTTGTGCTTTGGGTGATCCTTGAAAGTGTCCCAGCTCTAGGTCCTTTATGATGCCGTCCCCTCCACTCTCTCCCACTTATGTGCTTTCTATACTGTCCTGTATAAACAAAAACAAAAAAAGTGAACATTGAAAATCAGTGATCTGTCATTGATGCTTGAGGCTTTATAATGATCTTTATAATGATATATAGTTTGTCAAGATTAAATTTGTTCTGTTTCATTTAATTTTCATCTTCTATCATTTTCATCTATTCTCAAACATTGACATATGCGAATTGAGGGCAGTTGAGGACGAGGGCACGGGGTGCAGGCTTACAGGTTAAGGGAGGGCTCTTAAGAGCTCTCAGAACAGAGGGCAGATCCCATGTATGGACGGTGAAGACCTAAAAAATATTGATCTTTTAAATCTCGACAGATGGCAGCAGGAAATCAAAGACACTGCACCGGCTGTGGGCACCCAAGGCGGCTCATGGGAGCGGTGAATCAGCCGAACAGAGGTCTTGATCCTGTTAGGGTTGTCAACTGCAAAGACTTTGAATCTCATAGAGCGAAGATCATGGTAATTGAAGGGGAATAAATCTTTTGACAGAATTCACGCTTATATTGCCAGATATCCCTGTCATGCTGTCTAGTCTCTGTTTCCCTGGGTGTCCACTAGTGGGCTCACTTCCCCTTAGGCACTTCACCGTAGGCACTAGAATTCCTCTAGTCTTGTCATGTCACCACAGTAATTGCACTCCTGTTAATTGCACCAGGTGCAGTCACTTTATTGTCATTAGCCGTTTGACAACGATTTGGATTACCCTTTATTGAATAAATACCTGCAATTGGATCTATCTCCCTGTGTCTCTCTGGTGCACGATCGTCACAGAAGGACTCCATCCACGAGATCCAGCGGTATTTCTGTTCACATTTCCTCCCCAGCCACCGAGCGGGAGAGGAATGGTTTTGAGGGTACCCATCTGGTCGTGTTCCCAGGGACCAGGGGAGGTCGCTCAGGAGTGAGTGGTCAAGAGGAGGCCCAGCATCGCTCCCCACGGTGCCCCCCGTCGGATGGGAGCTGCTGTCTCCCCATTGTGGACAGAAAGGGGAGAAGAGGCGCAAGTCTGCCGAGCCAGCGCTGTTGCACAAGATGGCTGCCAAGATGGAAGCCAGCACAACACCACAGCAAAAGATGGCCACCAGCTCAGCGCCACGAGGAAAGATGGACGTCAGCCCAGCGCCACAGCACAAGATGGCCGCCGGCCCAGCACCACTGCCCAAGATGGCCGCAGGTCCAGCGACACTGCACAAGATGGCCATCAACCCAGCGCCACGAGGCAAGATGAACGCCAGCACAGCGCACAGCACAAAGTGGTCACCAGCCCAGCGCCACGGTGCAAGATGGCCGCCAGCTCAGCGCCAACACCCAAGATGGCCGCTGAGACGTTTTTGGATTATTTCTCCATCCTGTCAGAGATCCTAGAGATTCCCAGGAGTGTTCACGTCACGTCTGCCGATTCAGAGACTGTTCACATCACGTCTGCTGAGCCAGCACCACAGTACAAGATGGCCACCAACCCAGCACCACGGCACAAGGTGGCCGCCAGCCCAGAGCCACTGCAGAGGATGGCAGCTACAGTGGGCTTTCCTGAGTTAAGTCATATTCCCGTTGACCCTCCAGAGTCGAGTCATATTCCCATTGACCCTCCAGATTTGAGTCAGGTTTCCGTTGACCCTCCAGAGTTGAGTCAGGTTCTAGTTGACCCTCCGGAGTTGAGTCAGGTTCCAGTTGACCATCCAGAGTCGAGTCAGGTTCCAGTTGGCCATCCAGAGTCGAGTCACGTTCCAGTTGATCCTCCAGAATCAAGTCAGATTCCTGTTGACTTTCCAGAGTCGAGTCAGATGCCTGTTGACTTTCCAAAGTTGAGTCAGGTTCCGGTTGACCCTCCAAAGTCGAGTCAGGTGCTCATGGACCCTCCAGAGTCAGGGTTAGTCACCGTCGACCTTCCAGAGTCAGGGTTTCTACAATGTAGTCAATTGAACTTACAACTCCTAAATATTACAAATGCAGAATTGCCAAAGTAAAAGAAAAAAAAAAAGTCCAAAATTATAGTTAATAAATAGATAAACAAGAACCATGACAGATGAAATATTAAAATAAGAAAGGCATCGGCTATTTTCACTAAGAGCAAATTCTACTTACACTATGTTAAAATAACAGTTTTCTGGTATTTATATTACTTATTGCAAACGGTGGGAATTATCTGCACTTCAGTATTGTAGTACATTATAAAACAGTCTGAAATAACAACTTACTGTAAGTAAAGATATTGAGTGTAAATTATAATTTGAATTCAAATTATTAAATGGATGCCACCTTATTTGGACAATAAAACCCTCCCTCACAACTTTGTTTATTTCCTTAATTTTTATTGAAAATGAATGCTTTTCTGATGTGATTTGATATTTGAGAAGGGAGAAAAAAAAAAAAAAAAAAAAAAAAAAAAAAAAACTTTGCAAAAGGCAGATTCAAACAAAAGTCGATTGATCAAATTGTGAACAACACACATTTTACCATATGGGCACTAGAGTCGACGACTGTATCTGTTGTAATTTTGACTAGCTCAATAAGAAACATATAAAGGTGCCATTAAAGTGTATTACAATATAGACAGTGAAATAAAGTGCAACAGAATGTTAATATATTGTAAACAAAACACTACACAGATATTACAGAATAAACTCTGTAATTCCATATACATTTACCTAAAATAATGGATATATGCTGTTTGCTGTATTATATTTTACTGTTGTTTTCCAGTCTTTTTTTACACCTTAATGTTCTTTAATACTTTATATTTATATTTAGTTTTCTGTCAAGTATGCGGATGCGTTTTAATGCAAGCACGACGCAAAAACAACTAGCGTCATCACGTAATGCAAATTACACATGCATGTGCTGTCACCCGTGTTATAGACATACCTTACATCACTTTGCGCAAGTGCGGTAAACATATACGTGACATATGTATGTGACGTCACCGCGCTACAGTCTGCAGCGAGGGGTGTCTTGCTGAGTCACCATTGGTTCATTTTGAGTCAATGGTCATGAAGTAAAATCATCAGAATATTGTCAAATTCTCATTATTGACAAAATCACAGATATATCACTATAATTTAGCCTAGTCCAGATTATCATACACTGTAAAAAAAAAACAAAAAAAAAAAAACAAAACATTTAATATTAATTTTCTAGTTATGAAAAAACAACACTCAAGCAAAGCTGACAATATATTTATACCTGTTGGGGAACAACCACTGAGACAAACTTAAAAAAACAAAAAAAAAAAACAAAAAAAAAAACAAAAAAAAAAAACAAACATGTCCATCACTTCAATGGCTTTTAAGTGCCACGTTAACATTTATTTATTATTATTATTTTTTTTTTTTTCTAAGTGTAGCAGAAATGAGTCAAATCAGACAAATCAAAGAGTCTATCAGAGCTGTGTGCATTGAAACATGAGCTGAATTCCTCAGGAAGTCATAAATCAGTTCTAGTGCCACAGGAACCAAACAAGATAACCAACCAACCAACTTGTTCACACAACAGCTTTCAACATTAACACCAATAGAACAATTATTGACAATTTTAATTCAAAGAAGAGATTGTCAAATTTATTGTTCGTGATTGGAATGCAACGCTGGACATCACATGTAAACCCAGGAGATCAAGTTAAATACTTGCATTGACTTCCCCCCCCAGCCAGTGAAACCAGACTGAAATTCCTAAGGGGGAAGGGCTTTAAACCTTTGTCTTCACAGAAAAGTCCTTTGCCAGAGAATGGCAAAGAAACCCTTTTTATACATTATATATGGACCAGAATGAACTCAAAAAAGACTTATGAATGAATCATTCTATTGCTTAACTCCATATTCATTTACGTGTAACCCACACATTTGACTATCATGTTATAATCACTTATCGTGTATATTTTCTTTATATGACTATGGTATAGCTGAAGGGTACATAGTCGTGTTTGATATGTGTGTGATTGAATTTTCTTGCTTGATATTGCCCTGACAATCATTTATTTGTAAAATATATCATAATCATGTTATAGGAATCATGTCCAAAATTAGACCCTGTGAGGCAAGAACCACATGCTTGGTAAGATAAACAAATGATTTATGATACCCAAGACTCAAGAACATATCTGATTGGTCAAGGCAACATTTGAGGGGTGGCCAACAGGAAGTTTTAAATACTTTGGACACGATGTAATTTCGCTTTTAGTCATGCCTTGCTTTTAGTCTGCTTTTAGTTCTAGTCTAGCTGCTGCTATTAGCCATGTCGGCTTTTAGTTCCAGCCTTGCTCGTGCTATCAGTCATGCCTGCTCTTAGCTTTTAGCTTGTAGCTTTGCTACCTAGCTTTAGCTTGTAGCATCTAGCCATGCGGTAGTCATCATTGTTCTTTGAGCGCGGTTCCAGCGTGCCTGCCTGCTGCTACTATGAGAAGGAACACAACCTAGTCTCGTCAAACTTTATTTCTTTTCTTTTCCGTTTGAGAGTTTCGTGTTCTGAGTTAAGTTTTGTAACGTCCATTCAACTTCAACCAGCGAACACGACTCTGCACTTTCAGCCAACGCCCAACAACCACGGGCTTCCCAAGACGTCACTTCAGAGACTGAACTTCCAGCCAATCAACGACCTCGGGATAGCCCTTTCACCGAGGCTCCTTCTTCACAGGAGATGCAAGTAACTTTACCTCCAGACTGTGACCTTTACTGGTGTATCTAATATAATTTTAACCTCATTGAGGAACTCAATGCGAGCGCTAATTACGTGATTGATGGTTGTTCATGTTTATGCAATTTAACGTATTGCTGTTAACTTGGGATTCCATATTTCCATTCTCTTAAACTCATCTTTCCCTAACTTTTGACCTTCCTGCAACTTGTGTGAATGTGTGTGTGCGTGCGTTTATGTTAGATTAGTTTATATGTCTTAGATTTATCTAATAAAGCCTTATTCATATTGAAAAGAGAAGTATCTTGTGTTTTGTGCTTACAAGTTAATGTCTTAAACTGCCGATCTTGTTACTGTGCTCATTGATAGTGTTTTCACTATAGTTTGGATATTAGTATCCAGCGCAGATTTGATGTTAAATGGCTCGTTCACTGAACCGCAGGCGCGTCTCCGTGAACAGCCGTGAAACAGTGATTCTGTTCAAATTCCCTTTAAAATCTTAAATGATTCCCTTTGAGCTAAATTGACCTGTTTCCCTTACATAAGATTACAAGATTAAAGTCATAATATTTAGAGAACAAAATAGAAATTAGGAGAATAACATTGAAATACTATGAGAATAAATATTACTAGAATAAAGTCGATATGTTTCGAGAATAAAGATCAAAGTTATAATATTTTTAGATATTCTAACCTTTTGCACATGCAAATGGCCCAGATTGGGAGCATTGGGAGATGTTCCAAAGTATCAGCTTTCAAAATCAGTCGGTTTTATAGCGAAATACAAACAATATATAAAAATAAGTTTTTCTTTTCTTTTTTTTAAATGCTCGTTAATGTGGCATGACAGATTCTCTAAACATTTTGACTTTATTCTCTGAACATTCCGACTTTATTCTCAGAATATTTCGACTAGATTTTTTTATTTTTATTTTTTTTTTAACATGGCACTAAAACGTTGTTGTATATTACAGTCTTTTTTTTTCTTGGAAATTTTAAAAGGAGAAAGGTATTCTGTACCATCGTAGTCTTCATATTAGGAGGTCAGCTTCCATGCCCTTCTTTTGTATGAAGTGTATCACCATGAGCCTTTAAAATCAGTAAGTAACAGAGTAAAAAATACTAACAGTCGGTTGTTCTATATACACTACACACTGACAGACTTCAATATACACAACTTCCGTTAACTAAGATCTTACAAGGTATACCAGAAACTTCCAGGTAAGTTGTAGCTAAATTCTGAAGAAGAGTGAACATTCAGTACTGAGTTTTGACATCTCTGATTTAAAATTTCCCTATGCTGCTTTTGTGAGTAATAGGAATGTATCAATGTACTCAAAGTCATTGTATGTAAAATTTATGCAAATATGTGATGCAATCGATTGAGACATTAAACAAATCAAGATAGACATTATAAAAACCAAGGGCTGCTGAAGCTGTATACTGTGACAGCGCTCTACAAAAACTATAGCAGTAAACATTTCATCAAGAATAAAATAAATAGAACCAAATATGATGGTGGCAGCGAAAGGGTAGATTTTTGAGGTGTGTGATGCAAAAAAGAGACTTCAATCCTGGTCAGACGGTGTGGTGTTTTTTTTAGTATGCAAATTTATTCAAAGAAAATAAGAAGTATGACAACAACTCATTTCTTGCAAACAGATTATTAAGTATTAAAATCAATTTCAAATATAGAACATGCAAATCCAAAATTAATATAGTTTTAAAAGCAATCCATATATAGTGGATTTTACTCATTTAAAGTTAATGCAATACCCTTGATTACAATATGCAAAAGCAATTCAAAATATTAGTAAAATAATACAAAGTATATAACAAGCATATAAAATACCTGCATTTCAAGATAACAACAATAAAGACAATGTATCTGATATGAATAAAAACCTGTAAGATGATCAAAGAGTTCAAGTGAGCCCCGGAATATGGGAAGAAAAAGGTGAGAAAAGACTAAGTCCAGCTAGAAGGGTCTAGTCTGAACTCAGTCTGAGCTGAGCAAAGAGGGGTGAATTGCCTCCTCTTATAGTCCTGCAGATCCGTATCAAACCAATGCCACGTCTCTGCAGCCACGTCTCAAACAGATATCAAAGCATTCGTCATCTTTCTCCGAAAATACATATTAGCCCTTGCAGCCTAATTTCAGTTCCCTATTTCTGAAGGTCAACAGATTGTTTGTTCAAAGTCCAACTGTCCTACCTCAGAAGGTTAATCGTCTTGTTCTCTCTTATTAAGAACCCACAGGGGGATTAAAATAACTCCAAATAACAGACGTGTGATGAAATATGAACGCCTCCGAATCATGCGGTTTATAAGTATAAACATTTCGTGGAAATCTACATCTTTAATTTCCTCATTTCCATATTAGTATAGAAGTCTTCTAAGTCTAAAGTTCAGCTGAGATCTTCAGAACAGGCTGTCCTGTACTTTTAAGCACGTAGCAAATGCACACATGACAGAAGTCAAAATTTGGGTTACACCAGTGTGATATAGGTTTGGCGTTCTGAAAACTATAACAGTAAGCGATGAGGTGGAAATAGACAAAACAAATACTGTGTAAATACATTTACATTTTTATAAAGGGTTTGTTCAACCATAAATTAAAAAGCTCTCATCAATTACTCACCCTCATATTATTTCAAACCCATAAGACCTTCATTCATCTTCTGAACACAAATTAGGATATTTTTGATGAAATTCTAGAGCTTTCTGACCCTCCTTTGCCAGCAATGCAACTAAAACATTTGAGGTGTGGAATGACATGAAAGTGAGTAATTCACAACATAATTTTCATTTTGAGGTGAACTATCAGTTTAATAGGCCAAACCGCACTATAACCAGTGGATCTGCAGCTATAATCACTGCAAAATAATTTCTACGCTCCTACATCTTTCAGCCTATGACCCGGACACATATTATTGTAGCTTGAACGGTTGATAAAAGAACGCGTAAAAGCCTAAATTACTGGGATAAACTTCCAGTGGGCGCGAAAATGCCGAACCTGCTCAGCAAAGCCAACTGGTAAGTTACCAATTTTAACAGTAAAAAATAGACCTATAATCGCTTAAATTGCCCATCTTAACAATTTTTAACAGGTGGAAAAACTAATTTGTGTCAAATCTCAAAAATAACATTAGTCTGCAGTGCTAATGCAGCACAGCACAGTGGCCCCCATATCAGAAATGCACAACTTGAAATGTAAACAGTTCGAAAAACAGAAATGACAGAACATAACTTACTCTGCTAAAATGAACAATAATCTCTTTAAAATTATGTTACACAAGCATCCACTCATCCACAACACATTCTTCTCGCCAGCCCAGTGAATGAACAGATTCCTCAAGTTCATGTGTTCTTCTGAAATTCCTCCGCGATTTAGTTAGGTCCCTGTAAAGTCTGCCCTTGTCTCTTGTCTTTATATTTTAAACATGAGTCTAATTTCTAGATTTGCTGAATTTTATTATAGTTTTTCATTGGAAAGGACTCTGATATTGAATTCATGTACAAATTTGACTCCTGCCCATGAATGTTCAGCGATCTTGTCGGTTAGTGCCAATAAGCTAGAACTTTAAATGTTAAGTTCACTGAACTGCATTGGGCTTTTTGAATTTCAGTAACATTTAACTGACAAAGCAAACACATAGAAACCACCAAAACACAATATGAACCATAATAGCAATGTTCTAACAGCCATTAAGTGCGCCTTAGCCTATGCATGGCAATGTTGTAGGATAGGGCAAAATTACGCACACTTTTACGGTTTAGATTTGTTACTTTTTATAGTTACAAATCAGTACAGTTGAGACTACTTTAAAGACGGGATGTCTGCAATGACACTAAAGACCTGTTCTTAATGTACTATAGGCCTATCGGAATTTACTGTGTTACAAGGCAGTTTTAACACTAACCGTGGCAGGGGTAAAAAATTGAGCTGTCATTTCATCCTTGTTATACTGCAGTTAGAAAAAGGTTGACTAGTTTGATGTTGCTTTCAAGGGCAGAGAGAAAGTGTGTATTAGATTGAACTGACAGAAGATACTGCATGTTATGTTGCTCCTTTGAAAAGTTTGCAAGCTGACATTAGAGAAACAGATGTTTCCTTTCCCTTCAACATTAGGAGATGATGGTGCAGAACATCCCAGAACATTCAAAGGCAGGCGGTGTCGAAGCTCATCTTATAGTGAAGCCTGCTGGGGTGCTTTAGGGTTATTTTGGGAGCCTATTTCCCAGAGTAATGTTCCTGAGGTTTTTAGGTTAAATAAATAATAACCACGATGCTTTACGAAAACATTGTACACACACATATATTTACTGTACACTATATAGTGTGTGTGTGTGTGTGTGTGTGTGTGTGCGTGTGCGTCAATATTTAAAGAATGATTAAAAAAAATGGTCAACAGTGTTCCCAATGGAAATGTCCATTCCATCTTGTTCTATTTGAGGTCAGCTAAAAATTCCATCTTTATCCACTTAAAAATTTCACAGAATCTGTGATTTAATGAACCGAAAGTCATTATGATTTAGATTTTTTCACTTTAATCAGAAACAGCGGAGGAAAAAAAAAAACATACAAACACACACACACACACACACACACACACACACACACACACACACACACACACACACACACACACACACACACATACACACACACACACACACAACATTTCACATCTCAGTCTGTTTAACTTTTAGTGTGAAATTTAGTGTGAACTAAACCATAAATTTATTTTGAGAAAATCAAATACATTTAGCTGTAACAAGAGTATTTGTGGACCATCGCATCATTATTTCTATGTGCCCATTTATCTAGCTTGTTTTCAGTTGCATCTTTTCTACTGTTTGCCACTAGATTAAAAGCTTAAAAGTCTTTTGTGGCAAAGTAAAACATGCATTCAATACATTTTAATGGGACTATGCTAATGATCTTGTCAAATGGGTGGCCCTGAAAAAAAAAAAACAAAAAAAAAAAACATTGGTTTGTCAAAATCCTATAGGAATTGAGTTTTGAAGTCATCCTGCTGGTAGAAGTTATTTTAAAATGTGTAGCCTTCAACATTAACAAAACAATGGGATCGACTCTAGAGGGTTAAAAGATAGATAAAAGCAGCCGTGATTCTGTTGCCAGTTCAGGATGCACAGGGAAACAGAGTAAGGCACTTATTTTGGAAGCTTTGTATTCAGATGGAAAATCACAAAAATGTTGTTACTATTACTGGCAAAAGCTCATTAGGACACTGCATTTTAAGCATGAAGACCTCAAATCCTTCAAAGGCAGACTTGCCTCCACAAACAAGGTTTAGGACGTCTTTGACATTCTGTAGACAAACACTAGAAAGAAACTGCAGGTCTATTAAATTTGTTTGCAAACATGAATTACAACAAAGGAGGTTGTATGCGCACTGTCACAACGTGTTGACTGTTGTCACAGTACATTAGTTTGGCAGAATAGAAGTAAATGACCCAGCTGTCTATGGGGAATATCTGATGCTCAACCCAGGTGGGCCACACAGCACTTGCTCTTCTGGGTTAATGTTTTATTTAAAAAGCTGTGGAAATTTTGTCAGTGTTCCAATGGTCAATAGTAATGAGTGGCAAATGCTGAACTGTGAGATACACTGTAGGGTGCTTACACTGCATAAGGCTGCATTAATAATAATAATAATAATAATAATAATAATAACAATAATAATAATAACAATAATAATGCTTTCATGATATTCCAGCAATGAAAAAGTACTTTACATGACTCTGCTGACTAAGGCTACGTTCACATTGCAGGGCTTAATGCTCAATTCCAATTTTTGGAAAAAAATAATTGTTTTTTGCAAGGCCGTTCACATTTCTAATTAAATGCAACCTTTTGTGATCTCTTGTGTGAACATGAAATGACCGAGAAGTGACCCGAATGCGCATACGAGTTCTCAACGGTGAATAACGTCACTCGTTGTTTGCGTAAGTATCTAATGTTAAACATGGATGTCAACAACAGTGTAGTCAACAGTGTAGTAAACAGCTGAGCTCTTTTTGCAATATTAATGTTATTTTCACAACGGAGCCAACACAATTACAATCTTGTTTTAAGAAGAAAATTAAAAAGGAGGAAAGCAAAGTTTTTGGCCATGGCGTTTTGTTGAGCAGTGTTAGCAACGTCGGTACAGAGAAACGTGTGGGTGCAGAGTCTTAGCCAGGAGTGGTGGGATACTGATGTGAGTGGCACTTCTCGTTCCCGCCTACTTCAACGCAGAATTATGACGTTTGTAGGGTATCAATGACGTACGGGTCGGATACATGTGGCCTGGCTGTTCAGACGGAGGTCGCATTTCAAAAGATCGGATACGTATCGGATTCAGGACCACATACCCAAGTGGCCTGGGTCACATTTGAAAAGATCGGATCTGTGTCGTTCAGACTGTCATGAAAAGATCAGATACAGGTCGCATAGCTGCAAAAAAATCGGAATTGGACCGTTTCAGCCTGCAGTGTGAACGTAGCCTAAATATGTAACTTTTACATAGTAGCAAAATTGTGCATGTAAAAAAAGTTACACTGTCAATAGTTTAGCAGTGCACAAAGGTCTTAAAGAGGTTACTTTCAAACCGACCAGCTTTTCAGTGGTAGATGTGGCAAATTTACCTGATCATCTTGAACCTAATGCAAAATCTGCCTCAGGTTGTTCTTTACCTTCACGCAAACTTTCCAACTGAACGAATTTGGGTTAAATAAATATATTCAGCAGGTAGAGTTTTAGAAACAGTTAAGATACAGTACTTTTATATTAATATGCAGTACTTACTGTGGACTTCTTGCATAATGTCTGTTATAAAGCCCTTGAACTGTTTGATTGACATCAAGGCCATTGTTTGATTAGCTTACAAAATGCATTTCATCCAAGTTGAGCATTAATGACCATTACACTTTCTTCGAAGATACAGACATCTCCCCCCCCCCCCCCAAAATAAATAAAATAAAATAAAATAATAATAAAATAATTTTATTAATTTTATTAATTTTATTAAAACATTTTCCCTTCTCAGATATAACAATTTTAATTCGGGATTTAATTCCACCACATTTAGTCTAAATCGCATTTAAACTGTGTCCCGAATGGTGTCCAAATCGCCCCAAACCGGTGCATTTTGTTTGTGATCGATTTGTGCTGTTTTGTGCCATAGAAAGAATCATTATAAATTATTCCATTCTTTAGTTTAGACATCACAAAATCTTTGGTGCGGGGATTGACGACTCTGCGAACTTGGCCCCTCACCCAACGCAAAATGTTAGCAAAATAGTCTCAATCGGTTAAAGTTTAATTTGTGCTGCTTTGGTTTTTAAAATATAAATAATGAATTATAGATGATGACATCACTCAACCACACACATGCTCAAGCACAAACGATTGAACCAGTTTTAGGTGAATTTGAATTATGTGGGGGGCTGAGTGACATTATAACCTAGAATTACATTTCTAATTTTTAAAAAACCGAAGCAGCACAAACAAAAATTTCACCGGCACAAATGATTGAGACTATTTTGCTGACATTTTGCGTTGGGTGGTGAGGCAACTTCGTGGAGTCGTCAAACTCCTTTCCAAAGATTGTGTGATGTCTAAACTAAAGAATTTAATAATTTATGATGGTTCTTTCTACGGCACAAAACAGCACAAATCGAGCACAAACAAAATGCACCGGTTTGGGGCGATTTGGACTACATGGGGTGGAGAGTGACATCACTTTCCAGAATCCAAAGTGTTACTTCTAAGGAAGAGGACATTATACATTGTTTATCGTTAACAGAACGAGTGGCTCAGTTTTGCTACGATTTGGACCATATGGGGTGGACATGTATTTTTAATGTTTAAGAGGGGATCGTAGTTGCAGTGTTTCATTCAATGGTACAGACCGGCACAAATCGAGCACAAAAGACAGGTTTGGTGCGCTTTAGATAAGGTGGGGTGGAGATTGATGTCACTGCCCTGAATTATATTTATTATTTCTAAAGAAGGGGATATAGATATAATGTTAATTTTAACAGCACAAATGTTCACATACTGAGCACAAACGAATGACACCGGCTTCGAGCGATTTGAACACGACCAAAAAAAAAAAAAAAAGAGTTCAATACCTTAACAACAAAACCAGCACAAACGTTCATTTTTACGGCACAAATCAGCACAAACGCAGCACATACAGATGGAATAGTTTTGGATTTTATTTCCTTTTATGGGGTGCCAACTTCACGGAGGTATTTTACCTGGAAATTGGAGTATGTAAGAAAGACGTTACTGATTTCTGGTTTACTTCGGAAAGTCAAGTCAAGTCACCTTGATTTATATAGTACTTAATACAAGACAGATTATTGAAAGAATCAATTTAGAGAGATAGCAGCATCATTATATTATTTTTACATAGATATGGGTAGGTCTATCTAACCAACGTTCGTAGATCAGGAAGACGGAGGTGGGAACCAGCAACATATAAACATAAAACTTTAATAAACAAATTAAAAATAAATAAATAAAAAAATCAAAAAAACGGCAGCCACTCCGACGACTGTCGCATTAAAAGTACAACATAAAATCCAGGTCTGGTTCTCTGTCTTCCTTCACTGTGGTCGCGCTTCCTTTTAATCTTCCAGAGCTCCTCCATGGGAATTGAGACCAGTGAGTGGCACAGGTGTTAACTTCACTGGCCTCGCTCCATTCCCATGCGTGAGATGCTCCGCCTTTGCAGGATTTCCTAATTCCACCACCATGTGTTTCCAATTAGCGCTGTGTCACATTGCAACAGTACGATAGAAGCACTGATGAGAGCACAATCCTGTCAGGATAGGTGGAGCCAGCACTGTTTAGTTTTGTTTTTATGTTTTACGTAATAATGGAGGAGACAGTGATGTTCCTCAGACTTAGCCAAGACCGAGGCCAGGTTAGTTACACTGGTTTGCTGTGTCCTTTGTCGGATTACAAATTTAAATGCAGGTACTGGTTCGGATCTTACTTGAATAATGTAATGATACATATGCAAAACTACAAAATACACAAACACACACACAGACACACACACACACACACACACACACACACAGCAGTTCAAATGCTGACTAATGCTGAAGGTGTGATTTTATATGGTTTATTGTCTTGACCAAGGTGATCATATGTAGACAGGTTGGCCACCCATTTTTAAGCAGTTAAGCATAAAAATTAAACTGAGAAAAAGAGCGTAGTATAGCTCAGTGTTCAGCAGAAGCTATCACAGCTCAGCAGTGCTCTGTTTGAATTTAATATTCCGACAATGAATGTTTTTACTTTAATCAGAGATGGACTGTAATGAAGTACATTAGTTAAGTTTACTCGTACAGATATAAAGTACTGTTTTGTTTTTTCACAGGACAGCTGCACTACAAAAATATGGTCTTTAGCAATATGATGCATTGTTGTAGATTAAAATACTCCACAGTATATTTACTAGGCAACTTTAAATTGAATAACATTGAACATATTTAGAAGTAAACTGCAACATACACAGTAGTGCAGAAGTATTATTAATGTAAAACCATCCTGAAAAATTATTTTTCATAATAATACTGTACATACCTTTACTTTTACTCTCAAGACCTTAAGTATATTAGAGTATTCATTCTTAAGAAGAGAAAACTTGCGCTCTTCTCTCTCTCTGGAGTTTGATGTCCTCCCTGAGCAGCTCCACTCACCCCCTCATCTGTCCCAAGACACTTAGAAAATAAACCATGCCTGTTAACAACAGCACAATTAATTTCAGCAAAAAATTGTCTATTAACTTTGTATTAAGTCTTTCCCCGGCAGGCTCACTTTCTCCAGAATAGTAATTTAAAAAAAAGAGAGAAAAGGGAAACACTTATGAAACATACAAAGCAATATTAACTAAAAAAAAAAAAAAAATGACACAGCAGGACATGCATACAAAATAGGTACTGAATTGCTAAAGTTTGGTTAAAACATTTGTAGACATATCTTGCATGACAGCATGACTTGCATTGCCTTATATAGTGACTGTCTTATTGTTTGTGGGCTTTATGTAAAAACACTTTCACTAGGTACTAAAGAAAAACTGAGGATTTCAAAATAACCCAAAAGGAGACTGGCATCCATGGATATCTCCTGAGAGCCTGCGCTATCCAGTAAGCAGATATCTTCACCAACATCTTCAACCTCGCCTTAAGACTAACAGTGATCCCCACATGCTTCAAGCAAACCACCATCAACCCTGTTCCCCAAAAAAACAACTGTTTCCTGCCTGGATGACTACCATCCTATAGCAACGTCTAATCAAATCCCACATCTGCTTCTCTCTACCTGACACCCTGGACCCATTCCAATTTGCTTACTGCTCAAACAGATCCACTGATGACTCCATTGCATTGGCCATACACTCTGCCCTGGAACATTTGGAAGGAAGAAACACCTATGTGCAGATGCTGTTTGTTGATTACAGCTCTGCATTTAACACCATCATCCATACCAAACTTATTGACAGACTGAAAGATCTGGGTCTTAACAATTACTTATGTAACTGGGTCCTGGACTTCCTGACCGGCAGACCCCAGGTGGTTAGAATAGGCAATCACACATCCTTCTCACTCACACTCAGTCCTGTGTACTCAGGCCTCTCTTGTACTCCCTGTTCACTTACGACTGCTCTTCTAAGCATAGCTCCAACATCAACTCAAATTTGCTGACAATACTACTATTCTAGGACTCATCACTTAAGGCGATGAGACATCCTAAAGAGATGAGGTTAATGCACTCACAGCATGGTGTGCTGATAACAATCTCTATCTAAATGTCAGCGAGACAAAGGAGATGAATGTGGACTACAGGAAGTCACAGAGAGAGGGTCACATTCCCATTCACATCAGTGGAGAGAAAGTAGAGACAGTTAAGAGCTATAAGTTCCTTGGCAGTCACATCTCCGAGGATATTTCCTAGAGCCTACACTCAGAGACCATATTGAGAACAACCCATCAGGATCTCTACTTCCTGCATAGGCTGAAGAGGTTTGGAATCTCCTCTAAAATTATGTCAAATTTCTACCGCTTCACTATAGAGAGCATTCTGACTGGCTGCATCACTGTATGGTTTGGCAACTGCTCTTCTTTTGACTGCAAAACTCTCCAGAGAGTGGTGAGAACAGCAGAGCTCATCACTGGACATAAACTCCCAGCCTTACAGGACATCTATCAAACTCGCTGCTTGAAAAATGCCCACAGCATCATTAAGGACTGCACTCACCCTACTCATCACTTGTTTGCCACACTGCCATCGGGCAGACGCCTACGATTAATTCGATCATGGACAATCAGACTGAGGAAGAGCTTCTATCTTCAAGCCATCAGACTGCTTAAAAGCCAGCTATCCTTTATCTAAAACAAGAATACATGCTGCTCTTAAGTTTATTTTTAATGTACTTGCACCGCCACTTTTAATATTCTTCATGTAGCTCTGTGACACTCTACAATTATATTTTGGACACTGCTCTACTCCAGTATTCTTATATCAGTACCCCAGGACTACTTATAACTTTTAACACTGTCTACCCTTACTGCCACTTATATGTATTAAATGCTCTGTCTGTGTTTAATGTTCTGACTGTTTTCACAGAAATCACTCAATATTTCAATGCTCTCCATGTATTTCTATATCTGTTTATGTATAATCCTGTTATTGTCACTGTATGAGCCTCGTCACAAGCATTTCAGTGCCCAGTTTTCCCAATTGTTAAATATGCAAATTATAAATAAATTATGGATTATTCTGAAAGAACAAAGTCACCTAAAAGAAGAAAGTCAAACACATAAAATGATTCAAGGGTGTGTAGAAAATTGATTAATTTTCATTCTTAGGTGAACTAACCCATCAGTATTCTTTTACTTGCATGCCTGTAACACAGACAGTATTAAAGATATATCAATATGATTTTAGATTCTGGTTCTTCATTTTGAAGGCCCTATGTCATTCAGTCACAGAGACATGTGCCGCTCCATATTCAGATTGTTGAATATTACCCATTTTCAGAAGTCGAAAAACAAAAACAAATGTTGGTAACTTTGCCTACAGCTGATGCTTATTTTATTTGAAAGGGAAATGTCTGAAGAATAAACAGTGTTGAAAGTAGAAATGTAGTTTGTTTCCATTCAAAGCAATTGCATATACATACATATCTGTGTGTTAAAAATGCACCGCAATGGTGAAGCTTTGGTACATTAACTTCCTCTCAGTAGTCTATTCATAAGATTATATATAGTGCCCTCCATAAGTATTGGAATAGTAAAGACACAATTGCTTTCTCTGCTGTGGAATGAAAACATTTCCAAATATGATTAAAATATGAATATGTGACAAAACTACAGAATGTCACATTTTATTATTAGGTCTTTTAACAGCACTTTTAGAGTTCATCCTACTATTTGATGTGAACATAAGTATTGGAACAGTTGAAAAAGGAAGATTTAAAATATTAAAAGCTAATATTTAGTTGCAGATCCCTTGCATGTAATTAGAGCAGTGAAGCTGCAACCCATAGACATCACCAGACTCTTGGTCTTATGCTTTGAAATGTTTTTTTTTTCTTTCTTTTTTTTCAGCCTTTAATGTAGCCAATTCCAACTGTTGCTTGTTTTGGTGAGTTTCTGTCTTGAGTCTCCTCTTCAGCTGGTGAAATTAATTTTCAATCAGATTTAAATCTGGAGATTGATTTGGGCAATCTAAGACTTTAAATTTCTTTGCCCTGATAAAGTCCTTGACTTAACTGGCAGGGTTTTTGGTCATTGTACTGATCCAATATTAAGTGATTTCTAATGAGTTAGGTGGCATTTTCTTGAATACTGGTAGTTAAGATGATTTTGTACCCTTCCAAATTCATTCTGCATCATTAAAATTAAGTCCTGTTCTAGAGACAGCCAATGCATGCCAATGCCATGACACCACCTCCACCAAGCTTTACAGATGAGGTTTTATGCACATTTACATTTATGCATTTGGTAGACGCTTTTATCCAAAGCAACTTATAGTGCATTCAGGCTATACATTTCCCTGGGAATTGAACCCACAACCACTGAGCCACAGGAACAAGCATAGGATACTTGGGTTAATTTGCACTTCCTTTTTTTCTCCACACTTTTGCTTTTCAATCACTTAGTTAAAGGTTCATCTTTGTCTCATTGGTCCATCAACTCAGTTCCAAACTGTACTGGCTAACATTGTTGGTTGCTGATGTTGCCGGTAGTTTCCAAACTCTTGATTTCTCCATGCCCTTTTTTCCCCCTATAGCTCTAATTAACTTTTTTTTTTCTTTTATCATCCAAATTGCTTGCTTTTCTTTCAGAGTCGGCTTCCTCATCTTCATCCTGGTTTGTTTGTGCCATAATTGAATGCAAGACACATTCCCTGCTTTTAATTTCTGAAGAATTAGTACAACAGGACACAGCTGAACACTTAAATAGACCTGTGAGGCAGCTGTTCCAATACTTATGCTCATATCAGATAGGGAGATGAAACTCTGAAAGTGCTGATCTTCTTAGCTGTTAAAACATCTTTGTGTTGAATCACCCAATAATAAAATGTGACATTCTGTTGTTTCGGACACTCCCCAGACACCGGAAGAGACCTTCCCTCCAACTTAACCAAGTGGTGTATGGGAGGTCCACAGGGCAATGATAGTTGGCCTCAAACCAAAACAGCTGATTAAGGATTGGCATCATCCAACACCATTACCACAGTGATCTTCCAGAACTCCCCACTGTACTCATAGAAGGGGAGATCTCTGTAAGCTAGGGTGAGGAATCGGGGGGCAGCCAACTCCACGGCCATGGGGAGAAACTGGAAGACAAAAGCAACTTTCAAAAACAAAATGGGGGAAAAGGGCACCTCTCACTTTCGGTTTGGTCTGTTCTTCTGTCACACTTCTCT
Organism: Carassius auratus; assembly: GCF_003368295.1. NCBI lineage: Eukaryota > Metazoa > Chordata > Actinopteri > Cypriniformes > Cyprinidae > Carassius > Carassius auratus. Next base: position 7,354,892 of record NC_039284.1, read on the forward strand.
TGAGCAGCGAACAAGAGACAAGGAATACTTCAAATAACACAGCCTTTATTGCTCCAAACACATAGGGAACACAGAATGACATTCAAGACCGGACACCAAAGACAGGGAAACACAGGGCTTAAGTACTAGAACTAAATGAGGAGTTAACTAGATAATTGAAGACACGCGGCTGGTGACTAATAACCTGATGATTAGAACTAAACAAGGACAGGAACAGGAAATCCAAATATGATAATCCATAAACAAGAGGGAGGGACACACAAAACAGAGTCTGACATCCATAGAGATCCATATACTGTATATCTGGGATTAAACCAAAAATCTAAAATTATATTAAGATGTCTTTAATACTTCTTGAGTTACAGCCATGCTGACTAAAGAAAATAAATATTTTTGGGACTTAGACGTTTTTTAAACAAACCATCGAAAAGGGGTAAAATTCCACAAACTGGACATTAAGTCACATTGGGCTCCCTATATCCCTGGCATTGAACCATATAGGGCCTTAAAAATTAAGATTATAAAATAAAAGTTTATTAAGAACCAGCCTTTAAAATGATATTGAGATATTTTCAATACTTCCTGTGTTACAGGCAGTCTAACTTTGGAAAAATAATATTGATATTGATATAGGGCCTTGAAAAGGAAGATTCCAAAAGAAAATTTTATATGACAGAAACAAAGTTCAGTCTGGTGGCAAGTTTTCCTCTGGCCTAAAAGCTGAGTATTAAAACAAAGCCAGTTGAACAGTCTGTCACAATATGTTTTACATATCCACAGGATTATAGCCCCTATATGAATTTTCTTTCTCCCTGGCTCAATCTTTTTCTGTATTAAGACCAGAACTGCTGCAACTTAGAATGTAAAGTATTTTAGAATCTTTTGTTCCTTATATGCAGATTGTTCATGTTCCTGTGCTGACATTTGCCTTTTTGTCTTTTGAAAGCAAAAAATTGCTACAACACCATTTTCTTTGTTTTCCGTTAGTTTATTTTGCCTCATTGTGGAAAACATCCAACAATATATATCCAGCCAAAATCATTCAGGTACTGGTCCCTGGCCTTTGGATATTGAAAGACAATAAAATGTCACTCATGTCTCAATCTACAAAAAAAGTAATCATAATCTCACCAGCACAGTGTTGCTCTGAGCTGCACAGGCTCTTTGTCAAACATATAGAGGAATGTAATTCTTGGAGGATTTCTGGCAAATCGCTTCTGCCAGTTTATGCAAAAATGAAAGAATACAAAGCATGAGTTGCTAACATAAAACAGGGAGACAGCAGCAGACAGAGAAGGAAAAATTATAAAATACTGTCTTGCATTGCACAAGTGCTGGGTGTCACAAAGGCAAGGTGGCTCAGCTGAACATTTGTAGTCACAGTTACAGTTTTTTTCAGTCGCTAACAAGCATTTGTCCAAGCAGTTGTCACATTTTCAAAACTCTAAACACAATTGACACAGCATCGGTCTATTGTGGCCATACCATTCACACATTTCATGTCGTTTTCACACAATATGGAGTCATTGAACACATTTCCACAATGCTTACATTTTCTGAACAGACAAGCTATACCTCCCAACAAAATTATGGATCGTTTTTGTAGTATTTACAAATGTTAACACACAACATCCCACAATAGCAAAAACAATGTTCCAAACCTTAGATACAGTATAAAAACCTCTGCTTCTGCATTGATATCAGTTCAAAAACAATATATCTTAGCTGATTTATGTTGTGTAAATTGGGCCAACCACAGCTGATTCCTATCTGGCTTAGACTCAATGGCAGGGGTTATTTTTTTCTATTACATTGACACTTATACAATAAAAGGGGGACTTTGAAGAGTGATGTTTTTGGGAACAGAAAAAGACAAACACTGCAATGTATGGACAAGGAAGAGTAAGAGCAAGGGGCCCAGGGAGAAGAGCAGGAGCAGTGAGAGGAGCAGGAGCAGTGAAAGATGCAGTGAGAGGAGCAGGAGCAGTGAGAGATGCAGTGAGAGGAGCAGGAGCAGTGAGAGGAGCAGTGAAAGGAGCAGGAGCAGTGAGAGGAGCAGTGAGAGGAGCAGTGAGAGATGCAGTGAGAGGAGCAGTGAGAGGAGCAGGAGCAGTGAAAGATGCAGTGAGAGGTGCAGGAGCAGTGAGAGATGCAGTGAGAGGAGCAGGAGCAGTGAGAGATGCAGTGAGAGATGCAGTGAGAGGAGCAGGAGCAGTGAGAGATGCAGTGAAAGGAGCAGGAGCAGTGAGAGGAGCAGTGAGAGGAGCAGTGAGAGATGCAGTGAGAGGAGCAGTGAGAGGAGCAGGAGCAGTGAGAGAAGCAGTGAGAGGAGCAGGAGCAGTGAGAGATGCAGGAGCAGTGAGAGGAGCAGGAGCAGTGAGAGGTGCAGGAGCAGTGAGAGATGCAGGAGCAGTGAGAGGAGCAGGAGCAGTGAAAGATGCAGTGAGAGGAGCAGGAGCAGTGAGAGATGCAGTGAGAGGAGCAGGAGCAGTGAGAGGAGCAGTGAAAGGAGCAGGAGCAGTGAGAGGAGCAGTGAGAGGAGCAGTGAGAGATGCAGTGAGAGGAGCAGTGAGAGGAGCAGGAGCAGTGAAAGATGCAGTGAGAGGTGCAGGAGCAGTGAGAGATGCAGTGAGAGGAGCAGGAGCAGTGAGAGATGCAGTGAGAGGAGCAGGAGCAGTGAGAGATTGTTTTTATCTGGGCTTTTTGCTGTTGTTGTTTTTTTGTTCAGAATGCTCTTATGTGTTTCATGGATATTTTGTTCACTGTAGGCAATACTGTCAAACCTTTTCTGTTCTATCATACCGTGTTTCTACTGTACCTCCTGCAGTAAACAGTAAAGGAAAAAAATAGCTTTTTACTGGAATGCTTTTGAATGTGAACATTACTGTACATTTGGACATACAGTTCCTAACCAAGAAATTTAGTGTAAAACAGTGAATTGCATGTTTTGCATGCAAATACCTGCAAAACTGAGACTGAAAAGTCTATGCAGTTTTTGTAATGTCAACAATAGCCAGTATTTTGAAACCTGGTGTACTTTGATTGACTGCATGTAACTTGTGAGGTGAAAACAAGTGTTATTCTTTGACAGAATAATTTAATTTTGAGTCAGATTTCCAGTGTTTTGGTAAAGTTGGTGTGTGCAGAGAAAGATGTGTTCTATTTTGAAATGAAGATTTAGTATATATTTAACAAAATGTGTTTTTGAGAAGAAAATTATCCATTTGGCCAATTGTGTTTTGTAGGTGTTAGTCTGTGTTAAGAGTTTAGAAAAAGTATCTGAAGTATGGTTAAGCGCTTGTTAGCGATTGAAAAAAACTGTAATTCATTTGACAGCTCTTTCTCTCTCTAAACCTGACCAGCAGCGCCATTGTGACCAATCATCCACTTTGAGCTTCTGTTATGTTATTCTTATTAAAAGCCAGCTGGACTTATTTCAGCTTTTTTAAAATTAATTAATTAATTAATTTATTTATTTTTTTGGAGTGAACGTGGTTACAAAAGATATTGTTGCTGATTTGTGGGTAATGCTGTAATCCCTGGCAATTAGAGACTCGACCTTCAAAATACTAATTTCCCCCCACCACGAATAAGATACTTGATGACATTTAATGCACTTATAATTTGCTTTGAAATTGCCCTTTCAAGCCAACATGCACATAAAGGCAGCTTATCGATTATTACTTAACGTGAAGCTGATCTGCACTTAAAAAGAGCAATTAATTGTGTGGTAATTATATATTGATTAAAGATGCGGCATTAACCATAAAAGCATGAGACATCAGCTTCTATAATATGTAATTTAATTATACCAACACTATAAATGCCCTCAAATAGAACATCATTATGGAGTAACACAAAATACACAAACAAATGTTTGAGGTTCCTAAATAGTACAATTAATATGTCACATGTCTATAGTCATGTGATTTTTAATAGTTTAAATATTATATTTTATATATTTATTATAATATAATAAACAGGATGTGTTCTCTCAGTTGAGAGATCAAAACCCTGAAATTATTTTGAGGGAAAAGAAGAGAGATAGAGAGGGAGAAAATTTAGAATTTTGAAAAAAAAAAAAAAAACATTATTACAATTTTTCACATAAAACACAAAAAGTCAACATTTACCACTTTACATTTAACTTTTAAAACACAAGGAACAAAAAATAAATAAATAAATAAATAAATAAATAAATATATATATATATATATATATATATATATATATATATATATATATATATATATATATATATATATATATATATATATATATATATATATATATATATATATATATATATCAATAACAGCACATAGCCTCATTCTGACACCATTTAATTTGCGAAACATTTAAATGTGAAAACGTCATCCATGGATGTATAAAAATGTCTTTTTTTATATCTTTTTTTTTCCTACTCATATTAAGTAGATTTCTAATTTTGCTTGACCTATAATAAAATAAACACTGACAAATAAACCTCTTTCTTCTAACATATTTAAAAACAACAATAAATGCATCTATAGAAAAGCTTCATTAAAACTATCAAATAAAATATGCAATAAACTAAACAAGCTTTTTAGTCTAAAACAATCCACATAAGTGTAAAAAACAGTTTCTCTCTTTAAACAAAAAGGGGATGCAGTAACATTAGAATTTAAAACTGAAATAAAAGCATTAACTTTTAACATGTAAAAGTCTCCACTGTATGTCCCCAACTCTTTTACTTAAAGGTGGCTTATCCAAATATCTCCATTCTGGTTTATCATCATCAACACAGTTTTAAAACATCACGTGGAACATTAATATAGCAATATAGAATCATCCTCTGTAAAGAATTGAGTTGTGAACATTTGGGAATTTGTCATTATCTTTCTAAATGTGTGCTCTTTGGGGCTAAAGGCTTAATGGAGCTGTTTAAAGTATGTGATAAACCAATCAGTGCAGATGTGATTCAGTACATGTGTCCTTCTCCTATGTGAAATAATCATAAATACCGGTTTATGCTGTTTGATTGTGGCCTCGAAGGTCGTAGTTGTAAGCTGTAGCCCCCTCTTGCCTGTTTAGATCTTGTGTGCGCAGTAGATATGCAGCTAACAATTTCTGAATTCTTTTTTTTTTTCATGTAATTTTTTTAATAGTTTTATAAACAGAAAAATTTTGAAATGACACAAATACCTAGATAACATACATACAATGAATATAAATCATTCAGGGACAGTAACAAAAATCACCACAAAAATCATAACAATAACAGATAATTACTATAAATAGTATAATAATCTTTAAGTTCTACTATTATGTAAATGTTAAAGGAAAGGACCCCAGATGTTGGAAAAATTAAGAGACTTTGACTTCGTTCAGACAAATTATTTCAAGGTTTAAAACAGTGATAGCAGTGGCTTTACAATCCTTTAATATAATTATCTTGGCTACAATCATGTCCAACATTAATGCCAACTGCAAATGATAAGGCAAAGAGGAAACTGTGTCAGAGTAGCCAAAAATGGCCAATTCCATTTCAGGAGGAAGAGTTTGATCAAATGCCACTGAATACCAAGAGAAAATATATTCCCAATATCCCCGGAGTTTTGAGCATGAGATAAAGTTCCCTATGCAAATTAACATCGAACACACATAGGAGACACAGCTTGGTAAATCTTGTGGAGTCTGGTTTTTAGAATAATGCAGTCTATGTACAATTTTTAACTAAATTAATTGATGTCTTGCATTGATGGAACAGCTATGTATTCTCTTCAAGATTTCAGACCAAATTCAATCAGAAAAAAACTGATACCAGCCTCCTTTTCTCACTGACCTGTGTAGAGAACAGGGAGACAAATTTTATGAAACCATATACAGAGAGTCTGGGGCTTGTCACACTAGATTACAGAAACAACGCTCTTCCTGCTGAATCCTATAATCAGAATAAGTCTGCTGAACATAATGCCGAATCTGCAAGTAACGAAAAATAAAAAAAGAGTGAGTAATGTTGTATTTACTCAGAAGATTTTCAAAAGAGGAAAAGTGGCCATCTGTGTACAAGTTGTTAAATGTGTAAAGACCCTTATTATTCCACTCTTGAAAGGTTCTATCACTCAAAGCCAGTGTAAAAATATGATTCTTACAAATGGGAGAATTAAGAGAAGGCAGTGTGACACCAAGAAATATCTTAATTTGTTTCAATATCTTTAAAGTGCTATGCACAACAAGAATTTTTAGTAATGTTCTTTAAAGAAGGACTTAAGTTTTGTTTACAGAATGAGATTCCATAAGAATCCAGTTAGGAGTATGTGCCTTATTCTGATCAGAACAAGGCGATCCATGATTCCAATACATCAAAGCCCTAACATTTGCTGCCCAAAAGTAATGTTGAAAAACTGGCATTGCCAATCCACCCAGCTCTTTTGATTTTTCCAGAGATGCGATGTGTCTTATAGCACCAAATGAAAGAGAACATCATAGAATCTAGGTTTCTAAAGAAAGATTTTGTAAGATAGATTGGTAAATTCTGAAACAAATATAGAAATCTTGGAAGGGCCACGATTTTTATAGCATTAACACAGCCAAGACCAAGGCAAAGATCCTGCATTTTTCAATGGTAGATTTCAGGGTCTTTATTGCAGCCATAAAATTGGGATTAAATATGTCTTTTGGATGTGTAAGAATAACCAGACGTAAATAAGTAAAATGATCATGAACAATTTTAAAAGGGATGGTATTAGGAACATTACTGCCAAGAGGGATGAAGATGTTTTTCCTCCAGTTAATAGAATAGCCAGAAAAAGAACCAAAACGGTTTATCAAGTCCATTAGGGGTGTAAAGAATCAACAGCATCTCCTAAGAATAATAGCAAATCATCTGCGTAAAGGGAAAGTCTGGTCTCTACAGACCCGATTGTAATGCCACTAATTGAAGAATGATGCCGAATGCTTATAGCCAGAGGCTCCAGAGCCATGTAATTAAATAAGAAAGGACTAAGGCAACACTCCTGCCTTGTCCCACGATAAAGAGGAACATAGTCCGATTTATCCAGATTGGTAAGTATTGCAGATTTTGGGTTTGAATAAAGCATCTTAATGTATGTACAACATTTTTTACCAAACCCAAACTTATCGAGTACTAAATATAAATATTGCCACTCTATCTGGTCAAAAGCCTTTTAAGCATCAAGTGAGATAATGGCAACATTAGACTGATAATCTACACTTTAAATAACATATAACAGGCGTCAAACATTTGAAAAAGAGAATCTATACAAAATAAAGAGCTTAATTATTGAGGCAATGTATTTGCTCAAACAGCTAGCCAATACTTTGGCAGCAATCTCCTGGTCACAGTTAAGCAAACTTAATGGTCTATAACTGGAAGGATCAGTGTCATCCCTGTCTTTTTTCAATAATAAACAAATGTTTGCCTCATAGAGACAATCAGGGAACAGTTCATTTTTAAAAGAATGATTTATCATTCTAAGCAATAGTGGGGCAATAATATCTGCATGAGCTTTATAAAAAATGATACAAAACCCATCAGATCCTGAGGCCTTACTATTTGCAAAAAAAAAAAAAAAAAAATAGATCTAATAGCCTTCAAAATTTCTTCCATTGCGAACTCTTTATCCAGTTCCTCTCTAGCGGCTTCACCAAGCTTTGGAACACAAATAGCATCAAGAAAATATGTAATATCTGAGTCAGGCACATTGCATTTTGAAGTAAAAAGATACTTGTTAAATTCCAAGAAACAAGCATTAATTGCCTTTGGTTTAGTTAGCAGCATTTCAGTTTATTCATGGCATTAAGATCAGACTGGGACTTGGATAATCTATATGGCTGCTCCATGGCTGGAAGAAGGGCTTTAATTTTGGCCAGACGTCCATTGGATTCCAGAAACTGCTTAATGTTAGACGAAGTAAATGTATTAAATCGCTCCTTTAAAATAAACCAGGGTACACCAGAACACCAGCAGTACTTAGACTGAGAAAGACAAAGCTTAAACACCATGGAAATCGGATTATGGTCAGAAATTATAATATTATTACACTTAATCTGTATAACATTATGAAAAGTTTTACAGTCAACAAGAAAATAGTAAATTCTAGTGTAAGATTTGTGTACAGATGAAAAGAATGAGTAGTCTCTAGCAGATGGTTTTTGTAACCTCTTTGACTAAATTCAAAGATTTACATAGATGAGTTAAAGTGCTGACTGAGTGTAAAATATGAGGAGCTTTTGTTGAAGAACGATCCAAATAGGCATCAAGATAGCAGTTAAAATCACCACTAATTATTATATTTGTATAACTTGGGTCAGGAAACAAATCAAAAACATTTCTGAAGAAATAAGGATCATCAAAATTTGGACCATATATGTTTAGACAGGTAGTTGGAAAATAATTGATTTGCCCAGATACTAAATGTATCTACCAGCAGGATAAGCACTGACAGTTGACAAACGAAAAGGGATGGATTTACAAAAAAAAAAAAAAATGCCAACACCCCTAGCCTTTGAGGAAAATGAGGACTGATATACTTGGGAGATCCAATTAGATCTAAGGCATCTCTGTTCTGTTTGTTTAATATGAGTCTCCTGAAGAAAAATAATATCAGCAGAGAAGGATTTAAGATGTGCAAATATTTTGCCTCTTTTTATCTGGTGTCCCATACCTCTCACATTCCCAGATATACATGTGATGTTTGTCCCATCAACAGAACTATATGCATCAACCAATATCAATTAAGTTGAGTAACATTGGTAATGTATCAAAGCAGGAAATAAACTCTGAAAATATAAATAGTCTGGCAAAACCAATGACAATTTACCACCCACTCACGTCCATTTCCCCAACTGAAACAGCAAAACTCATTACCCATTACCTGGAAAGTAGCGGAGCACAAGGAGAGAAAACAAGGGGACTTACAACAAAACCAGTAGGACAAAAAAAAGTCTCAATCATGCTCCTCTGCTGTTAGCATTGTTCAAAACTTAAACCGTCAAGTTCAAAAGAGATTTTTTATATATGTAACCAGGTGATGGTTGAGGTGATTTAAATACTTAAATTCACGAAGTATATATTTGCGGAGAATGTAATGAGAGGTTCCTTTAAGAAATGTCAGGTGACGTCATTGCGCGTCTGGATGAGCGTGTGAGCATGCGCGCAGTGAAGAAGTCACAAGCTGTGTCCAAATTCAGGGTCTGCATCCTCCTTAGGATCCTTCCTACCTGGTTGAAGGAGGATGGGTCCTCCGACGACCGCAAAAACCGGAAGTCGGTGTTTGTGAATTTGGACAGCCTACCCTTCTTTCAGTTCCCTCCCTTACCCGTTGCTCATATCCTGTCACCTAGCAACCGTGACAGCGCTAAGCAAGATGCGGATGAAGAGCTCATCGTTCTCTCCAAGGAGCTTTATAAACACTTCTGTCTGCTCTTTCGTCCTTAGAAGCATTAAAAACAGCTTCAGTCACTAACAAATAAGCTGTGTGTAAGGGGATATTCACACAGGCAGTAAGGAAGAAGCTAGTTTACGAAAGTAAACTTTTTTTTTTTACATATACACGTACAAATGTAAAAAACAAAATGCTTAATGCTAAAACAAAATGCCTAACTAGAAAACCACTGAAAATATATATGTTTGAAAAGCCAGTTTTTAAAAAAACACCGAAAATAATACTCCTCCCCCACTCCGCTACCGCTCGCTTCGTGCTGCCGAAAAGAATTATGGGATAGGTAGGACGCGAAAGGATCCACCACACCCATCCTTACAATTCGGGGAAAAGGAGGACGCATTTGTGGGCCGCATTTGAAGGATCCTACGAATTTGGACAGCCTTCGTCGTGGCGCTCTGACGTAACATCCTTCAAATGAGTCCTCCGAAGGATGTAGACCCTGAATTTGGACACAGCTACAGAGTTATGCTGTGCGTGTCCGCGATTGCCGTTCGTGTGTAATTTGGATAGCATCCAGGTACAGATATCTTTCTATAACGCTTTTATAAAAGTGTATAATTGCTGTTGACTGGAAGATTGCCTCGAATGTTGATTTATATTCACAGGGAGTTGGGTGTTAACGCAGGATTGCGTGGATGTGTGAGGGTGGCTGAGCTAGCGCACCGCATGTATAGACGAGGCCTGTTCACGTGGAAGAAGTGTTATATCACTGTGTAATATCAGAAACACAAGGAAAAGTGAGTAATATATGCACTTTGTCATTTCAGGTGTATTTAGTGATTGTTATTGTAGTCTAAATGTCTGTGCAGTTTTAAGATGTTACGTTTTGTTTATAGAGTGCCACTACCGTATTATTGTTGCTGGTGTTTTATTTTGACATTGTTGTTTATTATTGCACACAAGAAGAGATGGCAAGTTGTTATATTAACTTTATTTTGGGGTGAACAATTTGATTTGTAATCCAAGGATTTTTGACATTGTATTTTGATTTGTTCTGGGTTTTCTGTCCCAAATACTTAAGTGAAACTAATTAGAAACTCCTAACCAATTATAAGGAATAAAAATACGAACCTCACTCATATCTGTTGGTCCTGTGTATCATTTTCCTGTGGCCACAATTTTGGTACCAGGAGTGGGGCATTCCAAGAGAGTTGGCAGAGTAAAGTTTCTTTCATTGTTGTGTGCAATATAAGCAAATGTTGTAAAATAATACGGTAGTGGTGAAGAGAAGACTGAAGATTCCTGCAGCCGAGGCGAGATTCTGGTGGTGAAGAGAGCGACGGGTCATCGTGGAGCATCGCAGGCCCAGTGTGATCTCATTGGCCAGGGGCTAAAAGATTATTTGACAGCTGTTGCATCAGATCAGAAGGACTTCAAGCACTTATCCTTTTCAGAGCTTTGCATAAAGACTTTTAAGGACTTGATATTTCACAATGTCAGATCCAGATGATGACCATAGCGGAGCAAATTTAGCAGAACAAATCCGAGATGATGATCATGGTACACCTAATTTAACAGATCAAATTAGAGAGTTGCAAAGTAAACATGACCAAGCAATGGCTGCGATTTCCTTACTTAATCAGTGTTCTTATGTGTATGTTCCTAGAGAAAGGCACATATTACCATATTGTGGTGATATGGAGAAAGATGGCAGGTCAGTTGATGATTTTATAGAGGAAGTCGAGCGGGTTCTGCGTGCTAGGCATCTGTCTGACCAAGATCAGTATGATTTTGTTATGTCTCTGTTAAGGGGCATGGCATTAGAAGAGGTGCGTCTTCGCAGTGTTACTGACGATGGGGTTGACGATTTGTTTGGGTACCTCAAGGAGGCGTTTAGGGACAGACGCAGCACACCTCAGCTCTTGCACAGTTTTTACAGTCGAAGACAGCTAGAGGGGGAAAACATAAGAGACTTCTCTCATGCACTGTCACAAGCCCTCAGCTTGGTTTTGAAATGTTCCCCTGATGCTATTGCGAACAAAAGGGTGACATTAAGAGATCAATTCGTTGAGGGGGTTCGCGACCGATCTCTGCAAAGAGAGCTTTGCAAATTTGTGAGAGACCATCCTCGGTGCACAATGATAGAGTTGCGAGATGAAGCACAGCTTTGGTTCATAGAAGAGCCCCCTGGAAGTTCAAGAACTACTAAGTCTCGATGTAGTAGTAACCTGACCCAATGTTCAATTCTCAAGGTGCAAGAGAAAAAAGTGTCACCTTAGAAGATGTTCTTGAAGTGGTAGCCAAACAAAGCAAAGCCATTAGTGAACTGACTGAAGCTGTAAAAAATATGGCTGTAAGGGGTGGTAGTACAAGAGTGGAAACCTTTAGGCCTAGGCCTCAGCCAAAATTCACTGAGGATGGACAACCAATATGTAGAGCTTGAGGTGGAGGCCATGGGAATTAAGATGCCGGATTGTGGTTTCCTAGTAGTCAAATATGTTTCTAGCCCTGAAAACACAGTGCCATGCATCCTAGGAATGAATATACTCAGCCGATGTAGACAGCTAGTCCAGGCAGAATTTGATACCACCTTAGGAGGAAAATTAGATTCTGATTGGAGACATGTTTTCCAAAAAGTACAGACATGTACTGTGAACAAAAAATCCATGGTGCGTCTAGCTAGAAAATGGACAGAGCATATACCTGCGGAATCAGTTGTGACAATTACTGCAACAGGCTTCAATACGGGTGTCGGGGAAGGAAGTCTTATGCTGTTAGAACCTCTTAGTACTCCGTTGCCAGGAGGTTTGGTAGTTATCCCCACCATCGTTGACTCCCATTGTCCCTGCATACCTGTTAAAATTCTAAATTTTTCTCAGGAGGACATGTGGTTGTCACCCAGGACCCGACTGGTTATCCTGTCAAAGGTGGAATGTGTGGACAGCTCACAGCAGTGTGAAGTAAGGTTTCAGCAGATTTCAGCAGACCTTGAACAGGTGACTTTAAATATTAAGGATGGGCAAAGCAGAGACAGTGTGCAGGAAATCTTGGATAAGATTGATGTAGGAGGAAGCGAGTATGAGCAAGCTCAGCTTAGGTCATTGTTGAAGAAGTACATTGATGTTTTTGCGCTAGAGGATGAGGACCTAGGCTACACAGACAAAATCACACATGAAACTCACTTAACTAATGATGAGCCTATCACACTTCCTTATCGTCGAGTTCCTCCTAACCAGTATAGAGAAGTGAAGGATCACATCTCACGACTGATAAGGAAAGGAGTCATACAGGAAAGTAATAGTGCCTACGCATCTCCAATCGTACTGGTACATAAAGCAGACGGCAGTATCAGGCTATGTGTAGATTACCGCAAACTTAATCAGAAGACCAAAAAGGATGCCTTTCCCTTACCTCGAATAGATGAGAGCTTTGATGCTCTACAGGGTGCGTGTTACTTCTCGACAATTGATTTAGCAAGCGGCTATCATCAGGTGGCAATGGCGGAAGGAGACCGGCACAAGACCGTTTTCTCGACCCCTTTTGGCCTCTATGAATTCTTGCGGATGCCGTTTGGGGTCTGCAATGGACCTGCAACCTTCCAAAGACTGATGCAGGCCACCATGAATGATCTTGTTTTCCAGATTTTCAGATATCAGCCGATGGTATTGGCACAGATCCTCAGAAAGTGGAAGTTATAAGACAGTGGCCAGTTCCGTCTACAGTAAAGGAATTGAGGTCCTTCCTTGGACTCTGTAGTTACTACAGACGGTTTATACAGGGATTCTCAAAGATAGCTGGCCCACTTCATGACCTGGTGAATTCATGCCTGACCCCTGAAAGCTCCAGCAGAACTAATGTCCTTTTAGGGAGTCTGTGGACTGAAAAATGCCAAACCGCTTTTGACACACTCAAAGATAAGCTTACTAGTGCGCCTGTCTTAGGGGTGGCGGACTATTCAAAACCCTTTATCGTAGAGACAGATGCAAGCAGTCAGGGACTGGGCGCTGTTTTATATCAACAACAGGGAAATGTAAAACGTGCCATTGCCTTTGCAAGTAGACGGCTGAGAGATGCGGAGAAAAATGATATAAATTACAGCAGCATGAAACTTGAGCTCCTTGCTCTAAAGTAGGCAGTTGTAGAGAAGTTTCGAGGGTATTTGTTGGGGTCCAAATTTACTGTGATAGCGGACAATAATCCTCTGTGCCACTTGAAAACAGCAAAGTTTGGAGCAATTGAACAAAGGTGGCTTTCGCAGTTGTCCGTCTTTAAATTTCGATGTTCAGTGTCGTCCAGGGTATCGAAACACAGTAGCTTACACACTATCTAGACAGCCGTTCGCAGGGGAGCCTGAGCCGGTTTCGGAGGATGCGGAGTATGATGGATGTGTGGCCGTCTGTGGTTGGATTCACCATGGTACAGACCTTGACCCTGCACTTGTAGATGCTGGGACATACAGCTGTAAAGTGAGGCATATGCGAGCTGTAGTGTTAAACTCCCTGGATGCTGGCAATGGATGGGGTCAGGGAAATACTCCAACCTTTCCAGGCTATACAGCTGATGAATTAATTGGCTTCCAACAGCAAGATTTTGTAATTAGTGGATTCAGAAAGTTTTGGGATCAAAAGAGAAGGCCCCATGGGAAGGAGCTAAAAGCTCTGTCAAAACCTGTTCGGTCAATGCTGAAGCACTGGAACAGCATCAGGGAGCGCCAAGGTCTACTGTACCGTGTCTTTGAGGATGTCAGATATGGGGAATCTTATCAGCTATTGTTACCTCTCAGCTTGAAGAAGCCTGTCTTGGAGTATGTGCACAACTCTATGGGGCACCAAGGTGTCGAGCGTACCCTCCACTTGTTGAGGCGCAGGTGCTTTTGGATAGGGATGCACAATGATGTGGAGGAGTGGATAAAAGATTGTCAGCGATGTGTGATGGCTAAGCTGCCGCAGCCAAAGGTCCACCCTCCTATGAAATCATTCCTTGCTTCTAGACCTCTTGAGGTAATCGCTGTTGACTTCACCATCCTGGAACCCGCGTCTAACGGTGGGGAAAATGTTCTTGTAATCACCGATATCTTTACAAATTTCACTCAGGCCTTCCCGACTCGAGATCAAAAAGCAGACACCACTGCCAAGGTGTTCCTTAGGGAGTGGTTCATGAAGTATGGTATTCCAATATGTCTGCATTCCGATCAGGGCCGCAATTCCGAGAGTGAGGTGGTGGCTGAACTTTGTAAGCTTTATGGGGTGAAAAAGAGCCGCACCACGCCATACCAACCCACTGGCAATGCTCAGTGTGAGCGGTTCAACAGGACGCTACATGACCTGTTGAAAACGCTGCCACCTGAAAAGAAACGCAGATGGCCCGAATACCTACCAGAGCTGGTTTATGCATATAATGCGACACCCCATGCGGCTACTGGCTATTCTCCATATTATTTGTTGTTTGGAGTTGATCCTTATCTGCCAGTGGATTCCCTGATTGCACTCTCCTGACACAGGGGAGAATGTAACCAGGTAATGGTTGAGGTGATTTAAATACTTAAATTCGCAAAGTATATATTTGCGGAGAATGTAATGAGAGGTTCCTTTAAGAAATGTCAGGTGACGTCATTGCGCGTCTGGATGAGCGTGTGAGCATGCGCGCAGTGAGGAAGTCACAGAGTTATGCTGTGCGTGTCCGCGATTGCCGTTCGTGTGTAATTTGAATAGCATCCAGGTACAGATATCTTTGTATAACACTTTTATAAAAGTGTATAATTGCTGTCGACTGGAAGATTGCCTCGAATGTTGATTTATATTCACATTTTTGACATTGTATTTTGATTTGTTCTGGGTTTTCTGTCCCAAATACTTAAGTGAAACTAAATAGAAACTCCTAACCAATTATAAGGAATAAAAATACGAACCTCACTCATATCTGTTGGTCCTGTGTATCATTTTCCTGTGGCCACATATATATATATATAACTTAGATGAAGCTCTCACAGTTACTACCCTCAGACCTATGTAGCAGCCCAGTCAGATTCACTGAAGTAATGTCATTTGTCAGAAAGAGAGTCCACAAATTTTCGTGCTTCATCTGGTGAGTCGAACATTGAGATGGAGTCTTTGTGATTAACTCGCAATCTTGCTGGAAAAAGAAGAGAGCAGGTGACCCCAACTTCTCTTGACACTTTCAGCACTGATCCGAATGGGTGACGTCTTGAGGCAGCCTCCGCTGTGTAATCCAGGAAAATATGCACTGGTTTCCCCATATAATGTAACAGAGCATTCTCGTGGCTCAGACGGAGGATCATTTCTTTATCACGGTCGTGATGTAGCTTCGCAAAGATTGGATGCAACCTCTCTTCATCTGAAGGCTTCGGTCGCAATGACCTGTGAGCACGATCCACTTTGACCGGCTTAGGAAATTTGTCTTGGCCAAACAGCGTATAGATCAGCTCAGTTATAAAAGCAGTAGGATGACCCTGCTCCACTCTTTCTTTGATCCCCACAAATTTCAAGTTAAGCCTGCGAGATCGGCCCTCCAGATCATTCACTTTAGGACTGAGAAATTTGTTGTCAGAGCTCAATACCTCACAGACTTTCTCAACTTCTTCCAAGCGAGAATCACAATTCCAATCATTAATTCCAGCTCCTTAACCCTTTTCTTAACACACGACTGTTCAGACTGTACATTTGCAAGCACAGCATCCAGTGCATCAAGACGAGTGTTGATTGACAACTTAGTATCCTCGATAAGCCGCTTCAGATAAGCCGCTTCAGATCATTGCCTTGTTTCTCAATAGCGGCGAGTATAGCGTTGGCATTTGCTGAGGAGAGGTATCATCGCAATCTTTACTTTGATGCGCGGCCTTCGAGAGCTTCTTTGAAGTCATTGTTTGATTGTCCAAAATAAAAACTTAAAACACAAATGCCAACAATTTACTAATGAACAAAGTTTTCACATTTAGGGTGAACTGGTATATTGAAGGGTATATTAACAAAAAACAGGAGGCAGTCTGAGAAAACTATGTCTACTCCATTTACCGCTTGATAGTGCCCCCCATAATTTCTGAATTCTGACTGGCATATAGAAGGTTTCATCAGGCACACGAGCCTAGCCCGAAGTTGGCAGGGAATTTTTTTTGCATTTTCAGTATGTCTGATTTAAGCAGCAAACATTGGGCCACAAAACCATGCATGCAAGGTAATGTTTGTTTATGCTGTTTTTGTTGAAACCATCAATAACGAACAAATCAAACAAACAACAACTACAAGGTGGTGCCAATGGGCTCCAGCCCACTCAAGCCTGATGGTAAATCCGGTCATGATTATAAGCATTATTTGACATGACTTGTTTGTCAATGTATGGCTAATATAGGCTGCAGGGCAATGATAGTGTGAATTTCTCTGTAGATTAATCTTTGAGTAAAGGAAATGCAGTGGTTGTGTTGATTGTTCATTCTTCATATTCTTCATATGGTTTTGTCTTTTTTTTTTTTTGTATCCAGTGAGCACAGATAATGTTTAATGAGGCCTCCAAGTGGAGCCCTAAATATTGTAATTCTGAGTAAAGTGTACACACACACACACACACACACACACACACACACAAACACACACACACACACACACATTTTAAACATTAAAGCAAAAATAGTATTTATCAGTGGGAAACATAAATATGGTGAATTATGGCTAATGACCTTGTGGTTCTTATCAGCTATACTACCTAGATTCCATGCATAAATAAATTATATATGTTGTATATAAGTAATTGTATTAATATACACTGGTACAGCACAAAGAAGATATTTTTTCCATTGAACAGTTGCCCAAATCAGATGTATGAGCTTCCTTGGTTTTGCTAAAGGCAGCTTTTTTATTTGTTTCCTTCTTCTTTCTTTTTTTCTCTCTTCTGTTTGGCCTATAGATACATTATTATTGATTTAATGATTAGCTTAATGCGAATGCTAATGGCAGAACAATAACTACCTTGCAGCTATGTTTAGTTGCTTCACAAAGTTAATAATTATGGCATTAAACTTGCCATTTAGCTTCTGGCCGTGTTGTCATGTGTTTTTTTTTTTTTTTTTTTTCTCCTTTCTTTTTTTCCTTTTCTCTTTCTCTATGTTCTGTGAACATAAAGACAGTTCTATGCACATTTACAGATGGATTAACACACTCCCCCCCTCCCCCCAGTCAGTTTTCATAAATTAAAGCATTAGTTTTAGCGATACAAACATTTTCCCTTTTGTCTCCAGCATTTTTATTACCCTGTAATGATATACAAATCTCCATATTCATCGGGAAGAAAGAGGCGGGAACCGGCGCACAATCAAAATGAAACTTTAATTACAAAAATAAACACAAAACAGCGCGTCAGCCCCTCACGGCGACTGACGCGCACAAATAAAAGCCAAACACATAAAATAATGTCCCAGGCCTGGTCCTCTCTCGTCCTTCACGGTCGTCGCTCCAGTTTTATATCCTTCCATCTCCTACGTGGGACTCAAGACCGGCAGTGGGGCGCAGGTGTAGCTCATCTCCAATCACTACACCTGGCCTCACTCCTCGTTCCCACGCCTCTCGGCCCCGCCCCACTCGCCACATACCCCCATCGCCCCTCGCAGGCCGGGGGGTACCCTCGAGACTGCGCTCTACTCCCCCCCCTTCCCTCCGGGGGGGACCGCTCACGGGGACCTGCAGGAACCTGGGGGTAGGACAGACGAGGCGAGAGAAAAGGAGATGGAAGGAGGAGCAACAAGGACGAGAGAGGGGAGAGAGGAAAAAAAAAAATCCGGTTCCCAGACGCACTGCTGCTCGGCCCTCCACCAGCTGGGTGATCTCCTCCGCGGTGCCTGGCGGTGGCACTGGACGGCCCTCGGCGGACGGCGCGACACTCCTCCGCCGCCCGATGGACGGCGACGGCTCCTCCGGTTTTGGGCAGCCGGCAGGAGTCCCCCGTTCCCTGCCCCTCCGGATTCCTTCTCGGAGGCAGCAGGCTCCGGCCCCCTGGCGAACGGCGCCGACTCCTCCGCTCCCTCACTGACGGCAGCCGCCCCTCCATATCGTGGGCGGCCAGCAGCGAGCTCGCCCATCCCCGGCAACTCGCTCCAGCCCACCGCCTCGAGCGTCCCTGGCGGCACATACCTCGCCAGCTCGAGGGCACCGCGGATTCACCACAGTGGCGAGGGATCTTCAGCAGCGCGTCCCTCCTTCTCCCGGGCTTCGGCACCACTGTAACGATATACCCTTTGTAAGCATCGGGAAGAAGGAGGCGGGAACCGGCGCACAATCAAAACATAATTTTAATATTCAAAAATAAAAACAACAGCGCGTCAGCCCCTCACGGTGACTGACGCGCACAAATAAAAGCAAACACATAAAATAACGTCCCAGGCCTGGTCCTCTCTCGTCCTTCACGGTCGTCGCTCCAGTTTTATATCCTTCCATCTCCTACGTGGGACTCAAGACCGGCGGTGGGGCGCAGGTGTAGCTCATCTCCAATCACTACACCTGGCCTCACTCCTCTTTCCCACGCCTCTCGGCCCCGCCCCACTCGCCACATACCCCATTTTATTAAACCCTTTGGAATCACAATAAGAATAGTGAAATTTACAAACAACATTGTATCTAAAAGTATGAGACGTCAGGTCACCGTTAACACTCCAGTGTCAGGTCAAGTCACCATTAACACTCCTGAGTTAAGCATTACCACAGTTAGACCTCAGGAGTCAAGTGAAGTCACCAGTGTTCTTTGTGGGCAAGGTCAAGTGACCATTGATCTTCATGAGCAAGGTCAAGTCACCTTTGATCTTCATGGGCAAAGTCAAGTCACCATTGATCTTCATGAACAAAGTCAAGTCACCAATGATCTTCATGAGCAGAGTCAAGTCACAGTTGATCTTCCTGAATCCAGTCAAAACACCACGGATCTACCAGAGTCTCTCCACGTCTCTGCTGATCTACCAGCGCCTCTCCACGTCTCTGCTGAACTACCAGAGCTTCTCCACTTCTCTGCTGTACTACCCTGGTGGGCTTCTGTCCCAACCGCAAGGCTGTAGTGGTCTTCTGCGCGGCCCTGGGTAGCTTCTGTCTCTTTCGACAACTGGAGCTTGTAGCCTAGAATATTTCTTTCTAAATGATGTGAAAATCATCTTGTTTACTCACCCACAGAAAACAATATATTGATTTAAATTTTCTATGTCACTTTTTGTTGGTAAAAGTCATATGCGAGAGGGCGTGAACTATCATGAATATCATTGTGATTTACACCTGAGTGTATGAGCATTATGAGCTTCATAATGAGCCATTCAGTCAGCTATGCCACTGCGAGGGAGGAGTTACAAGAAAGAATGAAAGGGTAAACAGGAAGAGTGCAAGATAAAAAAAAGGGACCACTTTATCATAAAGTGCCCAGAATTGCACAGTTATATGTCTTTGTGCCACTCCAGGCAACAGTTCCTTTTCACCTGGACACACCATTGCACATCACATGCCTGGCATTTCCAAGGAGTGTCCTGTCTCTTACCATGCTTTACTTTGCAAAGCACACAAGTCCGGCGACCAGCAGTGGAACCTGAGGGCTGCTCAGATCCTGGAATAGGCACATGGTCAGCACTGATCCGCTTTGGTGGTATTTTCTGTGTCACACCACAGAGCTCTGCAATTAGTTCTTCCATAAATTCCTTGTGGGTCATGGTGCCATAAAGCTCTTTGTGTAAAATAAAAGCATTGGTGGCAGCAATGTCCAAGAAGTGTAGAAATATCTTTTCTGTAGCACTTCATTGTTTTGTGCTGTGTACTGTAGTATTGTAACAGCTGATCAGACAGGTCAACGCCCCCCATGTGCTGGTTGTAGGCAGTCACAGGTGCAGGACATGGAAAACTCTTTTTCCTCCATCCATTTTGTGTTTTTGCCCTCCTCTGCACATTGTCTCCTGTGTAAGCAGCATGGATGGTGGAGCATCTGGCCCACTTATCAGCATCATTTGCAGCTTTAAGATACATTTACACCTGATCGCGAACGGCAATAGCCGGGTATAACACTTTTGAAAATTTTACCACATCTGATATTCGCCATCAAGCTAAGTTGGTTAACAATTTCAGCATTTTGAAAAATACAGTCTATATGGTATTTTTTTGTAAAATTATTTGTATGCCTGACCTGCATGACTAAAGCATAAGTATTGTGTCATGTTGAAATATATCAATGAGCATCACATAACTTGCATTTCCAAAGGGTGTATTGTTTATGTGCTCTTAAACAAACTAAATGATAAACTACATTATTAACATGATTTTGATTGTCACTGATACTAGTAGTACAGCAGAACATTTAGATGATGTAAATGAAACTTCATAATGTTTCACTTGGTTATACATTTATTCAAAATCTAAGTAGTAAAATGTGTACATGTTATGTGAAACCTAATACATATTATATACATATTATATAAATAAAAAAGAGACTTTCTCGTGTTTATGATCTCTGCTGGATTAAGCTCTTATTATTTTTTTCTATTTTTATTTTTTTGAGGAAATCCAAAACTCAAATCTTCAGGTAATCCTCAGCATATCTTCTTGGGGTGAATTATGTCTTATTCCTTTCAGCGCGAAAAAAACAGTAAAAAAAATAAAAGAAAAAATATTGCTGCTTTGTTTTCTGTATGGGTGTTTACAGGGCGCAAGCTTCACATAGAACATTATAATCTCAATAGGGCACTCAACGCGTGGGCTTGGTCGCATTAGAAATAATGAAGGGAGACATGAAATACAGACATTGCGTTGTTTTCATATGGATTACTTAACACAGAATATTTGTTTTTGGTAGCACTTGCTTTTTAGTTTAAGGGTGTACTCACACTAGCCAGTTTGAACCGTGCCCGAGTGCGTTTGACCAACAAAGCGCGGTTCGTTTGACTAGTGTGAGTGCTCCGAACCGTGCTTGGAAGAGGTGGGCCAGAACACGGTTCAGTTGGACTCCGGTGCAGTTCACATGCAGTGTGAGCGCTAACTGTGCTGGAGCACGGAAAAGGACGCGTTGCGTCACGGTTTTGCGACGCTCCAAAACCAACATGGCAGGGAAAGGGTCGCTTTGGTCTACGGCAGAGGTGCAAAACGCATAAAAACTCAAAACTGCAAAGTCCTTGCTGCACTTCAGCTGGTACCTTGCAAACATCCTCATACGAGCAGCACGATTACATGAAAATTTTCGCGCCACTAAGGCGACACATCTGTTTAACAACAGGCTGTGAGAGGGCTGTGGACCACCGTGGACCAAACAACACAAAATGATCCACAAAGAAAACAGAGGGATGGACTCCATTGTGTTCAGAGAGCGCCGCTCTTCCTGTTTATCCCGAAACCGTCGCACCATAATGACGTAAGCGTGCTCCGGCACGAATGCTGAAACCCTATATGTGAGAGGGGGAGTGGGGAGGGGAGACAATCGTACTCGGGCCTGGTTCATGGCAACCATGCCTAGTGTGAGTACACCCTAAAAGTAAAGGTGTCAAGCTCTCTAAAGATATATCTCTCATGTCTCTTCGTTGAGTATTCACTGAGTTACAGTTCATTTTAATGACCGTTTCCACATGAAAATCACAACAGACCAAGGCTGCAGACAGTGCACCTTGTTTTTCTTTTTTTCATTTATAAATGAACAAAGTTTTGCTGTTATTATGTTTGGATACAAATAAAAGTAGACCCTTTACAGATTCGATTGATGTATTGCTCTTATCTGTACAATCAAAACTTAAAGTGTAATTTAAGTTCTTTTCAGGGTTATCAGGAGAAGATGCCTCAACACGCGTAAATGCAGGTATTGACTCCAGAGGGTTATTGAACAAACTCCAGCTGGTCCAAAATAAAGCAGCTAGAGTTCTTACTAGAATCAGGAAGTATGACTATATTAGTCCTGTTCTGTCAACACTGCCATGTCTCCCTATTATACATTGTATATATTTTAAAATCTTGCTTATTACATAAAAAGCACTGAGTGGTTTACCACCTTAGTATTTGAACAAGCTCTTATTGCATTGTAGTCCTTCACATCCACTGAGTTCTCAGAACTCTGGAAATTTGATAATACCTAGAATTTTAAAATCAACTGAGGGTGGCAGATCATTTTTCTATTTAGGGCCAAAACATCTCAGTAACGTATGTAAGCCTCGTTCCTTGAAGAAGGGAATGGAGACGTCACCTTGGTGACTGACAAATTGGGAACTTGCTTAGAGAAACCAGTCTACTTTGAGTGTAAATTAAATGAGCCAATGTACATTAACACACAGTTGTTGCATCCAGCTGCCGCTGATAACAGCGTGATCATTAAAAGGCAGCAGGCGCAACGCATACCAGGTTTTTGCTGAGGACAAATTGGGATCCCTACCAAAGTACCATGGGTGCTGCCCCTTCCATTGTCTTGTCTGTGCCACCTCTGCCCATTTTTGGTGTAAGCTGGGGCTCACAACAAGAAGATCAGTCACTGTTGTGATAGCACTACCCACTTAGTGAGATTGGATAACACTGGGAAAATGTACCCATTCCATTTGGAACAAGGATGTTGCGGATGCCCCATCCTTCCTGAAGGAGGTTTCAGAACCAAATACATATATGCACATCCGTTTAGGTGCATATTGAAGCTTGGAGGTAATTGTAACCCTCTTGGGAATGGCAGAAGTCTGCCGGGGAAACATGGGCTCTGAGGCTATACCATGGACTTTACACATATGGGATCCAATTAGCCTACCAGTTCTCAAGGATTCATCAAGTGAAGGCCTGGTGCCGGATGCTCTGCCACATCTTGCTGCCAAAGGGATTTCAGAGTTCAACAGGGTCTACAGTACAGACACTCTGGAGCAGTTATAACAAACCGACACTATCCAGGGCCTCTCAGTGCCTCTACTAATTTGAGATGAGAACACAGGAGGATACTGGCTCCAAACAAAGGCTATAGAATCTAGTGAATGTGTTGGGTCACACAGCCCACAGCTCTAAAAATACCAGTGGGCCATCTTCTGCCTAAGAAATGGCCTTTCCCTTCTGCTGGCCTTGCAGGCTCACCACCTGATCCCTGAAGGGAGTAATGGGAACTTTGGGCACATAGGCCAGCCAGGCCTCAGGATTACCTGGGAGTCAGCCGGCCCAAACTCTAGGCACGAATTATCGATGGATAATGCGTGCAGGTCCTCTACCCACTTGATGGAGGCCGGTTCAAGCAGGAGCAGAGTTTTCAATGAAAGAAACTTTAGCTAAACTGACTGCAAAGGCTCATATTTGCCCCACTGTAGTGTTTTATGCTTTAGAGACAGGTCCCAGGAGGGTATGGAGGGGAACCGGGGAGGATTTAACCTTATCCGCCCCTTAAGGAACCTGGTGACCAGGTCATGGTTACCTACCGACTTTTCATCCACGGGTCATGGTTAGCAGCAATTGCAGTGACATATTCTTTAAGGATGGAGGGGGTCTTCCCAAAGAGAAGAACATCCCTCGGTGAACAGGTTCCACTTCAAGGCATAAGCGTGTCTTGAAGACGGTACTCTCATCCAAAGTGATGGTGTCAATTACCTTTTTGGGGTAGGTCACCTAGAACCCCCACGTCCCGTCCAGGGACCAGACATGAAGTTTCCAGAGATCTGGATGCAGGTGCCACAATGTGCAGTCAGTAGATCCTACCTCAGAAAAATATGCCAGGTAGGGGCTATTGCGAGGACCATTAGTTTGGCTCCACAAGTAGGATCTGCTCCTTGTCCTCCCGGACCAGTGCCACCCCTGGCCACCATGTAGACTATCCACTGAACACACAAATTTAAGACATTATGAAAGATTCATATTTATTGTGTTATAACAGAGATTTGTGAGATTGTGATGAGATATCTTTTAGAGATTATAAAGGAGTGCTCGCATGCACGCAGCAGCCGCTTGCTTTAGTTAAAAACAACAGTGTTCTGTGCATGTTGATGCTTTAGTAACAAATATTTATCGGGTGCGTGTATGCTGGTGTAACGATACGACCTTTGTAATCATCGAGAAGAAGGAGGCACACAATCAAAACATTTTAATATTCAAAAATAAATACAAAACAGCGCACCAGCCCCTCACGGATGACTGGTGCGCACAAAATAAAAAGCAAACATAAAAAAATGTCCCAGGCCTGGTCCTCTCTCGTCCTTCACTATAGTCGCTCCAGTTTTATATACTTCCA
Organism: Carassius auratus; assembly: GCF_003368295.1. Taxonomy (NCBI): domain Eukaryota; kingdom Metazoa; phylum Chordata; class Actinopteri; order Cypriniformes; family Cyprinidae; genus Carassius; species Carassius auratus. The sequence continues at coordinate 7,379,473 of NC_039284.1, forward strand.
TCTCCTACGTGGGACTCGATACCGGCGGTGGGGCGCAGTTGCAGCTCATCTTCAATCACTACACCTGGCCTCACTCCTCGTTCCCATGCCTCTCGGCCCCGCCACAGCTGGCATTTCATAAATTTCATGGCTAAAAATGTAACCTAACTAGTATTGTAACTAATTAATTATTACTTTTGAAATAAAGTAATTAGAACAGTAACATGATTACTTTTAAAAGGAGTAATCTGTAATTTGATTACATTTTCATCATTAGAAGAATTTCATCTATGTGTTACAGATAACCAGGACAGGAGGCTGAAAGAATAGTAAACACAGTTTATTGAGGCACAAGCAGAAGAGCAGGTAGTGTACGGGGGAGGTAATGGTGCTGGAGGTAGTGATGATGGGATCCGTTAGTGAAGAGTTCTAGACATTGGAGGTTGTGGACACACACGCACACAATGGATACTTGGAGACACTGGAGATCGCTGGAGAGAGGTAAGTAGAGAGATTGTTAGTCCTTGGAGTAAGCATGCAGGTTAGACCTTGTTGCAAATGAGACCGGACGCTGACTGGGTGCATGTGTGTGGTATTTATGTGAACTGGTGATTGCAGGTGGGTGAGGAGCAGGTGGGAGTGATTAGTACTCAGGTGAGGGAGTGTGCTGTGATTGGTTGGTGATGGAAAATGGCGTCACACTATGCTGATATAAGTCTGTTTTTTTTTTCCTTATTCCGAGGCCACCGTAGCCAACAGATCCAGTCTGCAGGGTTTTTCTTACATAGAGAATTATGAGTCGGCCACCTCCGCCAAATTTTGTGCCGCCTCTGGTTGTCGACAAAGCTCAGGCAGGCAGTCACGTGCAGTCATTACTGAATTGCTTCTATTAGAGCGTTTAGTTCATATTTGGAAAAATACAGATGTTTTAAGTTTACTTGATATTTATTTTCACAGAATCATAATTTCTATTAATTCTTCACTGATTTGCACAATCTGATGAGTATTAACTCATATTACACGATCATATCTCTGTATGAATTAATGACGTGCAGTTCCATTTACTGCACACACACTGAAGTGCGTGCAGTGATTTCAGCATCTGCCTTCTCACTAAATGATGACATAAATATACAAACAACATCTCCAGAACTACTCTGAGAGTCACTTCATGAGTATTTTATAATTTAATTTGAGTAAAACTAGCCTCATGCGATTAAGACACAGAAGGTATTCACAGCAACCTGTCAAAATACAATGTATTAATGATTAAGTCATTGAGTCATTTATTCATTCATTTGATTCGTTCAAATGGCTGATTCATTCAAGAGTGAAGTAAATGGTTCTTTATGAATGGTTCATTGAATCATTAGGCTTGTTCGACATGAAGCGTGTCATTACCATCAGACCCCGATCGGTGTGTGACATCAAAGTACCACAAGAGTTTAGAGAGCAGATGACTCCTTGTGCTTTTGAATCGCTCTCGTGGTACTCTGATGTCATACACCGATCTGTCTGTGCATTGCCACTTTAAAGCCAACACATAGGCCAATGGTTCAACTTGCCAAATGGTTCACCAAATTTATTCAAAATGTGGATTAAGAAATGAAATGCCACTGAGGGTTCCACGGTTCTACTTTCTTCTGGTTGGCAAAATTGAGCAAAACAACAATATTAACATCTTAAAGGGGGGGTGAAATGCTATTTCATGCATACTGAGTTTTTTACACTGTTAAAGAGTTGGATTCCCATGCTAAACATGGACAAAGTTTCAAAAATTAAGTTGTATGTTTGAAGGAGTATTTTTTGTTCCCAAAATGCTCCTTCTGGTTTGTCACAAGTTTCGGAAAGTTTTTTTCGAGTATGGCTCTGAGTGACGTTAGATGGAGCGGAATTTCCTTATATGGGTCCTAAGGGCTAGTCTGCCGGAAGAGCGTGCGCTCCCGTATAGCACAGCACTGAGAGGCTGAGCACAGACATTCATTCACTGATCAGAGCGAGAGCGTCGCTAAAAGTCACAAAAGAAGTGTGTTTATGGTTGCCAGGGCAAGACAACCCTGCACAGATTACCCCCAAAAAAACAACATTAAGGGACCAGTGGATGGAGTTTATTTTTACAGAGCATCAACGGAGTTGTGCAAGTGTTTTGTTTGTTCCCTGCATTTCGAAGATGCTTGTTTTACAAACAAGGCCCAGTTTGACGACGGATTTGCGTATCGTTTATTTCTTAAGGATTATGCAATCCCAACGAAAAAGGGTCACGATCGTGTGTTGGAACCGCAGGCGGTGAGTAAAACTGCTTAAAATATCTCTGCCTCCTTGTTAGTGCGTCCGCCTCCCATGACATTTTCTAGGCTCCATCATGCAGTAAGCTGTTGTCCTGCCTCAAATTACTCATCAATCGACTGTAGGAAATTGATTTGAATTGTGATGGAAAAAGAAAACAGTTAAGAAGGCTATTTTAAGAATAAATGTGAATAAATTAAGTAGTTTTCATGCATTCAAATAATTTGACATGCTACAAAACAGAATTTGGTATCAATTAAACAAACATTAAATTTCATATGGTGAAAGAAAATAAAATATTTCATAGGGTCGTAAATGTAATTTTTGTCAAACTTTTAATAAACTGATGTGACATTGTATTAGTTCCATGATTTTAATTAATTAGCCATGATTTTTAATAATAAGATGTAATTTAACCATTAAAAATGATAACGTAATTTAAAAATTTTACGTACGTTTGGAAAGATATAAAGCAGATTACATAGGGCCTTATATTTAACACACGATTACAATGGAATATGGTTTGTATGTTATTTTAATGAGTTTTTGGGTGTTTTCTTAACAATAAGGAAAGTTTACATGAGGAATGCCAAGATGGTAATTTAGTATAAAAACTATAAATAAGTTATTACAAACACCCAATGCTGGATTGAAGTAAATCAAATAATATAAAACTCTTGTCTATTTAATCAATATCCTTGGTTACTTTTTGGCTTTTAGTTCTATCTAGTTCTTGTTTTTTGATTGTCCACATCCTAATCTAGTTTTTGTTTTTACCCTTTGATTTAGGGTTTCGTTTACTCAGTTTGAGAGTGCAGTTCCTGTTTGGATCTTGGCTTTTTGTTTAAAACTGATTTATTTCTTTGGATAGTGTTGTTTATTTTGCCTTTTTGTTTACTCTTTATTTTCAATTGTGTTTTTCATTTTGAGTCTAGTCTTGTATTTGTGTATTGTCCTGTCTTGCCTCACTCAGATTTCCTGGCCACTGAATCCCACTGCCTGGAAGCAGCTCTCCTCTCTCACGTCAAGTCTCTGGTCTTGTGAGTCTCTACCTGGCGACTAGTCTGATGACGTTGGAGTTTCACTTGAAGCTACGGGTTTCCTGTGTCTACCTGGCCCTTCCTCTGGAGCAGCCTAACTCTGTGCTTGGGCCCGTGGTCAACTTGGACTGTCTAAGTGGTCATCCCTCCTGCCCATATTGTTGTCTGCCCAGCCCGTCTGTTTGAACTGTTTCACTGCAAATTCCCCAGCTGTTTCAGTCTTCGTCTTGTTAATAAAATACCCTTGTCTGCTCATTCTGCATTTGGGTACCATTTCTTGCAGATCCCTGACAGAACGAACCAGCCAATTCGGGACCCAGCAATGAGCATCCCTATTGTTCCTCCCTAAATCAAATAATAAGTAAAAACTTACTATTAATTTTATTAAAAATCTTTGCTTGGTGCTTAAAGAATTCACCCAAGGTTGTAAGAAAATATTTTGTTTCCTAGAAAGACACTTTAAGTGGATAAATGTATATTGGATCAATACAGTGTGGATCAGGAGACTATAAGGAGTGTATAAAGATTTTCAGTTTCATGAAATGTTTAACAATGTTATATGTTCACCTACACAAAAGGGCCCCTTTTAGCTGGTATGTTTAATTTAATTTCATGCTCAACAGGTTTTTGTAAAATGTTTTTTTTTTTTTTTTTTTTTTTTTCAAATTGTTGAATCCACCTCTGCCTCATTTCGAGCTTGTATTCAGCCCAGATGGTAGATTAGCACTTGAAACCGGCCTCTACTGCCCGGAATGTCAGTGGAGACTAGGACAACTAGATGAGCTCCCAGAGACAGATCCCCAGTGAAGACCTTGTCTCCTGGACGGCCACCATGACAACATCACAGGGAACAAATGAGTCCTCTGCACTATGTGACTATGGTGCAGTTTGAAATTGAACTGCTGGTCTCGTTTGGCCAGAGGAGAACTGGACCATGACTGAGCCTGGTTTCTCCCAACGTTTTTTCTTCAGTCTTTCACCAATGGAATTTTGGTTCTGCTGTCACCTCTGCCTGCTTAGTTGTGGGAACTTAATATCCAGCAATATTTTTGACTTGATTGCACAGATTCTATTTAAACTGAACTGAGTTGGATGATGACATCACTGAATTCAATGATGATCAGCCTTTAACTGAAAATTGAAAGATTACTAATGTGATTTAGCATTTTTGACACACTATTTTCCTATTTAATACTGTAAAGTGCTTTGACTCAATCTGTATTGTCAAAAGCGCTACATAAACTTGACAATTATTTTTGAGGCTGTCCTTAGTGCATATGCATTTGTATGAGTTTCCATTTAAATAAATCTCGCAAGGAGATTTACTTAGGTTTGCTGTAATCAGTTTACTCATATTTGCACCATTATTTAACAGCCAAAAACTGTTATTTTGGGCCTCTGTTGTTAGAAGATTACTAGTCTTGCATAGCCAGACCTTCAGACTGACGGCAGCATCTGGAATCCATGAGACCGTTTGAGAACATATCAAACAACCAATCACAGTTCGTTTCATTTAGCGTCATATTTCGGGGGGTGGAAATGTCGCGTGAGTAAAACTCTTGGATGTATTTTAAAGATTCTATGCTGTGAACTTTAAATATTCCATATACTTTTGAAAGACCAGCATTTAGTTGATCCTGATAAGCACTTGTCGTCACAGTTGTAAACATGACGGCTTTCCTCTTTCGCGAGGGTGTTTGACGACTTCGACACTCCTGAAGTGTTTCCACTTTTGTGTCCCATATGCATCATATATTTAGCCAACAGTCAGTGGGCATGACGTCTGATGCTGAGACTAGTAGATGACTTGCACCTGATTATCATCCTCAATGCTTGTTTTGCGACCCTCACTAATTTGCCGCTGCTCTTGGCAGATTGCGTTTGTCATTATATAAAAGAGCCTGGGAGCCTCTGTGTTCTTTTATTTGTGCATTGTTAGTAGATCACCTGCAGAACTTTCCAATCCTATCAATCCTTTAATTGCAGTCTCACACTAATTTTCCCTGTTCAGTAAATAGTGACTAGAATATGCCAACTGTTTAAAAAACATCACATATTCTAAAGGCAGAAATCAATTAGAAATGTTTAAATGTTTTAAAAGAAAGTTATTTAAATTACCATACACCAGCTTTCAAATTGTGAGCTGTTTGAAAACATGCCTGCAGAATTTTTCGAAACCCTTTGTTCCGTGTTTATGAGAAATATGATAGATGTCTTCAGAGTGAGCAGGCAGAAAATAATTTGCTGCCTCTTCCTTTCATATTCTGGATAACATCTCTGAATTTTATCTCGAAGACCACCATCTCAGTCATGCAGTTTTAGTTCAAAGACTTGTATTGTCAAGGAGTGGATGATTTGTAATTTGTATTTCAGGAGATGCGGTCGCAGATCCTCTTCCTGGCCCATTTTTTTATGAATTTTCTAAATATATATTTTACTGAGATGTCCCCTTCAATTTTCTGCCCTTAAATACTATAAAGGCGCACAAAGTATATGTATGCAGGGCCATCACAAGAGGGATGTGAGGCCCTGTGTGAAGTTGACATGCAAGGCCCTCTACAATTTTGTGTGTGTGTGTGTGTGTTGGGGGGGGGGGGTCTATGGTAAATAATATAGCTTTAACATGCATCTGGACCGGTTTCCCCATAACGATTGATCTTAGCGCTTAAGAGTGTTTTCTATGAGTAATTTTATGATCAATCGTTATTGTTTCACATGCGTTTCCCAAAAATGCACCTAAAGCAATCTCACGTAGCTGTGCTTTAAGTGCTACTTAGGAGTTGCTATCCGTTTGTTAAGTGCTGAAATGTTACCTAATAGAATGGCTCGTAATTGCTACCCGCTCATTATTGAAATGTTAACCCAATGCTGCATTCCAGAAAACTCAGATATTATATTATATTAAATTATGGTATAGTGTATATATAATATATAATATGCTGGTTGGCATTGAAAAGGTTTTTTTTTTTTTTTTTTTTTTTTTTATGCAAAATGCTATATTCGAGTTATTAGGTCATGTTTTCTCCTTTTTTTTCCAAACCGTAACAAACTCCAGGCTCCTTTTTTTGCAGAATTAACCTTTAAAACGTAACAACCAATTACAACACACCTTTCCATGCACTATAGACCAGGGATAGGCAACTCCAGTCCTGGAGGGCCACTATCCTGCAGAGTTTAGCTTCAGCCCTCATAAAAACTCACCTGCCTGTATCTATCTAGTAATGCCGAAAACACTGATTGCCTTGGTCAGGTGTGTTTAATTAGGGTTGGAGCTAAACTCTGCAGGAAAGTGGCCCTCCAGGACCGGGATTGCCTATCCCAGCTCTAGACAGTAATGGGGGCTTTGAATCTACTTTGTACTTGTGATCAGCAATCAAGGGCTACATGATTAATTACATGTGATTGTCATGCACATCACATCAATAAAGACAGTTCTAATACAACACATAGTACTAGTCAGCTAAATGAATGTAACATGGCAAAGATGAACGCACTCTTGGAAGTTGAATGTAAGGAAAATTTAATTTTCTGTGGTGTTGTGATGTGATGTTGTTCTTGTTCATAATGAAATTTTATTTTATGGCTTTAATTAATTTATAGCATTAACAAGATGAGCCGTTGAATCCATTTTGGAAGTGATGACTGAAGAAAGTATTTTTAGTCCAGTGCCTGTATAGAATTCAATTTCAGAGATCACTGCAGTCACCCGGATGCAGTACATATCCAGCCCAGATGGTGGATCAGCACCTAGAGATGACCTTGACAGCCCTGAATGTCAGTGGATACCAGGATAACTAGATGACCCCCAGAGACATGTCCACAGTGAAGACCTTGTCTGCTAGATGGCCAGTGGGACAAAGCTACAGGAACCGGATGAGTCCTCTGCACAATGCGACTTTGCTGCAGCCTGAAATTTAACTGCTGGTTTTGTCTGGCCAGAGGGGGACTGAGTGTTTATTATTGCCATTTTGCATTATTGACACACTATTTACCTGTTTAATACTGTAAAGTATTTTGACAATATATAAAAGCACTATATAAATAAAGGTGACTTGACTTGACAGGACACAACTTTGATTTCTAATTTTATTTATTTTTTTTTATTATGGGAAATATAATTCAAGTTTTACATTTTGTATTGTTTTAGATATTACAGATCTCTGCCTTTCAATATAAATTTATTTTATTTTTTTGTTTTTCATTTTTTTAAGACTTTTTTTTGGCAGTTTTACACTGTGATCTCATGCTAAGTACAGGTTAACCCTCAAGCATCCTACAGGACAAATGTGGGCAGAATCTCTCTATAATACAAAGCTGTATGTATTTATTTATTTAGTCCAATTAAAATAAATAAATACAAATCAGTAAACCCAACATAATGAAGATCATACTCATATTCATATTCATATTCATACTAATACTCATACTCGTACTCACACAGACACACCTACCAACAAAGCATTGAATAAGCCTATAATGGAGTAATGGCTTTTATAGTGTACAAACTATATTTTCTATCGATCTACACCAATCCTATGCCTAAACCTACCCCTCATAGAAAACATTCTGCATTTTTAGATTTTCAGAAGAACACCATTAAGTATGTTTTTGAGCCTTTTGAATTACTGGAACACATGAAGTGTCCTCATAAACCACCTTCATAATGTAATCAATATGTCATACCCATTCTTTAATTTAATGAAGTAAAATAAATATTCAACATAAAAATATGCTACTTTTAAATAAATAAAAAACAACAAAAATCACAAAAATGCATACAATTATATATATATATATATATATATATATATATATATATATATATATATATATATATATATATATATATATATATATATATATATATATATATATATCGCAGATAGTGATTTGACAGTTTAAAGAAATATTTTTTTTTTTTTTTTTTTTTTTTTATAAAAGCAATGAATACCTTAAGCATACCGATTTCTTTAGATGTAACTTTCTAGGTACTTTCATTTTGATGAATGTCTTAATTTCAAATGTCCCTTATCTCAAGAATTAGTGATGTGCAACTGCTCACTCAGATAGAGTAAATTATGTTCTAATGCTGCGTAAATGGGGTAGTTAGTAAAAAATTATTATTATTATTTTTATTTTTTTTACTGGTATGAAGCTGTTTAATACCTGCAGTTATGTTGAATATCAACATGACTGTGTTTACCTGCTGCCAAATCAGAAGAACACATGAACTGTGCTAATACATACTTCTTTAACCAACAATTTTCTGCTCATGCGAGTGATGCAGGGTTGAGTGTGTATGAGGTTTCCTGGATCAGTTAACATTACTCTTCCACTATCTAATCATTTCTGTCTCGTCTTCCCTGTATATCCAATAAAGTAAAAAAAAAAAAAAAAAAAAAAAAAATCGATTGAGAATGCACAGAACACACAGCCAATTTTTGACAGTCAATATAACCATGTCAAAGAGATTTAATCAGTGTGTTGACTGCACAATCAATAATTTCAGAGGTGTAATTATTTATGGAAACACGAATGCAGGAGGCATTTGAAACTGAGTGAATTTTTGTGAATGCATAAAAGAGTACAAACACTGGTAAAAGAAAGCATTCAGCACGGCCCTCATCCTCCGTCATCTGGGCTCAGTACACAAAGTACTGGGCTCTGGACACCCAGGCAGCCAGTGGACCCTCTCGCTCCTTCAGTTTTGGTACTGGTGGGCCGGAATGTCAGCAGATACGTCCGGAGCTGCTCAATCTGTGCCATGTCCAAGACTCCTCACCCTTTACCATATGGCATTCTGGTTCTCCTACCTATATATATATATATATATATATATATATATATATATATATATATATATATATTAGTACAATCACGATTCCAAAAAAGTTGGACCTGTAGAAATTATGAGTACAAAAGCAATGGACTAATTTCAAATCTCATAAACTTATATTTTATTCACAATAGAATCTAGATAATATATTAAATGTTGAAAGTGAGACATTTTCAAATGTCATGCCAATTATTGGCTTTTATGGATTTCGTGAGAGCTACACATTCCAAAAAAGTTGGGAAAGGTAGCAATAAGAGGCCAGCAAAGTTAAATGCACATATAATGAACAGGTGGAGGACCAATTTGCAACTTATTAGGTCAATTGGCAACATGATTGGGTATAAAAAGAGACTCTCAGAGTGGCGTTGTCTCTTGTTCTGTGGTCAGATTAATCAAAATTTTAATTTATTTTTGGAAATTGGGACGCCATGTCATCCGGATTAAAGAGGACAAGGACAACCCAAGTTGTTATCAGCGCTCAGTTCAGAAGCCTGCATCTCTGATGGTATGAGGTTGTATGAGTGCATGTGGCATGGGCAGCTTACACATCTGGAAAGGCACCATCAATGCTGAAAGGTACTGTATATCCAATTTCTAGAACAACATATGCTCTCATCCAGACGTTGTCTCTTTCAGGGAAAACCTTGCATTTTCCAAAGACAATGCCAGACCACATACTGCAGCAATTACAACATCATGGCTGGGTAGAAGAAGGATCCGGGTACTGAAATGGCCAGCCTACAGTCCAGATCTTTCACCAATAGAAAACATTTGGCATATCATAAAGAGGAAGATGTGACATCGAAAACCTAAGACAGTTGAGCAACTAGAAGCCTGTATTAGACAAGAATGGGACAACCTTCCTATTCCTAAACATGAGCAACTTGTCTCCTCAGTCCCCAGACATTTGCAGACTGTTATAAAAAGAAGAGGCGATGCCACACAGTGGTAAACATGGTCTTATCCCAATTTTTTTTTAGATGTGTTGATGCCATGATGCCATTTTCCCTTAAAATGATACATTTTCTCAGTTTAAACATTTGATGTGTCATCTATGTTGTATTATGAATAAAATATTGAAATTTTAAACTTCCACATAATTTTTTTATTCACCATTTGTACAGTGTCCCAAATTTTCTTGCAATGGGTTTGTATATACAGTACTGTATTCAAAAGAACACTAAGATTAATAGATGCTGTAGAAATATTGTTAATTGTTAATCCATGTTAACTAGTGTAGTTAAACTTGTAAAGTGTTAATGTATAAAAAAAAAAGATTGTGGATGTAACTATATTAAAAAAAGAAAAAGCTGAAATATATATAAATCTGTTTGTGCATGGTTCTCAGTTCTCAATTCTGCAGAGGTTTTTATTCTTTATCCTCTTTCAGTCATCCTCTTTTCAGCATATTTCACAGCCTTTCAGGCAGATGCAGTTATTTTTAATAAATCATTCAGAGCTATGAAGCACTTATCCAAGACTAAAAATGCTGTGAGCAGTTTTAAACATAGGCTAGCTACCTACCCTTGTAACACTTGGTGGCACAGCGAAATGGAGTCCATGAACAAGATGTTTACTACTCTGTCAATTGTAGTGTAAAAGAGTCTATTTAAGACAGGATTGAAGCTTATTGCTGGTGGCCTTGGAGAATGTTTTGTATCCACTAAATGGAAATATCTGAATGCCTACATATAATCAGCAATTGTGCATTTATACAATGTCACCTGTTTTGACATTTGTCTTCCAGAATAGGAGATTATCACAAGTAAAAGAACCAAAGACTTAGACTACTTCAGTCTGTGTGCATTGAATTTATTTAATATACGAGTTTCAGAGTTTAAGTTGAATTATTGAAATAAAGCACTTGTAAATGGCATTGATAAAAACACTAACACAGACAAGCTACGCAATATCGCGTTCATGAGAAACAGGCATGGTGGAAACAGCATTAACTTGTAGCAAGTAACAAGTGTCTTGGGTTTCCATGGTTGTTTTCAATAGTCTGAAAGAAATAAGCAGATCTTGCAGTCTTAATTAGTGCTCTGTAATCTCCTAGAAGAAATCCTTCCAAACTATATACAGTAGTATACATTCAAGTCAGTGAGACTCCATTTACGCTAAATGTTCTGACAGGCAGCCTTCTTAGTGCACAGATTGTCACTTTACCATGGGGCAGAATGAGCAAATGTAACCTTGCGTGTCCTTGTAGAAGCAAAGGTGTCTAAGTTAGCAATAAGAGTATTATTCAACTGTGAAACTTTTTTTTTTTTTCTGTCAGTGTCTCAGGTCATAGTGATAAAGTTTGATTCCAAATAAAGGAAATAAAATAGAAATAACAGTACTACTCCTAAGATTTAATTCACTATTAGACATGTTTAAATTGTTTCAAAGCATTAAAATGTTCAGAATGTTCAACCTGCTCCTTTACATTTTATGAAAATATGAGTACAGAAATATAAGATTCAACAAAATAAGATGTGGGTATGATGTTGTGCTTTTAATTAGTTTTCTCATTTATTTTATTTCTCCCTTGATTTAACATATCTTGCTCTTAATTTTTTTTTTTTTTTTTTTTTTTTTTTTTTTTTCCGTTATTTAGGGCAATGGAATACTATGTAAGTCAATGGCTACCAACCCAAGGGAGGGTACATAATTACAGCATTTTCATTTTTTGGGTGAACTATCCCTTTAAAGTAAGGGTGTCAAATTCAATTCCTGGAGGGCCGGAGCCCTGTAAAGTTTAGATTAAACCCTACTTAAACACAGCTGATACAATTAATCAAGTCCTTCAGGCTTATTTGAAAACGATGTGGTATGAGTGTTTGAGCAGGGTTGGAACGAAACTCTGCAGAGCTCCGGCCCTCCAGGAATTGAGTTTGACACCCCTGCTTTAAAGAAACACTCGGCTACAACAAACACCTTAAAATACCCTCAGTCTCCTCACTATTATACTTCAAATCTTTAACTTCAACTCTAACTTTAGTAATGAGATCTTGAAAGGATATTTTCCTAAAGCTGTTCTTGTGAGCTGTTGCTCTGTTATTTTATGGATGTCGGACACAGCTGTCAGTGCAGCTGAGAAGAGAGGAGAGAGGGGCTCCTCATTCTGTCTCCTGTGGTCTACATTGATCACTCTCCAAGGGGAGGCTGTGGGATCCCTCTCTGTGAACCCAATCAAAGGGGGTGTTCATCGAGATTGTCTGCCAAAAAAAACAAAAAAAAAAACACATTCATGCCTGAGCTAACCTTCAGCAGGCAGAAACTGAAACTTACAATTCTTCATTGCTCAAAGTTATCTAAGCAGCAAAGACATTTTAAACAAAGTTTTTTGATAAAATAAATAAATAAATAAGTAAATAACAAATAAATACAATATTAATGTGCGTAATTGTTTTTATAATTGTTTTTATAAAAACAATACAATTGCCCCACAGAAATAGTTTGAGATTCTTGAGGAAGTGGGAATGGTGGATGTCTGCAGCAGAAGTACAACTGTGGACCTCCTTTTGAAGAGCCCTATCTTAAAGAGTAATGCGCTGTCAAGACTGTACTGCAGTCATTCACATTTCCTATTTGTTCCAGTACCTTTTTGATTTCAGTCTCAAATGAACTCCGTTTGTTTGAGTCTCAGCCAATGCAAAACATACTGCAAATCTATTCTGCTTTCAGTAATATCTTCATGGCACCTGTTTCTATGTCTAAAAATAAACTCATCATCATTTTTTGATTTGTGAGCAGTGCCTTTCTTTCTTTTTACTTGTCACTTTTCACAACTTGAAAATGACCATTCTTGAATTTAAAACAAACAAACAAACAAACAAACAAACAAAAAAAAGGTGATTATGGTGTATTCTCTTGACAAGGAGTTACAAGTTTTATATGTCCATCCTGATGCTGAGTGACACCATATAAGATTTACCCATTTATCACTTTTCTGCCACTGATATGGAAGAAACATCCATGCCACTCCTATGGCGATTAGGTGGCAAAGATATACAGCTGAAAGCAAAACTATTAACCCATTAACAGTTCCCAAGATAATTTTAATTCCTTTCCCCACAGACTATCATTGTAAATTGATTGTGTGTGTGTGTGTATAAAAAAAATAATGAACATGGCACATCTCAAATGCAATTTATTGATTGATTGATTGATTGATTTATTTATTTTAGCTTTGAGGTAAATACGTATGTTGGTGCTCTGCTAAACGTTGATAAAATAAATATAATTGTATATTACACATAGACGTGAAAGACTGGACATCGTGTTGTGTTCATATGGATTACTTTATAACAGAATATTTGTTTTTGGTAGCAATTGTTTAGTTTAAAAGTAAACATGTGACATGTTTTATAGATATATATCTCATGTCTCTTCCTTGAGTATTTCTTCTTCTGAACACACAATATAATATTCTGAAGACTGTTTGGAAAAAAATAGTAGACACTAGACATTGACTTACATAGTATGGGAAAACAAACAAATAAATAAATAAATACTATGGAGCCAATGAATACCTTCAACTGTTTGGTTCTTGGAAATATATTCTTTCTTTAGAACAACGATTGACCAATCAAATTCAAGGGATGAAACTTACTGTTGTATATCAGAATTGTAATATTGACAATTATGAAGCACTTAGAAACAATAGTAGAAAAATACTTTTACACAAGAAAATGATATAATTGTGCTATTTGATGCAGTTTAATGAATAGCTACTAACAATGATTTTATTTATTTGTTTTTATTTATCTATTGGTATAGAAGACATTACATGCTTTCTATGTATTGCAAGTAAGTTAATTGGGATAAATCTGATCAATCTATTAAATACTAATTATCTAGGTTAAGTAAAGGCAGAGATAATCCGTATACTCTCAATTCACGTTGATCCGACACAAACGGACATCCTGCGTCTAAGCGCAGTCAGCCCAGATCGACCATTCGTGCAAAGACTATGTAGCTTCATTGAACGTACAGATAATGCGTAAATCCGGACGCCTTGGCATGCGCCATACATACGTCCGTCTGTACATTATTATGATCATGATAAGCTTCTCGGAGTTGTCCCTGCAACGCACCATGTCCGTTGTGACTCGTTTGTGCCATCTACAGATTTGCACAGCTCTGTAGAGCTTTCGATCAAGGTCTAAACGCGATCGGTGCATGCTCAAAACTGACCTGGGCTCCGCGCAACCCATTCTTTCTAAAACTAGGTTCAATCGCTTTCCTCGGGCTCTATCTGGATATCGCTTTAGATTGTGAAAGGAATTGCTGGTGCGTTAATGGATTCACTGCCAGACAATGGGGAAACAGACAACAACTGAAATGCGGGAATAAACGGATGGCGTTCGGAGAGGAATACACATTTTAACGAGAGATCCGGGATACTTGTCTTGATCTTTATTTAGAAGTCCGTGAGGCGGTTTTCAATTCAACTTGGTGGAAACTACTCAAGAATGATGTGTTAGGACTCGGATTTCAGCGCAGGTCGGTGTGCAAAAAAATGTCATTTGCTATGTTTCTTTGCTTTTCTTTACACGAAACAAGAAAAGAAGATGTGTTGAAACCGCAAAGGCTTTAAAGCGTCTCCGTTTAGAATTAAGTGGAATCAAGGCGAATGGATCCGTTTCCAATGTTTAAGGTAGGTGAAGGGCTTGTCACGTTGATTATTGAGCACCTGATATTTGTAAAATAATTTAAAAACCATTACTAACACATCCGATTACAGTTGTACAACAACTCTGCATTTAACGTGCCTTCTTTAACTACACATAATCCTCGATCCTGAAGAAGGGGTCCTTGCACTCCCAGAATTGTTTAGTTACTTGGGATAAGGAGAGTTGGGTAGATTAAAAATATACAACATGTCCATCATTGGCGTTTTTTCTTTTCTTTTTTTTTTTTTTTTTTTTTAATCATTAGTTGATAATTCAGGTACAATTTGCCTTATTCCAACGGGTTATTGATAATTGCTTGTTTTCATTGTGTTATTTCCAATGCACAAACAGGCAATACACAATTCACATAGTGTTGTAGGCTATATATAGTAAGCTTATGCAAACTGATATCATTTGTACTCACCTGTGTTTATGGGAGTGGCAGTTGAGTTTCTAATCATGGCTGCCTAATTATTCTATTGCACTTGCTACAATGCTATTACAACCTAGTAAAACATATAATTCGCATGCACAGGGTGGCCATCAAGTGGCACAATACCACCCGAGTTCACACTGGCTCAGATAATTATAGTCTTTGCAAGAAAACCTACCACACAAGTGCGCAGGGGAACAGAGGGCTGGGAATTTCAGCACCACGGACAGCACCTTTTGTGCAGTTTTACTTGCTTGTCATTATCTACCAATAGATCACAAAGATGCCACTTGAATGAGAAAACTGTTTCATGGGACCTTAATGAGACTCTCTGGCAGATGTCATTGATGATTGGGAAGGCAAAAAGAGCATTCACCTTGAGGGCCATCTCATTCAGTGTGTCTGAGGAACAGATTCATTAGATGAACAAGCTTCTAGCACAAAGCCAATTTGATTAGGACTCACGTGCACTGCAGCTCTAATAAGTCCCCTCCCTTTGTGTACATGCTCCCAACCTTTCTGAATATAACTGAAAACAAAGGCTGCAGTTGTGAGCAGTAGTGAATTATAACAGCAAATCAAGCCATTGAAGTCTTTAATTAGTGTACTGTCTATGATTACAAAATATAATATAATGTTTAAATAGGTGTTTGCCTCTGATGTAAATAATTTTAATACACACAAATCAGAAGAAATGCCTCAAGATTATACCATCAAATGGAAACCATACAGTCAGAGATCAAACCAATGGTCAACTTTTAAAGTGACTCCACCTCTCAGACAATTAATTCCAATTGGCCCCTGATTAACCTTACATCCACCTTCTTAGCTTAGACCACTTAAAAGGCTCTCATAGCATTGCAGTGGGCTGTACAGATGGTTTACCATCTTTTCATGGGCTACCCAAGCATAGCAGGGCTTGTGCACTTGCAAACACACACACTTCTGCTGGTGTCAGTGTAAGTCTGTTGACGCAAATTTCCCATGATGCCACCATCATTTGTATGCCAGTGTGCTCTGAACTGCTCTGCCTCATTTGTCTTCCCTATTTCTAATGTATGCAGTTAAACAGTTATTCTATAGAAAGAAAAGTAAATGGTGTATCGAATGGTGGTTACCATTTCAGTAGTTAATTCCACAGTTCTGTGATATGTGAGGACATGCGTATGAGTTCATTATGTCTGTTTAAAGTTTTCAGCTCATCTGCTCCTTGCTGTACTGCTCATTTTAAGGAGCTGACATTATCTAGCCTTAGACTGTGTAATCTCTGTCTGTCTGGCAATTATAATTTGAATTCTCAAAAGACAGAGATTATGCAAACTCTGAAAGGGCCCTCCAGAATAAAAGTCTACAATAAAAATGCTGCAGAGACCTCTGGGTTTAACTGACGTCCACTCAATCAGAGGAACGGCAGGCTAGAAGTGCTACCAGCCTAATCTCTGTGACTGGCAGAAAATACTTAAACTGCCTTAGCCCACAAGGGATTAGATATATTTCCCTAATGAACTTACAGTTAAAGCCTCTCACCCACTGGACCCAATTTGACAGAGCCCTCTTTGAAGAATCCTGGACCCTGCATATACATACATCAGTCTGGTAATGAGCATTACACCAGTTCTCGATGATATATTTGCAGGATGCTTATATGTTATTTGTTTGTTGTTTTTAAGTTGGGAAGCACCTACATGCAGGTTATATACAATCATAGGTTTTTTACCAATTGTTTTGGCATTAAATGCAATAATAATAATAATAATACTAATAACAATAATAATAATAATAATTATTATTATTATTAGTATTATTATAAATAAATAAAAAAAAAAAAAGTAAGTTGAGCAAAATTAAGAATTTGGACACTACCTGACAAATTGTTGAAGCTGAACCACTCACACACACACACGCACACACACACACACACACACACAAACACACACACACACACACACAAACACACACACACACACACACACACACACACACACACACACACACACACACAAGCCTGTCCTCCAACCAATACGCTTGTATAGGTCGTTTGTCCAAATCCCTGAAATTCCACCCATCAGAGCTACAATTGTGCCTTATTGAGCATATTAATTGTGCATATTAATGTTTTGTACTCTTTTATTTGCACTCTGATTTGCGTTTCGTGTAGCTCAGTTAGTAGATTATTGTGTTATACCTTGATATGTAATCATGCTATCGTGGGTTCGATCCCAGGAATGGACGTGCACGAAAATTTATATGCTCAATAAATCATAATTTAGCATGATTTCTGTGAGGGTTAGGTTTAGGGGTGGGGTTAGGTGTTGTCATTTGAACGAATAAGCCACCTAGTAAAATATGTAGGAAATACTGTGAGATGTAAAACGCCCACACATTGCATTTAAATAAACGTATGTTTTGATTGGTAATGACGTTATACGTCAATTCATCACGACAGACGCAACGCAATACTGTCATTATTTTTACACCCGCTAGAGGGCGCTTAACTTTAAAACGTAAATATAGGTCATAATAAATTCTTGCACAAACAACCTATATGGTCGTTTTTTGTTGGAGGACAGGCTGCACACACACACACACACACACACAAAACTGATACATTTTAAATTTTTATTTGCACCATTATTCACTAATTATGCTTATGTATTCAGAATAAAATATACAGAATAGTAAAAAAAAATCACAACTGAAAAGGAATAATAATAATAATAATAAATTAAGCATTAAAATGAATACTGATTTTAAATTTAGCTAAAAAGCCCCATAATGTCCAAAAGATTGTCAAATAAGGTAAAAACATAAATACATAAACATACACTGCAATTTCTCAACTGAATTCGGAAAGAGAACAAACCTGCTGTTTAGGGGCCAATCTGAAACAGATTTGTCAAATTCTGTCAAACATGTGTAACCATCTATCATCTTATTATGAAACTAATGTGTCACGACCAATAATACTGATTTTGGTGGCAAACGATTGTAACATCAGAGCTGATAGTATTTGCTGGGTTCTACAGTGCACAGGGACAGATAGTGAGGAAGAAACAATTTTTTTTAAAATATTTTTTTAATTTTTTCAAATCATCTTTACAGAAAATTATGATGGTGATGTAAATATGTTATTACCTTCTGTCTTTATAGTCACATTTAGAAGATTAGAGCTGGACAATTGTATAGTTAATATTTATTAATGATAAAAGCAATCAATATGGAAATATTTAAATAGTATGTCCAACTTTATTGGACTGTGAGAAATTGGGGTGGGAAAAAATTTAAAGTAGATAACACCATATTTAGATTTATACAGTATGTGCATTTTAGCAAGCATATGCAAGAGCGAGTGTAATTGTTTTCTTGAAGACCAAATAATTTAATAGACTCATTGATTGGTGTTTGAAAATGCTCCCAGACATTCCTTAATTACACAGAACAAAAACACCCATTAAGGCTGAATTCACTGAATGACAAATGCTAGCAGAACCTGAGCCTATTATTCTTATGCCCAACCAAAACTTATTTAAGTTTATTTATAAATCATGCCGAACATGTGCTGGCTGACTATGAGAATTTGAAATCTTATGGTATATGTAAGTATATGATATATGTAAGTATGTCATATGCGTCGGGAAACAAGCATAGGGTCATTGTCTGTTGGTTATGCCACAGAAATAAGTGTCTTCAGGATATCAGATGAACTTAAACCTCTGATCTAGTTCCTGATGCTAAATTAGATCCAGTGAGGTTGCCCTCAGCATAAACCATTTACTGGTTTTCACCGTCCATTTAAAAGATTGTGATCACTTTACTTTTTGGGGAAATTAACTGATCTAGTGTCAGATTTGATGATAAAGGTGATGATGAAGAAGCGGCTTTTAAGAGATGATTTCTGACAACGGCAGAATGTAATTGGAGCAATGGCAACTCAGGGACAGTGAATGGAAAGGAGCTAGGCCATGCCCTGCAGCCACACACTGAATTAACGACCCCCACCCCCGGGGACTCGGGGGAGCAGTTCTCATCTCACCGTGAAATATAAGAACATCATTACTCCCACCCACGGTCAGAGGCTCCTAAAGAGATGAGGACTTTTTGCTCACATTCAAGAATGGAATGGAGTCAAATTTATAACTTCATTTGTCCATTTCCCCACCATATAAAAGGGCCTTCAGGCATGTGCTATTTGCATAAATAATGCTAAAATTAGATTGTACTATACTGAGTTGTTTAGTTTAAATAGTATTAATAGTGTTCCATCATTACAATTGGTGTTGGGCATTTAATGTGAACTGTATGCAAATAATATGCATGCACTGGATTTTTGCATTTCAAAAAAAAAGAAAAAAAAAGAAAAACAAGAAAACAAAAAAGAAAATGTGGCAGTAAAAATCTGAGAGGATGTCAGGGAATATGAGGCTGCTAACATATTCTGCTTTTTAGTACTTTGTGGAACGTAGAGGACGTAAAGTGTGTATATGATAGTAATATACACTCCAGTTAATAGTGAGAATAAAATAATATAGAATACAATTAAGTTGTTTATTTTTTTCAGGTTTTTATTTTATTTTATTTTATTTACTGCTTAACACCCCGCTTTGGGTTTGAGGTTTTTAAAAATCTGTAATGTGTATATCCAAGTGCTTTTAAAGTCGGAATGTCGAAATGTTCTTTTTCTTCCCTATTCTGAGTTTTTTTTTTTTTCATCAGTAATTTATTGCATTTTTTGATTGATGTCTTTCGCTACTGCTGTTCTCCAGTTACATGGAAATACCATCTGAGAAGAGATGTCTTTGCAAGTGTAAAGTTAAGTTATTTTATTATTTTATTATTTTATTACAAGGATAGATCCATGAAAGAAACAAAAAACACCTGATGTTCATACATTTATAAGCCATACCTTTTTAATAAATACTGCAATATTCCATAAAAATTATTTCATGGTGACTAAGTTAATTCAGTTCAATAGGTGGCAATTTTGGTACATAGCACCACAGCTAAGACTGAAAACTCTCAAACTCTAACAAAAACTGTTTATCGACATCATATTTCAGTTACATTTAAAATGTCAAAATCAGGAATATCGTCTGAAAGCATTATATATATAACTTATGCTAAAACTATTTTTCAGGTTGGTCCAGATAAATGCATCTGTGTTCTGGACTAAGTAAATATATATATAAAAAAAAACAGCTTTTACATACTTACAGTCTGTATAGCTGCAAACCTCTGCATGTGGTAATGGGAAGTCTTATTCCTTTGTTATATTCCCTGAGGGATCCTTGTGTACTCATGCTTGAGTTCATATTGTCCAGAGCAACCAATAGACTACAATATTTTACAGCACATAGACAATCACACTAAAAAGAAACTGAATGTTTAGACAAGAGGCCAGTATATCATATGTGGATTTATCATCAAGCCTTGGGTAGTTCAATCCGCCTGCATTTAATATTGATATTCAGATTGGTATCAGAGCATGATACACCACATATCTATGTGTAGTAAAGACATCAGATGTTTTTGGACACTGCCTTTCTCCATTATCACCTTCTAAATAATTATAGGAAGGGGAGCTGTAGACTCTTAGGAAATTGTTAAAACAGTTTCGCTCGACAGAACAAAAATGGATAGGTACTTGTAGAGTGGCAGGGCGATAACATTCAGGCTCAGCTGCGGACTTTGACTCTGTGAGGCTGTAATTTAGAAAGGATCCAAGGCTTATCTGTTGGCATCCAAAAAAAGGAAAAACTCCATGGATGTGTCACTCCGAGAGGGAAACATAGCTTAAAACACTCAACCACCCACCCACCCACACACACACACACACACACACACACACACGCATATGCTCTGTTCCAAAACCTAGTGAGCTGCATTACTGTCATTCTAAAGCAGCATTATAACTGGAGTGGAAGCTCATTTGGCGATTGAATTGCAACACTCGCTACAGGCTCAAGAGAAGTGCATGGGAAACTGAACTTACAGGTGCTGGTCATATAATTATAATATCATCAAAAAGTTTATTTATTTAACTAATTCCATTCAAAAAGTAAAACTTGTATATTATATTAATTAATTACACACAGACTGATATATTTCAGATGTTTATTTATTTTAACTTTGATGTTTATGACTGACAACTAAGGAAAATTCCAAATTCAGTATCTCAGAAAATTAGAATATTGTGAAAAGGTTCAATATTGAAGACACCTGGTGCCACACTCTAATCAGCTAATCAACTCAAAACAACTGCAAAGGCCTTTAAATGGCCTCAGTCTAGTTCTCTAGGCTGCACAAACATGGGGAAGGCTGCTGACTTGACAGTTGTCCAAAAGACGACCATTGACATCTTGCACAAGAAGGGCAAGACACAAAAGAGCATTGCAAAAGAGACTGGCTGTTCACAGAGCTCTGTGAAAGAAGTGTACAAGCAATAGGGATAACCGCACCCCTTAAAGGTTTGTGAAACCAATGTGTGTGTGTATATTTGTGTGTGTGTGTGTAACATGTCTGTTTGTGTTTAGTTCCTGTCTGCCTTTATTTGGTTCTGTTACTATTCTCATTTAGTTATCGTTTGTTCTGATTACCTGTGTTGTATTTATCTCGTTTGCTGCTAAGTTTGCCTTCCTTATAAGCCCTCAGTTTCTGTGTTTTGTCTTCAATGAATGTTATTTTTCTATGGTTTTCCATGGCAATTGTCTTAACCATGAAAGATACACATTACAACACTGTGAATACAAGGTATCTTAGAAGTATAAGGAACCTCAGTGGATTTTGGAATAGAGAACTCTCTAGTTACTGGGAGCATTTATAAGGACAAGAAGAAGAGATAATCTTACATTCATGTTAACATTTGAATTTAATGGTGAAGTCTCTCTGGATTCGATTCTGAGCTTAGTTTTTAACAACAGACAGTGCTCTAGGCTAGTTTTTAACCACACACTTAAATACTCACGATGAAGGGCACTTGTGAATTCGGCTGAGAAATGTAAGTGGATAAATGTACTTGGACCTTGGTTTTTATGATGTAGGTTAAATGTAAATTTTTATGAATGATTATTTTAGGTTCAAGTGGTTTGTGTGTAAGGAACTGGAAGCAAGTGAAGTATGGCTGTTTCTAAAGCACACAGTACCATCTGCTGTTAAAAACTAAGCTCAGAATCGATTCCATAGAGAATCACTATACTATTCGTAAAATTGCAGAATCGACACACCCCTAGTATGACTTGAATAAGTAAGCGATTTATTAGTTGATGTCTCAGTTTTATTTATTTACTTATTTTAGAAAATAGATAAAATTTTAGCTGTAGGGTTAACATCCTGCTGGTGTGGATGTGGTGAAAGGTCACTGGAGTGGTTTAAGGGTTGCATATAGGGAGTAGTAAGATGATTCTCTGCTCAAGGACACAGACAGGAACATCTCCATTTATTTTCATGTCAAGAGCCTCTGGGTGTTGTCTGTTCTGAAATACACAGAGATGCTGTATTCTGCATGCAGAGCCTCTGCAAAGAAAACTGGCTCTCTGGAGAGCTGGGTTTGTCATCATCCTCCAAGTTTGAGGAGAGATGAGTTGGGCGCACTAATTAACTCTTTATATCATATGATCTGGTGGGCGTTGCTTTTGAGGAATCCGGTACACCGCTGATAAAACAGCTGTCTGAAAATCTCCAGAGTGGGCCCATGCAGAGCTCCTTAAGAACAACCAGTTTTGAATGTATTTTGGTAGAACAATTTGGGTTATGTGCCTTTCAGAATACACTACTGGCAGGCCAAAGAGGGCAGAAATACTGCCATGCACAGCGACATAAATCTCCAGGCACCCTGTCTGGGACCAGAACTAGTAACTTGACTCTTTTAAACAAAGTGTTAAAACACCCATATGGCATATAACCAGTGCTGGGCAAGTTACGCTGAAAATGTAATCAAATTAATAATGACTGATTACTCCTTTTAAAAGTAATCACGTTACTGTTCTGATTACTTTATTTCAAAAGTAATGAGTAATTCAATTAATACATTTCTAGCATACACGCTGCCGTATAAATGTTTGTTATTAAAGCATCAACATTCACAGAACACTGCTATTTTTATCTTAAGCAAGCGGCTGCTGCCTGCATGGCTTGGCAGAGCACCAGCAAAGAGCACTGCATTTATAATCTCTAAAAGACATCTCAGTTCTTCGCCATCTCACACATCTCTTTCATAACACAATAAATATAAGCATAATGAATATTGCATAATGTTTACAATTTGTGTGTCATAATGAAAGGATTCGAGAGCACGCAAATTTCAGCACTGCATTGCTCAACGCCGCAAACACGTGTAACTTTAGCCTAAATAGAAATGCTGCATTCACTTCCGCCTGCAAATTGTTTACATTTTATATTAGCTCATGTTGCTTTTGTGCAATAGACAAATAACAATTTGATGTTATTTTATAAATTTATAATGCGTTAGATTACTCTGTTAATAAAAAAAGTAATCAAATTACAGTAACGTGTTACTAAGTAATGTGTTACTGCAAAAAAACTGCATATAACTATTTTCGCAATGAGCCAACACCATGAATAGTTTTTTTTTTTTTTTTTTTTCAGGATTCTGTTGTAGTTTGAGAGTGCAGTATAATATTATTGAGTCTCTACAGTAATTTAATACTATTTCTATATTGAGAGGCTGAAAGGGATTATCGATCTTCTCTGTCTGAAGCTGAACGGACAATCCAGAAGATCAATATCTCTAAGAAGCTTTGCTGAGGTTTTTGGGTTGCTATCATAGTGACCTACATTTCAGTCACAGGGTGTGCCTTGTGCATTGGATAGCAGCACTGTTAATCAAGAAAGAAAAAGAGAGCAACTCTAAAACGAGTCCAGTCACAGTCATACTGAATTTATTGAACTGCCAACAGTGAAAAAATTCAGTTGTTATTGCTTCTGTTGAGTCCACTTGGCTACTTGTGAAGGGCTATTAAAGACAACAAAAAACAGATTTAACTGGCGTAATGTGATTCATTTTAGATTGAAAGACTACTCATGTGGAAATAATTTAGTTGACATTATCTGGAATTTGATTGGATCTTAAGCTGGTGAAACATGTTAGGCTGTAATATATTAAATAGTATATATATATATATATATTTTTTCCTGTGCAATCTTGGTTGTGTCTGTAAACAGTGTTGCTAAGTAAGTGGTTTTCCTGAGGAATTGGGCTACTATTACAGTGTTGCTTCTAGTTGTTTAATAGTCCATGCGATAAGCAGGAAGTAGAGTCAATTTCAGTTTCTTGTTGTTGTCATGGCCTTAAAGCCAAAGTTTATAAGTTAACAATGTGTGGGTTGATTTCCTGAAAAATGGTGCTTTCAAAAAATTGCCTTTTCTCTCATCTGCCAGGTGAAAATTAATCCAGTTGCTTATTAAAATAGTACACTCTCCTCATGTCTGTAGCACAAACAGTGTGGGATGAGTTAAAGTTGGCATAAAATCAAAATGTAAGTTATTTTTCTAATGCATGCTATTGATCTTATTGTGAACAGTTTACCCATGATTATAAAACTGTTTTTTTTTTTTTTTTTTGACCTTGTAATCCTGCTAACAAATGGAAGGTCACATTAGCTTATTACTTTCAGATCTTCTCTCTCTTAAATGTACAAATCACAGTTAAATATTAAATATACAAATCACAGTTTTCACAATCCAGTGAACAAAACAATCCAGTGAGCACATTTGAGTCAAATTAATCCCAATTAAAAGAACCAAAGACTTAAACTACTTCAGTCTGTGTGCATTTAATTTATTTAATACACAAGTTTCACAATTTGAGTTATATTACTGAAATCAATGAACTTTTTTGACAATTTATTGAGATGCATGTGTAAAATCTTATCATTGATTTAATAATATTTATCTACCAATAATTGCACATATCAAACAGTTTTAAATAATGCATATCAACCTAGCATTTGAAAACCACAATGAAGATCATAATAAGGTAAGGTAAGTAAACTAAAATAAATAAATAATAATAAATAAATAAAAAGTACAGTAGCATTCTATGTTTATTGAATTTGACAACAGGATTGGACACTGAGCATTCTGCAATCCACTAGCCAATCACTGTTTTTCATAGAAGGCAGATTTAAAATTACACACATTTGTTAGCCCTGCCACTGAGATGAAGGCATTCAAACAAAGTACAAAAGACTTATCTTGAGAAATAAAATCTTATATGCCACACCACTGAGAGACAGTATTCTTCAATGGGACTTTAATTGCTTTCCAAAAGCAGCTTTACCATTGTGGTTAAATAGTACACTTTAAGTAGACAGCATTGATTAATAAGGAGTTAGAGACTTAAATAAAAGCTTAGAAAAGGATTACTTGTCAAAGTATGATTAGTAGTATCTTATTCATTAGAGCTGTATGCAGCAGTCAAGCAAATAAATTAGTATCATATTTATTTATTTATTAATTATTTTTTCATGATCACATGGCCATGCTGATTCCCACAAAAAAAAAAAAAAAAAAAAAAAAAAAAAATGATTTAGAGCAAAGAACAGTAACGAAGTGCTTCTGGCGTCTGTAAACATAAATGTACACACAACACCAACAAGCTCTCACAACGAG
Source organism: Carassius auratus (assembly GCF_003368295.1). Lineage (NCBI taxonomy): Eukaryota > Metazoa > Chordata > Actinopteri > Cypriniformes > Cyprinidae > Carassius > Carassius auratus. Next base: position 7,405,333 of record NC_039284.1, read on the forward strand.
TATTGACACTGTCAGTCACAAACATGGCAGTCATGTAGCAACAAAGGCTTGAACAGTGTCACACATAAACGTGCATACGGCAGAGAAGTCGGCTCCTCTGTATTCTGCTGCCATCTGGCATGTGTCTCATCTCAAAATTGCAATTTTTCGCCTGCATACTCCATAGCCGCCCATCTGAACGTAGCATGTGCCCTGTTGAGATGTCAGTCATGCAACCGTGATGGCAAACAATCTCAAGGATTCGAGTGCCACTCCAGTGATCACTGATGGCTGGCAGTCCATCACTGCTGCCACAGCAGACCCTGTGCGACTGATCGATTCAGCTGGACTATGCTGTTACATGGCTTTCCCACAACTACAGATGCATATCCTAGAAAGATGTTTTCATGTATGATATTCACTGAGGTTTGATCTGGAGTTTTGAGGTTTGTTGAGTTGTTAAGTTGCCGTCTCTGTGAAACAGTAAAGGACTCAAGCTGCCTTCACCCAAATTTACAGCCTTCTCCTTGCAGGCTTTTATGAGAATGTTACTTGTCCCAATAGTATGCCTTGTTGTCTAACTTTGTCACAACAGCAGAGGTGTTGTGAAATGAAATGAAGTTGTGCAGTTGTCATCATCATCTTTGACATTCAAAGAGATGTTAATTCAAGCTAATGCATCTTTTAACATCTCCTACAACTGGCATTATCAATTATGAAATAATTGTGTTATCAGTTTCAAAGGGATGAAAATATAGAGTGCCGATTTTCATGCTCCCCTCTTAGCGAGATACGTTCTCTTCTCGTGTGATGTCAAGTGATTTATTTCTCATTAGCGTCTCTTTCAAAAAGCTCCATATTCAGCAGTGTGATTCATTTGTCTTGGTGCCACACCCCTACGGCAAAACCAATTAGTTGCAAAAACAATTCAAAAGAACTTCCTGCTACAACGCTAACTAATAAACCATCGTGACCAGCTTGCAGTTTTCACTAAAGTCTACAATAAAAATATCCAACTTTCTCATCAAATATCTTCCTCAGTTTGTATTCCATGACAGTAGCTAATTGTTATAATTGCTATCTAAAAAAAAAAAAATAGTGATAAGGTACAATAGCCTATTAAAAGTTTTTATAAGAATAAAAGAGTTTGGGAGCACCTAGCACAGCACACAGTGTTTCTTCTCAATTTTGTTATTAGTATTGTACATTAGAGTGTTTTGTGTTGAAACTTCTATTATTTGGTTGATCAAATTGCACACTAACACACTGATAGCTACAAAAAATATGATTATTAATAACTTGTTTAATCACACTTTTTTAAGTTCAAGTTCTCACTATTAACCAGGGCTTGAAAATGGAAAATGATGCCAGGTTTTTTTTTTTCTTTTTTTTATCGTTACAATTGTATGTGGCAAACTGGAATGGTGACATGGCAGGTAAAATAATGCTAATTGGCAAAAATCTAGCTTGGTTTCAGTTTATTCCTAAACCGTATTCCCGTACACGGATAAAGGTAATTTCCACATGCATTGTCAGCTTATTAAGCATATTCAGTTTGAAGTTTTGAGTAAACATATTCAGTGTCTATTGCATTATTTTAGAGTCATGTTGGTGTTTTCTCTTTGTATGACCTTGTGACACTTTATTTGTAATATACAGGATATTTCATGTTTATTTTAATTCTTCAATTAATTTAACAGTATATTGTTCGTAAAATCACTTTGCAAAGACTACAACACTGAAGTAAATAAAAAAAAAATTAAAAAAAAAAAAAATAAATTAAATTAAACTAAATAATATTGATACAAATCTAAATAAAACTGATTAGGTTTTGAAAACTGATTTGGACATCGTACTTATTTGACAAACTGCTTTTTGAATATTATGTAGTTGTGAATTGCAATCACAAAGCATACTGTCTTTATATATATATAACAGCTAAACCTTGTGGTGCTAAGAGACAATGGTGAGGTTCAGGCTGTACCAGCTGCCATCAACCTGAATTTGAATGATGTAAGTAGCAATTCTTGCTGCTGTAGAATATGTGCAGTTGTAAGTGATTTCATGTGTATCTGAGAAATATGCGTGGGTGCAGTCTACTTCTCAGGGACACAACAGAGGGGACATAGGTAGGCAGCAGACAGTTTGCCAGAAGACTTCCAGGAACATATGGGGCCTGCACCACAGCTCCTTGACACCTTTCAAGCTGCAGCTGTTTTGAGAGGTTCATAGATTGTATTTGGTGTTTAAGCAGTACAACTCAGCCGACTGTTGGCACAAGGGCAATACTGTGCAAATATCAAAAGAATGAACATATTTTTTCATTCATTTTTTAAAACATATTTTAACAGTATCTGCTTTAGCAAGTTTGTTGGAAACATTTGATCATATCCTCAATGCTGTCAAATGATTAACCACAATTAAGCACATCCAAAATAAAAGTGTATACAGTGTGTACTGTGTATATTTATTATGTATGTGTGTGTACTGTAAATTTATAATTTATATTATATAAATTATGCCATGTTTTCCTTCCAATTGTCATTGACAGTGACTGACTTTCAGAAAGACTTAACTATATATATGTGTAAATAATAATAATAATAATAATAATAATAATAATAATAATAATAATAATAATAATAAAATTGTTCGTCATCTATTGTCTGTTTGATTACGTCTTTAATTTATTTTTTTCTGTACATTTCTGCCATATGTAGCCTACAAAAACTGACAGTAGCCACTGATAAGCTAGTAGCCTACTCAATATTGTAGAACTTAATTTTCTGTAAATTTGCTTTGCAGTGCAAGCGCAATGTTTGGGGTTCAATTCCCCAGGAACACATGATGGGTAAAAATTAATGCACTGTAAGTCGCTTTGGATAAAAGCATCTGCTAAATGCATTTTTATTTAATTTACAAATAAGCTTGTATATAATTGAAAATAAAATAATGAAAAAAAAAAAAAAAAAAAAAACTACTGCTTTTTCCCTTATCTATTTGAGTTCATAAATTGTATTAATTTGTAAGTGTCATATTTGGCATTTGGCATTATACGTTATATTACTAATAACAGTGGCTACAGAATAAATAAATGAAATAAAAATAAAATGCACCTTTTTCGAAGCTGCTAGGCGGCTACATAAAAAAACACATGGTGGCTGAATTTGCATGCTGTTTAGATAGCTGAAGCTTATAGGCGTTCATTACTTTCACTCAATTTAATTGTTTTTTTTTTTTTTTAGAACCCCCTCTGAACTGTTAAGCCCCCACTTAGCACATGGAGAAAAATCCTGGAGCCGCCACTGTGATCTTTAAAGCCATTTATCTTTTAAAAGAACTCGAATGCCCTGTATGTGTGTTTAGATCAGTGTTCTGGGGGAAGGGTGATGTGGAAAGAGACAGAAGGGATGACTCTTGTCTGTGAAAGTCTACTGTATATAAATGTATCAAACCGAATGGTTCTGATTATTCATGTGACGTGTCAATTATTCATAAGCACAATTGCATCGTGCAAAACTTGGCATCTTTATCATTTGATCTAGAAATAGGCTTTGATAATGTAAATGTGCCTACTTGAACTTATAATGCATTTCTGCTTGATCTGACTTTGTGGAGCTTTAGACAAATCAATCACAAGCAAGCAAGAAAGAAAGAAAGACTATAGTAAACGTTCATGCAACTTCTACTGCATTTGCAAGTTACATTTATAAATGAAGCCTGTACATGTGTGATGATAAATGACTACACAAGTTATGAATAATTGACTAGATGGCATTATAAATAGTTTTTTTGCAAGTTTTGTGTGACGTGTGATTCTTTTTGGAATTATATCTTTGTTAATGCACTGCAGGAATTTACAAAGACCCAGCTGGATTTTGACATGCATCTCTTTCATTGGCTGGGCTTGCAGTGAACTGCCCGACTGCTGTCTCCACCTTTGATATCATAGCTATAAATAATAAAGCAACCCGTGGCTCTGGGAATACATGTATCTGAAACAATAAGAGTGCCCACACTGCTCTTTGCCAGGATCAGATCAGTATATATTAATGAGACAGATGCTCAGAACCTGTGAATTTTCATATAAAGCTTTATTCTTGTAGCCTATTAATTCAGGAGGAATTATATTGATGGCAGTGGTAACTATGCTGTAACATTATAGAGAGGCCTAAATGAGTCCTAGTTCTAATTAATATGTCTCATTGTAAGGTGCTGCTTAGAATTTTTTTTTAAAGAGTAATTTTCAGACTCTATTTAACACTTGACAGATTGAAAAAAAAAAAAAAAAAAAAAAAAAAAAACGTATATGTTATTTAGTCTGTTTGTCAGCCAGTGAAATCACATTTGCAGTAATAGCTGGGTCCTGAAGCAAAAACAGATTTTTGGACTTAAAGGGCCAGTAAGATGAAAATTCTAAGCTTCCTATCACTGTTTATAAGTCCTATACATTAGGTTTAAATCCATCCAAGGTTAAAAAACATTGTCATTTTGTCAAAATATCATTTTAAAATTACCTCAATTCTCAGAGATCCCCAAACGATTTGCGCGAAGCTGTTCAAAAGATTCAGTTTCTTTAAACCCCACCTTTCGGTAGCATACTGTGTTCTGATTGGTCAACTAACATAGTCAGGTTTGATTGGTTGTTCCGCACACACCTCCACGGTAAACTATGCATTAGCATCTGTTTGAGGTGAATTATGTCTTATTCCTCTCACCGCGAAGCAAACAGTAAAATAAAAAACTTGAACAGTCTCGCTGTTTTTTCTTCTGTGTGTGTGTATTCAAGCCGCGCGCTTCAGTTTGAATCTGAATAGCGCGTTCAGTACGGGGGCGTGGTCACATTAGAATGAAGGGAGACGTGAAAAACAGACATCACGTTGTTTTCATATGGATTACTTTATCACAGAATATTTTCTGTAGCACTTGTTTAGTTTTAAAGAAGACATGTCAAGCTTTCTATAGATATCTCTCTCATGTCTCTTCGTTGAGAATTCACGGAGTTACACTTCATTTTAATGACGTGTTTGTACATGACGATCAGCGCAGACAGGCTGCAGACAGCACACATACTGATAAGATGCTCGGGAGAAAACAAACACATAACTTCATAATCATACTTCGCGTTGTGATTCGGAGATGCTCGTTGTTCTAAATAAAGTTGGTAATGAACCCTCTTTTATGGCCAAACGCTTTGAAAATCCCGCCTTGTACTCACTGAGATTAGAAAAGCAGTCATCAGTGAAATGTTGTGAACACAACAAAAGGGATTTGTTGTACTGCTCTGGTATTGTGGTAAAAATGAATTTTAGCCATTGGTTCTTCTGATCTTCATTCTTTGGCAGTGAAAATAAAACAAACTTGCCTTTACAATTAAAAACACACTGTCTCCTCGACATGATGCTATCACACCAACCAGAGCGTCTGTGTGGGGGGGTGGGGCAGGTCAGAGTTCCGTTTCTCTCATGACGGTAGGCGGAGATTATTATGCAAAGTGTTCCTAGTGACGTACATAGAGATGGGCAAAAGATTTGAAATCTATAACGACTCGTTTCAGTGATTCAGAGTAGACTCCTTACTTTAGAAGCCAATAACTTTATAAATCGTGTACTTTTTGGTTTAATTACTTTGCACATTGTTTACACTGATGGACAGCTACATCATACACTGTAATACAGGTCATTTTTGATTTCCCATCTGTGTGGCTCTTTAAAGTTCTGTACTTACTACAGTCAGTATGTTGAAGATGACAACTTTAAATTGGGCATTTGCTTCTCTCTAGCCATGTCTGGTGTTTAGGCTTTTATAAAGTTCATATTTAATGCTGCAAATGAATCTACTTTGAATTGAGCATTGTAAGGACTATAATAATATATTGACTTACTTTTTTAAAAATAAATAATAAATTAAACTTACATATCAGTTGAGGAGCATTTAAGAGCTTCCACATTGTAAGAAAATGTTTAATGGAGGTTCAGTTAATTATTAAATAGTATAGCCTATCTACAGGGAGAAGGCACCATTTGTAATTTTTTCTTCTTCTTTTTTTCCTCAGAGGAAGTGTTATGTAAATATAGCAGGATAGGTCAGGATGATAGTATATGGGGATAGCAAAATTAGTCTGATATAATGTCGATAAAACATCCATATGAAATCTGAACACCTGCATCCCAGCTGTATTTGGCTGACAAAAATAAATAAATAAATAGTCACCTTTATTTATATAGCACTTTAAGCAAAAAAAAAAAAAAAAAAAAAAAAAAAAGATTGTGTCAAAGCAACTGAACAACATTAATTAGGAAAACAGTGTCAATAATGCAAAATGAAAGGCAGTTCATCACTGAATTCAGTGATGTCATCATTCAGCTCAGTTCAGTTTAAATTGTATTTGTGCAATCATTTGCAATCAAGTCAACGATATTGCTGTAAATGAAGTGTCCCCAACTAAGCAAGCCAGAGGCGACAGCGGCAAAGAACAATGTCAACTCCAATGTGAAAAAAAAACCATGTGAGAAAACAGGCTCAGTTGGGGTGGTGTGGGGGGAGGGTGCTCTGGCCAGACAAAACCAGCAGTTCAATTCCAGGCTGAAGCAAAGTCAGATTATGCAGAATAATCATCTGTTTCCTGTGGTCTTGTCCTGGTGGTCATCTGAGACAAGGTCTTTACAGGGGATCTGTATCTGGGGCTCTAGTTGCCCTGGTCTCAGCTGTCTTTCAGAGCAGTAGAGGTCCTTTTTAGGTGCTGATCCACCATCTGGTATGTATACGTACTGGATCCGGGTGACTGCAGTGACCCTCTGATCTGGATACAGACTGGATCTGGTGGCTACGGTGACCTCGGAATAAAAGAGAAACAGACTAATATCAGCGTAGATGCCATTCTTCTAATGATGTAGCAAGTACATCAGGTGGTATGGGAAGTGTTCCCGGTTCCGATTTATCACATGAATAATCAGAACCTTTAATGGATGTGGATATCAGAAGCATATTAGTTTGTTATGTGTAAGTCAGGTTAAAGAAAAAGGTCGTTACTCTAGATTTAAACCGAAAGATTGTGTCTGCCTCCTGAACAATGTTAGGAAGGTTATTCCAGAGTTTAGGCACCAAATAGGAAAAGGATCTGCCGCCCACAGTTGATTTTGATATTCAAGGTATTATCAAATTGCCAGAGTTTTGAGAAAGCAGTGGACGTCGATGACTATAATGTAGCAAGAGCTCATACAAATACTGAGGTGCTAAACCATTCAGGGCTTTATAAGTAATAAGCAATATTTTTAAATCTATACAATGTTTGATAGGGAGCCAGTGCAATGTTGACGGGACATGGCCATTCTTCCTGGTTCAAGTAAGAACTCTAGCTGCTGCATTTTGGACTAGCTGTAGTTTGTTTATTAAGCGTGCAGAACAACCACCCAATAAAGCATTACAATAATCTAACCTTGAGGTCATAAATGCATGGTGTAACATTTCTGCACTTGACATTGAGAGCATAGGTCGTAATTTAGATATATTTTTGTGATGGAAAAATACAGTTTTACAAATATTAGAAAGATGGCTTTTTTAAGGAAAGATTGTTATCAAATAGCAAACCTAGGTTCCTAACTGATGAAGAAGAATTGACAAAGCAGCCATCAAGTCTTAGACAGTGTTCTAGGTTATTACATGCAGAGTTTAAAGGTCCTATAATAAAGACTTCTGTTTTTTTTTTTTCAGAATTTAGCAATAACACATTATTTCGTCATCCAGTTTTTTTTTTATTTCAGATATGCATTATGTAAGTTTTCCAAATTGTTATGTCTTGCCAGGCCACAGAGAAATATAGAGCTGAGTATCATCAGGATAAAAGAGAAAGCTAACATGTGTTTCCTGATGATTTCTCCCAAGGATAACATGTAAATTGTGAAGATTAACAGCCCTAGTATTGAGCCTTGAGGTACTCCATACTGCACTTGTGATCGATATGATACCTCTTCATTCACTGTAATGAATTGATGGCGGTCAGATAAATATGATTTAAACCATGCTAATGCACTTCCATTAATGCTAACAAAGTTTTCTAGTCTATGCAAAAGAATGTTGTGGTCAATAATGTCGAATGGAGCACTAAGTTCCAATAGCACTAATAGAGAGATACAACCAAGATCAGATTATAACAGTCACAAGCCTGTTACAGGGTTAAGTTTTCTTCCTCACCACTAGCGGTACTAGAGGGCAACATGTATGGGTATAACTCATAACATGGTAGAAGGAGGAGGTGTAGCATGCAAAGGCTGACGCATGGCCTTGCCATGTTATTGCTGAGTCCAGGTTGAGAAACATTTGTTTTATGCTCAACTTTAAAAAGGACTTGTTTGTTTTCAGGAGGTTTATGGTCCATGAGAAGACGAAAATGTGAGGAAGTTGTATAAGTTCCTTGATACACGAGACAGGACAGTCACCTTTATTGTCCATAGACTCTGATATTGAGACAGCAAGCATATGGATTAAGACTGATTGTTTTCTGGAGGATATACTGGACATTATGGGAGTTTGAGGAATTCAGATAAGACTTTATTCTCTTTATTATCCTTACTTGCATCATCCATGGACATTGATTGGCCTTGAACTTGCATGCAGTTTGTTTGGTGTTGTGGTTTGGGGTGAACAATTGCGATGGAAGATTGAACTGAATTGATTGGCCTGAATGTGTTTTTTTTTTTTTTTTTTGCTACTAAATTTAAACTACTGAGATTTTGAATTCAATGAAAGTCTTTGGTTTGTGTTTATGCTTTGTTAAATGGACTATGTAATTGCAGTAGGTTTCCTTTATATATATATATATAAAAAAATAAAAAAATAATAATAATAATTACTGTTTTGGATTTAGTTAAATCAAGAACGGTTATAAGATGATAACAGCACGTCATTTATAACTCTAAGGAGAGCAGTCTCAGTACTGTGATACAGTCTAAATCCTGACTGGAAAACCTCACATATACCATTTTCTCTAAGAAGGAATTTAATTGTGAGGATACTACCTTTTCTAGTATCTTGGACAGAAAAGGGAGATTCGAGATCGTTCTTTTATTAACTAGTTCTTTGGAGTCAAGTTGTGTTTTATTTTTTTATTTATTTTTTATTTTTTTTTGATGAGAGGCTTAATAACAGCCAGTTTGAAGGTTTTGGGGACATATCCTAATGACAATGAGGAATTAATAGTAGTCAGCAGAGGACCTATGACTTCTAGAAGCACCTCTTTTAGGAGCTTAGATGGAATATGGTCTAACATACATGTTGTTGGTTTAGATAATTTAACAAGTACATACAAGTCTTCCTTTCCTATAGTAGAGAATGAGTGGAACTGTTCCTCAGGGGGTCTATAGTGCACTGTCTGATGCAATACTGTAGCTGACGGCTGCATGGTTACACATATATCTGTAATAATATTGATCTTAAAAGTAAAGTAGTTCATAAAGTCATTACTTCTGTGATGTTGAGAAATGTCAACACTTGTTGAAACTATTCTAAGTTTCATTTAATTTTCATTTAATTTTGTTGCAGGCTTAATTTGTTCGCACAAAGGAATCTCACTTGCACTTGAGTTGACTTCATTAGCACTTTCGGTCTTGCAGAATTACAATGGTTCCTGCTTGTGTTCCTCCAATTGCCTGTGACAGCCTGTGTTAAGTGTTTACTGTACTTTTGTAACTGGTGGTGAGCTGTTACCCTGTGTTAAATCCTGTAATAGGACGGTCATTAACAAAAAGCCACATTTGTGTTGCGGTGTCAAGGTTTTACAGTGGATAAATTAATAAAGCCGAGTAGTGACACGTAACCTGGCAAGTATCTTCATTCACCAATTTGCAACACAGGCTGCATTGCTACACATTTGTGTGAGATGCAGAATGGATAAAAATAACTAAAAAAATTAAAGAGGACTCGAATAAGCTCATTAATGACACGTTTGAGTATGTCTAACAAACTATGTTTTATTTCAAAATTTTCATATTGTGAATAATAAATGTGTATCATTTTAAAGCCTAATTTATTGTAATAATTATTTGATGTAGCCTACTTTTACACATAATTATTCCTTGGCATCTTCACGAACTAAACAGCATTAAAAAAAAAAAAATCGTGCTAAAAGGTAGGCTATTACAATCGTGTGCAGAGTGATGTTAACATTTAAGCTAGATGGTGAGAGAAAATAGCACTATCAAAGAGTCTAAAGAGGGATGTTGACAGTGAAAATAGGGCATTCAACGAAGAATGGAAAGGTTCATCCTACCTAGTGTGTCTTATCTGCAATGAAGTTGTCGTCTTCTTTTAATTTTAATTTTACAATGAAGATACCACTGTTTGCAAATAATAGAATAGAATCTTTTGAAATTTTCAAAATAAAAGCTGTTAATTCATCAAAAATAAAAATAAACATTGCTGCAGAAACGTTGTTGTACTTTTATTTTTTAGGCAAAATCAAACTTGCGCTGCCATGAAATATCTACTACAGAACCAGCCCCTATCTAAATAATCTAATAAAAGGTGCTTGCAAGCGCCCCCTTTGGGCCGCTATGCACCCTCGATATGCATTTCTGCTAATCCCGTACTGGGGCAAGCTCCGACAGACTTCTACCCAACAGTCAAAGCAGCATTACGTCATTAAAGTGTGGACTGTGTTAATGAGGGGGAATGAAGGGTTTAGGGTGCCATTTGGGACAGATCCATGGTCACTACCACTCACAGCACTCGCTGTTCTTCTGCTGGCTGAGAGTTATCAAACAGCTTTGCACTGCTGCGAGTGCCCCCTTCCTGACTGGGGGTGAATATCCATTGCTAGGCCTCATGAACTGAACCAATATGTTCATACCATGACATTCAGTACGAATACATGTATCGTTCCACCCCTACTGTATATAATTAATGTAATTTACTTAAAAATGTTTACAAAGGACACATGTCATTGTGACATGTCACATGTCACCCGTGTCATCAAACTGCATCCTTGTGCATGCATGTTATGTGAACAAACATTTGAGATGTGACCAGAATAATTTGATTGTATGTCATTTCCAGTAAAGTCCAGTCAAATTGTGGACATATGATTTAATTGTGTGTATTTAGAGTTTTTAAAATGCTAACTGGGGAATTTGCTTTAGAAAAAAAAAAAAAAAAAAAAGTGGTACATTTTATGAATGCTGTCAAAATAAATAAATAAAAATACAGAATTCCACGTGATGCTCATAGATCCACTGTTTGTCATTGCTAGTAGACAAATAATCTAAAGAAAATATGATTGTGTTTTTACAGAATTTCTGAATCTACAAAGAAAAGTAATGGAACAGTCACCCATGAACGGCATTGAAAAGAGATAACTTTTTTCTTCTTAGAAATAATCAAACAATGTCTGAAATGAACAGAGCAGTCATCATTATATAAACTGTAATAAACTCTGTTTACTGAGCCATGTCTTTCATACTTGTGTAAGAAAAAAATATCACAAACATTCAGGAAAAAATAAAGAAAAATAAAACTCAAATATAATGGAACCGAAGCGCATTTCCATTATTTTTTTTTCTTTGCTTTTCCATATCTAACAACCTCCACACACTCTGCTTCTAAAGGGCCAATTCACAAGAAAATCATAAATAAATACAATAGTCCAAAAAAAAAAAAAAAAAAATATCATTTTCTCACTCAATGATGTCCACGACATTTAAAAAGCATGCAATGAAAAGGGAATTGGAGTATTTGGTGGAGATAAATGTACTACTCAAACAGCAAAGACATCGCTCTTTAAAGGGGAAGGAGGTGTTTTCTTTCGCTGGATGATAAATGCAGCCATTGCTGTTGTTTAAATCGGAAATGTAACTGCAATGTCTTGAAGTTTTCCTTGAGGCACTGAAGCACACTGTAACATTCAGCCCTAGCCCTATTCTTAACTTCATAAAACGTCACTAGGAAAGATTTGAAAAATGATATGAGATTAGTGTACCAAAATATGTTCTGGTGGTTGAAAACAAACAGCATTTTGTCGTTGACATTTAGGTCTATGGCAGTAAGCAGTGAGCTTATATGTATTTTATTCCAATTTTACAGACTAATGCTAAAGCTTCTCTTAAAAGTTTGAGTTCCTTGCAAATGCATCATTATCGTGACCACATTCAAGACTAACACAAGCCGTGGGAAGAATGCAGAATCCTTTTCAAATATAGTGTTCCGACAAGACCCTGTGGCAAACTTGGGGTGAACATTGCAGTCAATTTTTAATCTGTTCAATATATATTGAACTTTGGCTCAATTCTATGCTAAATTAGATCATTATAACAAATAAGTCTTTTGTTTTCACTATGGTTAATACAATTTTTTGTAAATAAAAATAATTATTTACCAAAAAGGCTTAAATGCTTGTCGAAAATGTTTGTGTGCCCATGCAAGACCAAACCATGCAGAGAATGTGCAATTTACAAATTTACAGGACTGAGTCAGTGGCAAAAATTGCACAGGCTGGAAATCCTCTTCTCATACTGCTTTCTGCTTTGAAATTGGTGCGAGGAGATATCAGATTGTATCAGGCTTCATTGCGAGTCCCATAGTCATTGTAAGAGGCTTTACTGACTGACTTCTATTGGCAAAAGGGGATAATTCAATGAAACATTATGAGCCCACTCCATACTCCATAAAAAGATTGCCTCCTCCCCTGCAGTGACAGTGCAGCTCTCAATTTGGATAAAACTGGAAGGCTTTCTATCATAAAAAAGAGAGAATTCCACGGAGGGAATAGAATGTTTGGACATTAAGAGAGAAGACTTTATCTGGTGTAAGGAGGGGCCGTCCGACCTGTGGGGATGAAGGACTGGATTAAAGATTTCCTGCCACACCGGTGTTAGCGGCCATGTCAGTGGTACACTGATGATTCCCTTAGCACTGAGGCATCACTGCATATTACCACTACAGATATGGTTTTGTTTGAACTTGGAGGTCAGGTTAAATTGGAGAGTTATGTGATGTAGATTCATTAAATGTACTGGAGTCATTTGATAATAACCCCAACTGTGCTGCGAAAAGTAGGGCAAAGCTCAGAATCAGATTAATTAGACTGAGACACATGACTAGCTGCTCACATGTTAGGATGACAGAAAGCTGTTGTGATGTTGCAAAACTCAATTTCGCTTTCTTACACGTACAAAAATGCTGTATGTGAATTCATTGGGTTAGATTTGTGGTTGTTTGCTCATCTATGATCATTTTTAAGGAGCCATTAGAAAAAGTTATGTATGCCTTCCCATGGAAAACATGGCTGGTACTGAATGGTTATTAGTGTTTTTGTTTCTGGTGCTAAGGTGTTCTGGGTAGTTGGTAGTATGTTTGGAGAGGCTGATACTGGCACAAGTCAAACAAGATCATCTTCAAGTCTCTGTTATTGGTTACGGTAATTGCTGAGGCTGGTGCCAGAGCTGGAGCTGGTGCTCAGCCAAGAGTGGTTAACATTTTATATATATATATATATATATATATATATATATATATATATATATATATATATATATATATATATATATATATATATATATATATATATATATAAATTGTAGTCTGTAGTGGAAGCTCAGCCTACTGATCATAGGCTCTCTTGTTCAAGATCAGCAAGATTTTGGGGCCGGTTTGGAACCTGTATCTGGCACAGGCCCATTATTTGTTTTTTTTATTTTTTTTTTTATTAGAAAAAAGGTGATTTTATTATTATTATTATTATTATTATTATTATTATTATTATTATTATTATAAATCTTAAGTCCAGTCAATCCTCTCTCCAATAAGCCTCACAATTCATTCATATCAGTAAAGCAAATTTTGCAGGACAAATTGTGTGCCAAAGTTAGATTGGGGTTAGGGTTTTGTTCAACTCCTTAAACTAAGGAACAAATAATGTTTATTAACTAGATGAGTACAATTTTATCGATTGATTTGTCCGTCATCTTGAAACGGTCTATGTATTGTCACTCACAGTAAAATTTGGATACACTTTCACAAGTAAGAATATGTTGGTTTTTATTAATATTACAGGTTTGAAATTATAGTACCTTTTTAAATGTCATGTGAACTAAGGTGTTTTTTTTTTTTGTTTTTTTTTTTAGCAAAATTATCTGGTGAATTCTACTGCAGATATTGATATTGATATTCATACTTGCATATTTCTAGGGGTAAAGAAAGACCCTAGCAATTTTCTCTCGAGTGTTCACAGATCTGCTTTGTCCATTCCAATATGGCGGACGACATACACCGAAAACTGCCAATAATAGGGCATCAACAATCTACCTATATATATATCTATGACAGCAGCCTCTAATGCCAGTTGTTTTACCACTGTGCTATCATTGCATAGATAGATAGATAGATAGATAGATAGATAGATAGATAGATAGATAGATAGATAGATAGATAGATAGATTGATAAATAGATGATTTTGCTTGCTTGCTTGCTTTATTGTGTTTGTTTCAGAGACCCATATACTGAATCTTCATCTTAACTCATTATATTATACTGTCTGCACAACTAGTACGGACAATATGAAGCATTAAGAAGAATGTTCAAAGCATTCTTCATGCCAGAGCTTGTTCTCCACGATTCGTTGATTCTACATGGATTCATGTTTGTTCCTTAATGAAAGGCATTGCAAATGGATGTGCAGTGTGAATTTTTATGCCCTGCACTGGTGAGGGAAGTATGCTAAACCAAACATAATGAGGCCTTATTGTTAACTCTGTATAGAAGGTTCCTCTACATTACCTGCATTTGTAAGGAGAGTGCAGTGAGGCATTGCAGATCGCTGTGATAATGAGAGAAACACTGCACATAACAAATCATTGTATTCATGGGTGAGCAACAGTTCTGAAAATATTTTTATACCTTGCCATTTTGGAAGGAAAACCACAGCAACAGCAAAATATGTTTTATGTATATATATGTAAGAATAAGAATAAATAAATTAATTAAGATCAGTACCAGGCTCTGTATTAAGCTACTGTAACATTAAGAAACATAAAAATGAAAATCATTTGAAAAGCCCTATTCAAATAAAGTTACTTATCATGTCTTTAACGGTGTTGATGGCAGTAATATATTTCAAATCAAACATGAGAATAATTAATTACTAGGATAAATTGATTTCAGGTAAAACACACCAGTCCTGTTGATTTCAGCAAGTTTAAAATTCTTCTTTCCACAATATAAAGACGGACCACATTGTCATATTTTTACATAATCACATAAATTGACTGTAGGAAAGCAAAGTCCTGTCTTTCTCTCTTTTACAGAGTTAACAATTGTCATGCAGTAATGAAAGCCTAGAATTTGAAATCTTTTACCTAGTTTAGGTACTCTTTTAAAAAATTAAATCTGCTCTGGGCTACAACACAAAAAAATATGAGAAAAAAAAAAAACATGTAAGTAATGAGCAAGGCTGTAGCAGGGGTTTGCGGGGCCCCGGTGCAGGTTGTACCAGTGGGCCATGTTTGAAATTGTTTAATTTGTATGTTTGTTCTATTTATTTATGTGTGCTATTTACACAATGTTTCAGAAACTGAAACTGAATAATCATATGTAAAAAAGCACTGCATAGTCTTCACTGTAAAAATTAAATATACATTCAAACCAATATTCATTCAGACACCTTCAACATTTTCACAGTTTATTTGCTATAGTTTAGAAGATAGGAATAAAATATGACAAGAACTCAGAGTTAAACTGACAAAACAAATTCATCTTGATAATGTCAGATAACTTTGATAGAGATGTATGTAATGAATTACAATCAACCAAAAATTCAGACAACTGTTAGTATAACAATATTTACACAGCTATCAATACTTTGTTGACCAATTACCAAGCAATGCTTAATTTTGTTCAGTCTGTGGTGTGAAAAGGTTGCATTAGCAATTGAGGAAAAAAATAAACAAATAAAATAAAACACATTAGAAAAACATGGACAGTTCAATGTTTCTGAATAAATTTTGGTCCCAATTATTACCATTTTTGTTTTTATTATTCATTTCACTAGTAGTCCACTGTATGAAGAATTTTTGGGAATAATATGTCACAGTTTGCTTTATTTTGCTATTCTCAATTACATAAATGAATTATAGTGACCTGCATCTACTAGCAAAAAAAAGTAAAAAAAAAAAATATATATATATATATATATATATCTGGTGTCTAAATAATTTTAGTTTTGACTGTGCATGAATTCTTTAGTAATTCAGTCAAGAGCAGTGAGTGATTAACATTACAGCAGCTAGTAGCTAAATTAGGTGGGGTCAACTGTTATCAACTGTTTACTTTCACTTAAGAACATACTTTCCAAGACAGGTATTTTTACATATTGTGTATGTACAAGAGTAGAAAGAGGCTAATTCAGTGTTCAAACATTTGGAGACGCCTCTCTCTGCGTGAGTCTTGAACACCAGAACACCACGGGTGCTGAATTGGGCTCTTCCACATCCTTTTCTGTTTGTTTAAACTGCGATTTGTATTTGTTCGTTCAGGTGCGGGAGGAAATTTGAGTGGAACTTTGCAAAGGAGAGTTCGGTTCAATTTTGCTGTCTGTGAGATGCCGCTTTCTGTGTGCGCACCGAACAAAGCGCGCAAGTAACCAGCTACTCAGTTGAGCTTTTCCACGTCTTGTGTTTTGGCCGGAAACACTGGGGTGGCGCCCATGATGGCTGAAGGCTCTGACATAATGTCCATGAAGGCTGGAAACTGTTATGACATCCAGGTTCAAGGCTCTGAAGTGGCAGCCATGACGTGATGAGACCACAGGACAGGAAGGTGCTGAAAGGATAGGACTAGTGACCATTATATATATATATATTTATATATATATATATAAAGACTAAAAAAACACAGAGAAGCATTGGTAAACATTACTCTTCCCTATTAAACTACACTACCCTAATATTACACATATAAAACGTATCCCATTCAAATAGTGCCAATAATGTCCAAGATAAACAGCTAATGGTATTTAACAGCATTCTCAAAATCAAAGTGAAAATATTTCCAGGGCAATATTTTGGTGGACACAGATTGCTGTTTCCTTGTGAGAGAGTGCTAATGTGAGGCTAACAGGGTCTAATTTTAGTGTCCACAGGTGACGTATCAGTGTGTTGGTGTGTTTTCACCTGTGTGCAAAGTCTGCCATCTGCTCCACGGCTGTCTGGATGACTAGAAGCAGTCTGATTATAAGTAAAGCTCGTCTTGACTTGCTGCCAGTGAGGGATGAAGTGAACATCAAAGCTTAAACCAGACTATGTTCAAGCAGGGCTTAGATCTGTCTCTCCACGCTTACCAATGCTCCAGTGTTGTTGTTTTTTTAATAATATGAATTGCAGAGACAAGACTGGCCTATCATACAGACAGTCACCTAGGGCCCTGACATGGCCACATGATGGTCCATAATAAATGAGCAGATCATTATTTCCAACACAAAGATCTTCTTATAACAATATTTATACAGCTGGGGCCCATTTCATGATCTTATCTAGGGCTGCAAAAAATATTTGAAGCAACTCCAACATACAATCTGTTCATAAAGACAATGGAGAAAATTAGAGTTTTAATGACACTTCCTTTTATTTTATTTAATTAATATTATTGGACACATATAATATACCTGTATATCAGTCAAATTCTGTATTAATAAAGAGTTGCTTGTCAACTATACACAACTTGCAGTCGAACTACTGAATGTTGCATAAATTGTTTATTATGAAAGTGACGTGACATACAGCCAAGTATGGTGACCCATACTCAGAATTCGTGCTCTGAATTTGACCCATCCAAAGTGCACACACACACTGTGAACACACACCTGGAGCAGTGGGCAACCATTTATGTTGCGGCACCCAGGGAGCAGTTGGGGGTTCAGTGCCTTGCTCAAGAGCACCCAGGTTGTGGTATTGCCTGCCCGAGACTCGAACCCACAACCCTAGGGTTAGAGGTGAAACTCTCTAACCACTAGGTCACAACTTCCCTATCATAAGTATTCATGTAGCTGTTCATAATGCGTATTATAAATGATTTTATCATGGTTAAAGGGTTTCTGTCTTCAAGTCATACTTAAGAACATCCCAAAAGTAATTATCATGTAACTTCCACTCATCCCTGTGATTTGCTAGTAACATTAGATGAGAAATTTCACATGAGAGTGTTTTAAATAAACTGCATTTGCCGTTCTGTTCAGCTAATTCAAAAATCCTGAAACATCTTGTTAAACTCACGTGAATTATACGTTTCTTGTAGTGCCAATTTCATTATTTAAAATTCATGATAATCTGTGGCCTAATGGTTAGAGAGTTGGACTTGTAACCTGAAGGTTGCAGGTCTGAGTCTCAGTGCCAGCAGGAGTTGTAGGTGGAGGGGGATGGATGAACAGTGCTCTCTTCCACCCTCAATACCCATGGCTGAAGTCCCCTTGAGCAAGGCACTGAACCCCCAATTGCTCCCTGAGTGCTGGAAAAAATAGCTGCCTACAGCTCTGGGTGTGTGTTCATTGTGTGTGTTTTCATTGTGTGTGTGTTCCGTACTCACTACTGTGTGTGTGTACTTGGATGGGTTAAATGCAGAGCATCAATAAGTGAGTACATGGTGAGTAAAGTCACCAACCCTCTGGTGCTGGTGTTTCATAGCTGTAGAGTTCCAAACTTGCATGGGCATTAATCTTATCACAAAAACTGCGTAGGGAGCTTCATGGAATGACCGAGAAGCAGCAGGCAAGCCTCACATCACCAAGTAAAATACCAAGTGTCGGATGAAGTTGTGTAAAGCATGCAGCCACTGGACTCTTGAGCAGTGGAAGTGTGTTCTGTAGATTGACTAATCACACTTCTTTGTCTGGCAGTCTGATTGAGTCTGGGTTTGAAGGATGCCAGGAGAACATTACCTGCCTGACTGCATTGTACCAACTGTAAAGTTTGGGAACAATTTGAGGAATGCCCTTTACTATTCAAGCTTGACTGTGCCCCAGTGCACAAAGCAAGGTCCATAAAGACATGGTTGGATTAGTTTGGTGTGAAATAACTGACCCACACATAGCCCTGACCTCAAACTCATCGAACACTTTTGGAATGAGCTGGAAATGAGATTGAGAACCAGTACTCCTTGTCCAATATCAGTGCCTGACCTCACAAATGCCTCTACTGGATGACTGGCGAACATTCTCACAGCAGCACTCCAAAATCTTATGGAAATTCTTCAAAGAGGAGCGGAAGCTGTTATAATTGCAAAAGGGAGTCCAACTCCATATTAAGGTCACTGTATTTATAATGTGATGTCATTGATGTCCATTTTGGTGTAATGGTTAGGTGTCCCAATTTTATCCATATAGTCTAGATAGTAGAACTTACAAAAATGAAGTCAACATTTTTTTTTTTTTTTTTTTTTTTTACTTCTTTAATTTACTCCAGGCTAAAAATAATCCAGTCCATTTTTTCAAATGAATCCAGTATGTCAAAAAATCTGCCCGCCCGACTGTGAAGCAATGTCATTTTATTTGTATTCACAGTCATTTGTTCTTAAAGTTGTACACATCAGAGTGTAATGTCAGCAGGGTAACTTTTTAGTTTAGCCGAATTCCTCATCCTGAAGACATTTTTCAAATTGGGCCTTATCCTGTGAGATTTAAATGGTGCTTTTTAAACATTCCCTGAAGTGTGCACATTGTGGCAGATGTACAAGGTATGTTGCTGAAGCATGTAATGTAAGCAGAATTTCCCTCAGTGCATCTCACAACTGCCTTTTTATTGGAGTGATTAGGTTTCTGAATTAATTAATTATTGAGATTAGTCATTTTCCAAAACAACACACAAGGGCTTAGTTTTTAAGTCGTACCTATGCTTTTGTAGTTTGATCTGGCTCTGAGATAAAATGTCACAGTTGAGGAACAATTTCAATCAGATTACAGATTATGCAGACAAGATTTAAGAAATGAAATCTGTTAGAACTAATCCAACAATATAACTAATCAGATTACTCTTTGCCTCGCAGCATGTGCAATATGGTTTTCAAAAAACAAAAACAAAGAAAAACAAGATCAAAGGAAATCATTTATAATCTCAAATATTAGCTTTTCTTAAAAAAAAAATAATGCATTTTATTGATGTGAATGAGTTAGTACGTCACTAGGATAAAATATGTACAGGAGTTATGAAGGTCATCACTGTGTGAAGCATCATATCATAAAATTAGATCTCAGACCAGAAACTACTCCACCATGACTCATGAATATGTCAGACCCCCAACATAAGTTGGTTGTTTGAAAATTCTATTTCACAACTACTTAAAGATATGCCTTAGAAATCATAAATATTTATGCCATTTCCCTGCCTCAGTTATGTAAAATGATTCCCGGGTGTAGATGCTGTGTAGTATCACATCTCTGCACAAAGCTTTGCCAGCAGCATTACTAATTACTATAATTAATTATCTATGTTTGGCATCAGTGTGTGTCACCTAATTAGCAAATGTGGTTCTATTCACTCATATTTCAATGGTTTGCGATGTGTAAAAAAGAGTAAATTAGCTTTGTAATACGGCTCTTTTGACCCTCTCAACCTTGAAAGACAACAACAACAACTTGTTTTTTATATTTTCAAAGACTTCAAGATTGGTTCTTTTTTACCACAGTATCCAGCTTTCATCTGAAAGTTGTGAAGGTGATAACATAATGTATTTTTTTTTTTTTTTTTGAGAATCTACTTTGGTGTGACTGATGAAATGTTCTGTGTTACATTGATAACTTCTTGGCCTGTCAATGCTGTGATGAGTGTTTCATTCCTTCACTCTTCGCTTCTTTTTGACTTAAAAAAAAGATGGAGAAACAATGAAGGGAAGACACTGTTTTTATGAAGTAAAACTATAATTGTTGGATCTGCACGAGAGAGTGGGAGTTGAGGTTGAAATTCACTGCATAATGTTTAATTGGCTATTAATAATGTCATATTTAATCTGCACTGTATGTAGAATTGGTTTTATCCAACCTTTTTCTTGTCTAATGCATACGTCCATGGTTACTGGAGGTTTTTCTTTTTCTTTTCTTTCTTTTTTTGTGGACAAAATGTTGGGCTAAATATAAGTTTTCACACTTACACGTTTAACCAATGAATTTTAGTTGGATATTTATTAGAAATATAATTTCAGATTTTAGATGTACCATCAAGGCAAAATGATGCTGGCAAAACAAGGCAATTATGCTCAGAGTTAGTTCTGGTGACATTGTCAATGTGGTGTACTTTGTTTCCAGTGTAGCTGATAAACTAATATTTGGATTGGATTACAAAGTCATACATACAAATATATTGTAAATGTAAACTTTAAGATTGACAAAGTGGATTTCTATTTGCATCAGTTGATCTGCTCTCTAAATATATAGTGGTGCAGATAAGACGTCAGAACCCAGAAAACTCATTCTCAGATGATTTCTTTGAGTTTTTCTTGTGGGGTTTTTCAATTTATGAGTAAAATAAAGCCTATGTTGAACATAACTTGACATTTTCGACCTTTATATTTTGATGTTTTGTTCTACAACATAAACTAAAGTACATCTATGTAAACCTTTGGGGTTCTGACTGACACCATTCTATTGCCACCAGGCCATTAAAACATATTTGTTGACCAACCTCATTTATTATAATAAATAAAACCTAATTTAGCCGTTTGCTGAGTAGAGGTGTACTATTAGTTTATTTCAGAATTATGCGTTAACACTGTTCAATAAGGTATCATTTGTTAACATATGACATTACCTAAAACTAACATAACTGAGAAAACTTGGTTGGCTGCACTTAGCTGGTTCCTCAGACTGCTGCAGTTCAGTTTGTCCTCCCAGGCTGATCGGGTAAACAAGTGGTAAAAAAAACCTCTAAAACCAGCTATGACCAGGCTGGAAGACAAGCTAAAATCATCAATATATATATTGCTGCTTCAGCACCACAAACGTAACGCACACGGACAGCATACGCACTGCAGACGGATTATGTGTGAAACAGACGTGCGTCTTGTCGAGGTTTCCATTGGGAAGCTTATTTAATAAAAAAAAAAAAAAAAATCAAAATCCCTGAACCGGTCGGCTTCAGCTGCATCCATGTTAGCACGTCACGTTTGATGTGGTAATTTCACAGTAGGCAAACACACAGGTTTAAAGATTAGTTCTCGCCTCTCCCCTACAGATTTGGCTAGGTATACATCCGCACTAAAATATCAAGGTGAAAGTCATCATAGCTCGCGTAGTATAGACCCAGCTCCCAACCCAACTTTGAGAATAGATTAACAGCAATATTTTTTTATCGCCCGAGAAGAGTCTCCCGTTAACGCAGCATGTTAATGCAGCACGTTAACGCCGATAATGGCCCACCACTAATATATATATATATATATATATATATATATATATATATATATATATATATATATATATATATATATATATATATATTACATAAAATATTATCTTAAGAAAATATTAGTGGTGCTTGCAAATATAAAACTTGCCACCACGTTGCTAATGTCGTTTATTTAAATTATATATATATATATTTGTTTTTACATTTTACGTTTGCAAGCACCACTCATATTTTCATAAGATAATATTTTGATTAGAATAGCTAAAATTGATTGCAAAGTGTGAGGTGAATCTTCTCCTCACAGCAGCACACTGTTATTGTGGTTGACTTTCATCACAGTGATAGATTGTGCAGCATCTTATAGCATATAGCATAAATCATACTGGCCTGCAGGTGTGTCCTTGATACTGTATCACAGTACACAGTACCCCCGGGCTGCGGACCGGTACCGGTCCGTGCGTCATTTGGTACCGGGCAGCACAAGAAAGAATAAATAACTTACATTAAAGCTGCAGTCGGTAAATTTTGGCGCTCACGTCTGGCGGAAGAACATTGTAGCCAGAGCTACTTCACTCTGTTTACATCTATGGCAAGTCACGCAGGTACAGTGCTACTCTGCAGCGTTTCCGACCCCAACCAGATTAAAATAGTCTGAATATAAACACCCATTAAAAGGGTACCGTAGTGATTCAGGAAAAGACAAAAATACGGTTTGGGAAAATAGATTCATGATGTACTCGTTCATTATATATATTTTTTTACATTTTCGACACAAAACAACACTGGCACAACCCTGCGCTGATTGGACCAGTAGGAGCCGGGGCCAGTGGATTTTTGCATAGACAATAAAATAAATGGACACAGAGACCCCATTGGATTTAACAGAGAAAAATGAAGTCAATTAGAAGCAGGGGGGCAGGGTTTCATATTTTTTTGATGTATCCCTGGGCGCCGCCATTGGCTAGTGGATCTCAACCCGGTGTTAGCATTCCATTGACTCCCATTCACTTTGGCGTCACTTTGACAGCGGATAACTTTAGATCCTAGGCGTTTAAAGACTCCATTTGTCCATTAATAAAGAAACACGAAAATGTATAAAAGGCTCCATTACCTTGTATCTTACATTATGGTCCCGTAGAAGCAGTTTTTGTAAAAAATAGGCTAACGATTGCATCATAACCAGCGACTCTCTGTCACACAGTAGAGAAATTACCGTATGGAAAGGAGGAGAAGCTCACAAACAATGTTTTACTGTCTATGAGGCAATCGGGGGGACGTGGAGACATGAAGTCAAAGGAGATAATTAATCAGAATACTAATATTTGCTCCCATTCACGCTCGTCTTCTCTGGAAGATTCGGTGGGTGATTCAGATTTCTCTAGGCACAGTGAATGGAAGACTTACAGGTTGCTCACGTGACATCTACTTCATCAAGCTCAGTTTGAGTCTGCACAGTACGCTTGACCCCCAGGAAGTAAGTGCTTCTAATTGACTTCATTTGTCTACGTTGAATTCAAAGGGGTCGCTGACGCCAAAATGAATGGGAGTCAATGGAGTGCTAACAGCAGGTGGGGGTCCGCTAGCCAATTGCAGCGCCCAGGGGTGCTTCAAAAAAATATGAAACCCTGCCCCCCTGGATTTTTGCGGTATCTTATATTTTTAAGGCATGTTTAAACGTCACAGAGTCAGTGAGCGTCAGGGGCAGAAAGGATGTTATTCATGTTATGTTGTTGGCGTTATGTTATAAGGACGCTGCTAATAAAGTTGCTTAAGAATACATCGTGGATCCATGTTTATTACTATATTTACAATATACCAACGTTTTTATGACAGTAGTATCATTTTAATTTGTTGTATTTATCCGTCACACCTTAAAGCTCGGTCAGTGAAAATATTGTTTTGACATCAAACCGGTCCTTGGCGCTAAAAAGGTTGGGGACCGCTGCTGTATCATATTTTGATGATGCATTTTAGTGTTGTCTTGTGATGTTTTATAAAATGATGTGATAAAATGATCACATCAATATGAAAACTTCCTTTAGTTTAATGCATTATAATCTGTCTCAGCAACATTTTATTTGATTGTACCCAAGTGCAATTATGAGCAGTGTTTAAAGAGAAGAGGAGTAAATCTTATAAATGTATTGGCTTATCATGGCTGCAGCATTTCATCAGTACATCAACCCGTCACGGATAATACCAAAATAGAATGTGGTGAGTTACAGTATGTCAGTGAAAGACATGACAACATCGAAGAGACTACAGCTTCAAATAGGCCTAAGTGACAGAAAAGGTGACTGATAGCAGCAGCATTTACATAAAAGTGTGAATCTCTAGATGGATCATAGTGTTGAATCTCTGAAGACAAAGAGTGTGGCAGAATACTGAAGGTATTTTTTTTTCTGACATTGGAAAAATAACAGTAGTGTGATAAATGTTCAATTTTACTCCATATTGAGCATTAAATCTATCTATATCAAGCTAAAATTGACTAAATCATGACCTTGTGCTTACAAAAAATGAGGTGGTAGATTGGTACAGTGAGGTGAGCGTGATTTCACCAAATACAACATCGCTGAATTAAATTAAGTGGATCTTACTTGATAGTGGTTGCCATAAAGCTTATATTATCAACAGTGTGATATATTATCAATTGTTTTCTGGCATTAGTGCAAATGACCAAAATAGCATAAAGTCTGTTGACTTGGATCAGAGCAGCCACCCCAGAATACCTTAATGTAGTGGTTTTGCACTTGCAAACTCACATTTTGTTATGAAAATGTAAAAATCAATGTTTTATGTATTTATTTATTTATTCATATGACATACTTCGAGCTCCAAAGCACACGTTCAGATAAATGTATTTTCTCTGTCTTGCAGGTGAACGAGTGACCCAATGAGGTGGAATACTACTATAGCGGAGTGCTGGAAGAGAAGTCACCTTGCCCCAGTTCTCCGAGAGCACAGGGAGAGAGACAGACATCTCTGATTGTTTGTTGCCAGTAGGGAGACCGAAAGGTCAGTAAACAAACTAGACTGAATTTCTTCTGCTGCAGTGTGTCATTCATGTTCAACTCATGTCAGCACAAGAAAAGATGTTTGGATCCCTGCTTGATATCAGCAAGCGACTGCTGTCAGTGTAAACACTGCCATTCTGAATGCTAGGCATGGCATGTCAATGAATTCAGAAGATTTGGATTTCAGCTTCTTTGAGCAGATCTGGAAATTAGTTTTACTTGCTGAAAAAATATGATTTGACTAGATTTATTTTATTTTATTTTATTTTTGTTGCCTGAATAATAGGCTGCAATTAAATGATTAGTTCACTTCCAAAATAAAACATTTCTGATCATTTATTCACCCCCATATCATCCAAAATGTCTTTCTGTCTTCAGTTGCAAAGAAATAAAGGTTTGCAGGTCTTGCAATAGCTCCACTATGTGCGTCCGCAAATTTATGCATTATGTAATCACATTGGAAAGTTCACATGCGGTTAGGTCTTCATCTGTGTACTTCGGTTTAGAAAGGTAGGGTATGGTGATCTCATTTTCTTCTCCAACTTCAAAATCTTCCGACATTGTTGTTTACCCTTTTTTTTTTTTTTGTAAAGGGCATTTGCACGTTCACTTTGTAAACACTGGGTCGGTTCTTCCGCCTACATCACACATGACCTTTCCAACGTGATAACATGATGCTTGAAATCGAGCTAGTGCAAGACGAGCATTTGTGTTTAAAAAAGTATATACACGTTTATGTTTTTAAGAAAATAACGCATTGTTTTGCTAGATAAGACCCCTATTCCTTGGCTAGGATCGTGTAGAGCCCTTCAAGGCTGCATTGAAACTGCAATTTGGAACTTCAGCCAATTGGCCACCACTGAGGTCCAGTATATGGAGAAAAATCATGGAATGTTTTCCTAAAAAAAACTTACATTTCTTTGTGACTAAAAAAAGACATGAACATACTGGATGACATGGGGGTAAGTAAATTATCAGAACATTTTTATTCTGGAAGTGAACTAATCCTTTAACAACATATAAATCGAGATATTGAATAATGCAATTATTAAACCACAAAAGGCTAATTAACAGTTGTATTCAGTAATTCTTTAACATAATATTTACTGCTTGCGAATGAAGAGGCAGCAGTCTGTTCTGCCAGCATGATATAGTGCTTATTGCAGACTCAAAGCATTTATAGGTGCTTGCTTGATTATAACTCCATCTGGCATTGCTTTGAGTTCGGTTCAGTTCATGTGGTGCAGTTTTGATATTTGCATCCATTGAAAAAATGTGTCCTATGTACACTCATTTTATTAATTATTCTAAACCATATTACTGGGCATTGCATAAATTAAATATTTTCAAGTTTACTCTGTCTACAAATCCTGAGTCCACTTTTTGATAGTTTGGGGGTCAACTGAAAGAGATTTGGATTTTGTCCCTTCACCCTTGATGAGTAGCTCCTTCTTTTGGCCAAAACATGATGCAATTTGGAGACAAACCACATTGCTTGCGATTTTGTAATTTTTGCACACCCTTTTGAATGTGGTATTTTTCTTATAAAATCCACATTCCACATTTCATATTTCGATATGGCTGGCCACAGATAAGTTCTTTAAAACCAAAATTGAAACATACATTCCCATTTAATACACCACAGTATGGTTCAGATTATAGTATTTGTTGTTCAACAGTAATACCTTGCAAATTCCAGATACTTATTTTGATTTTATTACGTATTGCTTTCCTGGAAACTCCAGCGAAGGGTTAATAAAACATTTTACAGTTGCAGTGGTTATTGCAACTAGGTTCTTGTGGTATGAAGATGACTCGCAACAGGAAGCAGTGGGCTTTAATTGCCTCCCGACAGATCGCTGCCTCACAGAGAAAGCGGGTTAATTGTGTGGGCTGGGAAAGCCATTTCATGACCTTTATCAAGCATTACCAAACACAACATTTCTGAAGCTTTAATGTTTACAGGTTTGTCTCCTATTGCGCATGAAATTAGTTGGCTAGCTTCTAAAATAAAAATGCCATTAATATACATTCTGCAGTGTCAGAGAGGACATTTAAAAACAACCCTGGCTTATTGAAATGCAGGCTTGTAGCTTCATTTGGGCAAAATGATATTACATTACTTGCTTGTTTCACAACACTTTCAAAGTAAAGTGTCCAGGGCATGTAATGGTGCTTAAAGCAGGATCAGTTGTAACCAAAATGGATGAATGCGAATCTGGCAACATCTTATTACCTTTATCAATGAGCAGCAGCAGTTTTTAAATAAATTGACCAGTGAGTGACGCTGAAATATACAAAATAATAAATAAATAAATAAATAAATAAAATAGGATACCTACAGTAAATCCTAGCTTAGACCTAATTGATGAAGCAACCATACTTTTGGCTCTTTTAATGTGACTTGCTCCTGAGTGACCTGCATTGCAAGTGCATGATATGGTGAGCTACCAAGAAAGTTTACAACATAAGAAAATAAATACATATGGAGCTGGTTGTGATGTGATGTGTTGTAAACGTAAAAATCGAATCGTTGGGGGAAAAACAAGTGCTATGCTAAAACCATTTTGAGGTCATTGCACAGTATTGTGCAAGGATCCACGCAAAATCAATAGCCTTCTGCCGTAATCATAATTTGTATGAACACACTGTGTTGTTTTGCTGCCTTTTAACCATCATTTTAGCTGGAAATAAATTAATTATTAAAATTATCAAATTATGATTATCCATACATAAAGAGATACATAAGGTTACAGTTACAAACCTTTATTATACTGGTACAGACATCTCAGATTCTGTGACTTGTTGGATAGAGGTTTACATGCACTATTACGCACCAAATTTATTTCATAACCCAACACCATATAAAATAATAAAAACATGTAAACTTGTCATATAAAAATAATGGATGTTTAACCCGATTGAAACACTTAGATTTTGGTCATTTTTTCCATCAAAATGCCAAAACCACAGAAAAATCTAACAGTTTAAAAATGTCTGATGTAATTTTTTTTTTTTTTTTTTTTTGTGCTAATTTTGATTATTTTCTGTTTTGTTCATGTTATTCTGCAGCTAACAAGAACACTCTAATGACTGCTTAACAACATACTAAAAATACTCTTAGCACAATAGCCACAATTAATGTTGTGGTGGCAGTTTTTTGCAACACTTACCAACCATTTTGATCATGTAATATTATTAACATTGTAGTAAAATGTAAAGTACCTTGCCAAGTACTTTTTCAGTTGTCTCTGACATGTTAAAATATTACTGTAAAGCACACCGCAATGATGGCTGATTGTCAGCCGTCAGCTTAGCCAAAGCCCCTCAGGAGAGTGGCTGTTTCCAGACTGTACAAATGTTTAGCACTTCAGGTAAACCATTAGCTGGTGACCTGCCAGTAAACTGCCTACATGCCACATGCTGTTTGCTGACAGTCAGCCAGTATGTCAGTGTACTCAGAGGGTGAATATCTGTCCACCACCTGACCACTGTCTCTGCTGCTGTACTCAGCCATCTGGCACTGCTCTCCCTCTTGAGACAGGATTAAGTGCACTCGCCTGCCACACAAATGACAACAGTTCCACTGCAAACTCCAAGAAATTAGCGTAAGATACTGCTCAGTTAGTGTGCTAAGAGTGATGTGTGTGTGTGTGTGTGTGTGTGTGTGTGAGAGAGAGAGTGTGTTTTTCTACATACAGTTCTTTTCAGTACCAAACTCCCTTGAGTGTCATTGGTTTTGCCGTTTCTATCCTTTGCTTCATGTGAGTTTTGCACGTTGTGTTTGTATTAGCATGTTTTAGTAAGTTAACTATTCGTATTCATATATTTTTTTTTAGTAACACAGATTGTATTACACCTTATTGTAAATGTGTGGATAAATTGATGATGCAATTCCCTGAAACTAATAGCAATTAAAACAAACAAACAAATAAATAAATACATTTGTTATATTGTATGTAAAATTATTATTATTTTTTTTTTCTATTTCTATTGTCTTTTCTAAATATTGGCTTACAATTTGGCAAAATATAGAACAACAGTAAAATAAATGTAATGCTGGTTAAAAAATAAACAACTCAACACTTCTTGAATTCAAATATGCTTACCAACGAAGATGATTAAGATTGTAAGATTGCTTTGTCATTTCTATCAATAAAATTGCAAGCTATAATTGACATTAATTCATTTTTTTTTAATCCTCTCTGTGAAAAGATGCAATTCATAATCCTTAAATTATGAAAAATATATTTTTAATGTTTTTTCTTCTCATACATAATTAAATATGAATGATAATGTAACCGATCAGATTATGCAGATTAAGGATGATAAATTTCATTCTAGCTATTCGGTATTCCAGGTTTAGTTTCATCTTTTGAGTTGAAAGCCTCTTCCAAGATGTTCTTCATTAGTTTAATTTTAACTTGAAATAATAATACATTAAACCAAATGTGTACTATCACATAGTAATAAAAGCCAATCTCTCATTTGGATAGCATAAATTTTCCTCTCTGTTTTGTGTAAAATCATAGTGTAATAACAAGAATTCTCTAGATAAAAAATAAAATAAAAAATAAAACGCCAAGGCAAAATAAGTCTCTTATCTGGGAATTCATGAACTGGAACAGTGTGCTTACAGTCATTAGTCTTCATATTTTTTTCTTAGAATGCTTTCTTTGATTTTAAACTTGAAAAGATTACCTTGAAAGTGTGCATAACTGTATTTATTTATTGTGTGTGTGTGTTTTCTCTTAGAGCTTGAAAAGAATGCCAAATCAAAAGATAAGATTATATATATATATTTTTTAGTCTTTTTAATTCTAAAATGTTTTTTCCTTGAAAATAAGTAAAAACTGCAATAGCTGAATCATATCCGAAATGACATCACATTAAATTATTATTACCACAGTAAAAAAAAAAGAAATTAACTGAATGAAAGTGACATGGCATACAGCCAAGTATGGTGACCATACTCAGAATTTGTGCTCTGCATTTAACCCATCCACAGTAGTGAACACACACACACACACACTGTGAGCACACACCCAGAGCAGTGGGCAGCCATTTATGCTGCGGCGCCCGCGGAGCAGTTGGGGTTTCAGTGCCTTGCTCAAGGGCACCTCAGTCATGGTATTGCCAGCCCAAGGCTCGAACCCACATCCTCAGGGTTAGGAGTAAATCTCTCTAACCACTAAGCCACGACTTCCCCATGATGAATTATATTTGGTTAATAGGTTATGCTGACTTGCAACTGACAATCAATGCTGGGAAGAAAGAAAGAAAGAAAGAAAGAAAGAAAGAAAGAAAGAAAGAAAGAAAGAAAGAAAGAAAGAAAGAACAATATTTCTCACATTTTTATCTGTAAAATTTCTGAGACAAGAATGTACAGTAAGTGACTGTAAATGCTAATACAGTATAATGG
Organism: Carassius auratus; assembly: GCF_003368295.1. Lineage (NCBI taxonomy): Eukaryota > Metazoa > Chordata > Actinopteri > Cypriniformes > Cyprinidae > Carassius > Carassius auratus. The sequence continues at coordinate 7,436,125 of NC_039284.1, forward strand.
CATAATTTTCATATTTTTAAAGGATCTTTGAATCACACTGACAAGGATATACACACAGATATGACAAAACTGCAGAATATATAAAGCTCCACAGACACAGTACAAGGACAATCTATGTGGTATTCCAGTAACTAAGTCCAAAGCCATTTTTACAAAGGCGTATCATGAATACCATACATGTTTAACTTGACACAGAGGTGTCATAAATGTGTTTACCTGAATCAAAATCACAGGAAATAACATATAACACACTGGATTATGTTGTCAGACAGCAAACATAAATAAATTATTAAAAAATAATATAAAAAGCACACAAAGCTTATTAGAGTATTGAAGTGAATGAAAGAAGTGTTGTAGGTGTATAATGTTCCAAATCAGTAATTTTAAAAAAGGTGACATCTGATGTGGTATTTCATTTATGCATAACCAACAGTTTGTTACAGTCACTTCAGTACAAGTTTATTATTTTAGTACAGCTAAAACTGGTATATGTACGTATACACAGAGCCACCTTAACTTAACTGTTTAAAGATGAATCTGAGATACTATTATGTCATAGTACCTTAGATGTATCATTAAACATTGAAGTTCCTGATATGTACACTGCTTTCCAAACCACTAAATTGCATTTAAGTGTTATGAATGAGAGTATGAATGTGTGTTTGTCTCTGTGTATGTTAACACTGTGATGGATTTGCCATCCATCCAGAGTGTTTCCTTGCCTTCGGCCAAAGATACTGGATAGACTCCAGCATCCCCATGATGTTACAAGCGTATTGGAGAATAGATGGATGAATACAATAAACTACATTATGCCCATTTGAAATGAGAAAAGCACTCCGGTAACACTTTCTACGAAGCTTGTATTTATAACACATTATAAGGGATTTATTAAGGCATTGTAATGAATGCATAATGCATTATAATAAATAAATAAATAAATAAAAAACAAAATATGTTGTTTCATCTCATAAATAATCATAGCAACGATTATAATGCATTATAAAACTAACTTATTTGTGGTTATAACTTTTATGAGTGATTATTTATAACATGCAATGCACAGCATTTCAAATCCACTTAATTTATAATGGATTATGAGTCTCATATCTTGACATTATTAATTTATGATCTGCACAGTACAGTTCTGATATTACATTAAATATGGTTAAAAGCAAAATTGCCATTTTACACATTCATCGGTTCAAATATTTGAGCTTATGGCTGTTTAAAAAAAATGCTTTTATTTTTTGTTAATACTATTGTTGTTGTTGTCATTTATAACAGTCTTTGTCTGCTTTAAGCGAAGTAACAAGTTAACAATGGCAATACATGGCACTTCTGATACAATATAATGATGGGAAATATAATCCATTGTAAATTAAGTGGATGCATTGTGTTCGTTGTGTGTTATAAATCATCATACTCATAAAAGCTATAACACCAAATAAGAAAATATTATAATGCACTAAATTGCTTTTCTATTTACACTTCAATTTTATTGCATCCTCTCTAAACAAACAAACAAAAGATGTCTGCATGTTTTGCTGCCACAGATGAATGATAAAGGTTTAAAAACAGGGCTGAACAGATGAAGCCTAAAAAAGACTTAATTTTTAGATGTCAAATGCTTTACTAATATTCGGAAACACATCAATAAATACATTTTAGTTGTGTACCCTACAGAAACATGTCTGTGTATAAAGGAAGGTTGTAACAGCTGCCTATTTTGAGGCCACACAAAAGAAAAAAAAGAAAAAAGAAAGAAAAAAGAAAAGAAAAACCTCTACCAGAGGCTGCAATCTTACCACACTTGTATATTATGACCGCTGCCATCATTGCAATTAGTTGATCATCTCTGGTCCTACTGAATATGTATTGTATTAGTCTGAGGACTGCATATTTCATTTGAGGCAAATAAAAACTGATTTTGAACAGCACATTTTGTTTTGGGTGAAGTAAATGGTAGTAAACATGAATAAGTCATATTCACACTGTTCATGAACACTAACTCTAAATGTTACCAGTGTATTCAGAGTGGCATGAAGCATATTAATCACTTACAACAAAATCAGTCTGTTTCTCCCACATTAAATGTGGGTCAAAATTGGGTTGATAGATTGGATGACCCTGATTAATTATGTATTAATATTCTAATTTTCATCCATCCACTCATCCAAATGGGATGAAGACTATACCAGCATCTTGTGCCACAGGCAGAGAAACATCCTGGATGGGGGAAGTAGGGGGAAACTAGAGCACATATAAACCTACACCAACACAGAGAGAGCAAACGCCACAAAGAAAGGCCTCCTGGCTCAACCGGGACTTGAGCCATGGGCCTTCTTGCTATGACGCAAAGGCACTCCTCACTAAGCCACAATGATCCAATTTGTCTTACTATAATTGTTGTTTCCGTACCATGTTAGATGACCACTGTGAATTGTATTTATGCTTGTTACAATGGATCAACACACCCCACTGGAATGTTTCATATAAAATGCTCCGCTGAGGCCATGCATGTTGTTGTTCCTGTCCGTCAGTATAGGTCGAAGGTTATCTAACCCCAGGCTGTTAGTTTTGCCATTTCAAACACGTTCATCTTGGATATTAGTGCTCTTCCTGGTGTGGATAGCAGTCAGGATAAAATCTGAAAGCATGCTCATCTGAATAAGCAGAGAAAGTGCAAATGAGAAAGCGAGCTACAGTAAAGAAACGGATCACAATCAAACTTAGCAACAGCTTAAATCATGGAATTCAAGCAGAACAGCTGCTCAAAAAGATGGTATGAGCAAACAAATTAAAACAAAATCAAATCTCCTTGTCACGCAAACATAAGAGAAAAAGTGGGTTGATGAATCATTCGGTAAAAAAAAAAAAAAAAAAGATACATAAAAATGAGTGAGCCAAAGGTGGAGGAAATAGACTGGTTGCGTTAAACATTATGTGGCAGAATGTTCTCATTTTTATGTCAAGGCCTTTGCCTGATCTAAAAAGGGGGTATAATTAGAAACAAGGGTGGTAGGCAGTTGAGTCTGCTGCCTCAGAGCACTGTTCCTTTCATTTCGATTAGGTTCCCTGGTGTCAAACTGCTGGCTCCAACATCTACAAAAGAATATCAGAGGAGCGTTTGCATGCCTATGTGTTGTCTAAATGTCTGAAAAGACATTTGCACACTGGTGGCCTTTATCTCAGCCCACAGAAGTCATTGCATCTGCAAATTCAAGATGTTCTTTAGTTTCTTGCCAGCTATGGTGTAGTAGGAGGTCACAGTCATAACAAGAAATGGTTCACTGTTGGATCTTCCACTTCTCATCACCTATCAGTGCAGCACACCATCCACTCGAAATGATTTTGTTAAACAAAATATGACTCATAATTCAGTGTTTTAGCCAAATACATTTTTGAACTATATACATGTCTTAACTGTAAGGTGAAAATAAACCGGGATGACTAGCAGAATGTTGGGTGGGAAAATTTGGCCCAGGACCTTTGCTGTATTCCATTTAAAATCAGATGTCAGATATTCATACTTTATTGTCTTATGCTTGTAAGATATTCAGCCATTCTATCTTGAGACTTGTATAATAACGTCATAACAATATACTGTATACCTCTAAACTTGCTTCTGGTAAATACAGTTCCATGTTCTCTAAGGTTTAACAAATCAGAAGTTTTGCATCCCTTTGGTGATTTTGTGTTAAATTCATCCCTCAACAAAATATTAAACAGACACCCTGGCCAAATACAACAAATGTATGCTAAAGATATAATTCATGAAAAGGAAGATACTTGGTTAATGGTCAGTGTTTACCTTTGAAATGACAAACACCCCTGCACTTGAGGTGACATTTCTGCAGGTAATATTCTTCCAAATTTGTTACCTCAACAATCATAGCTACTGTAAACACTAGAATGTTTACCTTGTTATAGCAACCACTAGGACACTTGAAAACTACTTAGCACTTTTTTTTTTTTTAGCTCTAGCCAGGCCAAAGGCGATGGAAACAGGTTTTCCACTGTGTTATCACCCTCAGAAGTGCTGTGGTTGTAATTGTGCCAGTTTGGTTGGAGGCCAGGTGTCCCTTAAGGATGTATCCTCTATTAGCTAGTCATCAAACAAACAAGGCGAATACCCGCACTACTAAAATTTCACATGCATCTAACTGCAGATTTGGAATGCTTACATTGAACGATTTTGTCCTTTGGGGTTGGTAATTTTTGAATATGTTTAAATGCATTCAAGGCCAATGTGGCATTATAAGGATTCTAAAAGCAAAATATATTAAATTGTTAAGCTTACAATGCAAAATGTATTGCATAATTTGGCAGATATATTACAGATTGGATAAGTAATTAATGTAATTTGTTTGGAACTTGCTTATTTGCTTATTAAAATAATGACAGTATCGCGTTGCGTCTGAAGTCATAAATTGACATATAACGTCATTACCAATCAAAACGCACATTTATTTAAATGCAATGTGTGGACGTTTTACACCGATCTCACAATATTTCCTACATATTTTACTAGGTGGCTTATTCGTTCGAATGACCACACCTAACCGCACCCCTAAACCTAACCCTCACAGAAATCATGCTAAATTATGAATAACTGAGCATATACATTTTCGTGCACGTCCATTCCTGGGATCGAACCCACAATAGCATGATTACATATCAAGGTAAAACACAAAAATCTACTATTTGAGCTACACGAAACGCAAACCAGAGTGCAAATAAAAGAGTACAAAACATTAATATGAAAACGACCTTTTGCCGATAGGGGCGCTCTGATGGGTCATATTTCAGGGATTTGGACAAACGACCTATACAAGCATATTGGTTGGAGGATAGGTTGGTCCAGTGCCTTGCTCAAGAGCACCTCAGTCGTGGTGTTGATGGTGGGAGAGAGCACTGTACATTCACTCCCCTACCTACAATCTCTGCCAGTACGAGACTCAAACCCACAACCTTTGGGTTACAAATCCGTCTCTATGACCATTAGTAAACTCTCACCAAAGTCATTGATACATAGAAAGGCAGTACTTGGCCTATGATAACATGCATATAGTATAATTTAATGTGTTTAAAAAAAAAAAAAAAAAAAAAAAACACTATACCGAATGTAAAAAGCACATCTACTAACATTTTTGCAAAACTGCTCAGATTAATTATGTGGAACTAAAACACCAACAACTTTTATTCCTTTTCACACAAATGATGATTACAGGGGCTGATTATTAAGACTCAGTCATGTTATGACTTAAAACACTTTAAAATAGTACACGATTGAAAAAATAAATAAAAATAATATAAAAACCTTTATATCCCAGACTTCATAATCTCTTTACCCTGACCCTTATATAGTTTTATACATTTAGTTACACAGAAGGTCATTAAACTTTAGTCTTTGCAGGTATTGTTTATTTATCTTTTTTCTTTTGAAAACCAAAAGGAACTAAAGGTGACATAAGCCACAGCAAAACCAAATGAGCTGGCCTTTAATAATATCAACCTTTAACCAGTTTGCTCTCTGACCTTCCTGAAAAGATTAAACACATTCTAAACAATGGCATATTCACGTAAGTATGTATTGCAGTATTAACACTGTGTAAAACAATAAATGAGCAACAGTAGTATATCTGTACAAACCTCACTCTTCAATTTCAAATTTCATCTCTATCTTTCTGCACTTGAGAGTGTTTTAATATCAGGAGACCGTCATTGCTGTTTACAGTTACAGTCCCAATCTCAAAAAACACCATTATCATTATTAAATGGAAAGTGTTTGGAGTTTGAGACTTATAATTCAAGGCTATGTGTTTCCATTATTGGCAAATGAATAATGCATCAGACATCACTCAACGAATGAAACGATGTTCAGTGTAATTCCAAACATAGTGGGAGGCATGTATGCCCCAACACACCCTACACTCATTAAATCAGACTGCAACAGCAGTGAGGAACAGGCTGAGCTTTCTGCTGGAGATAACAGTCATCACTATGTGTACATATAAACAGCCTTCAATCTTTGTATGTATGTTGTAGATTCCTGTGGCGAATGTTTATTGAGATTCTCTACATTGCCTCCAGGACAACAATACATAAAGAAATACATACATACAGTATATGCTTACATACAATAATTTGCAGTCAAGTCACTATGTCTTCTGCACATAAGCAGTCTGGTGTCAACTGAAAATACTATTTAAACCAAATAGTTTCTCAGAAACCATGATTTTATTATAATGAATAAATAAGGTATTCATTCATCCATCCATCCTGTCCTGTCCGTTCCGTTGGTTTGGACGTCACAGCTTACTGATGTCAGCATAGTTGCTAATGGAGGATGGAAGCGTGTTATGCAGGTCCAGGGCTGTATTCAACTCAGAACCCCATACTGGTTGCTGTTCTGCATACTTTCATAATTTCCATGCATCTTAGGTTGCCAGCTGGACAGTGCTTCTCCATTAACCTGAAGTTGACATTCTCAGTAATTCCTCTTGTTGCCCCCTCTCTCAGCACATTAATATTAATATGGAGAATAGACATAAATGTATACCTTCTATAAAGTCTGTACTTTGATATCTCTTAAAGACACACAGCAATCAAGCATCGTCTTTGAGATCAGATACTACACCATAAGGTGACTGCCGGGAAACAACTTCTTTGAAGACTTAAGCTATTTTAGTTCAAAGGGTTTCATTGTGCCTCACCCTGAATGCTCTTCATCAAAACATTCCCGGTCACATACTGGCTAGATGTGTGCTGCATCCTCTTTCAGTCATTTTGCACCCAAAATATCACATGCATGACCCATTAATGCCATACAGGAGGATTTCCTCTTTGCTGCTTTGTGTTTGTGGAGGGGTGTATCAGATATTGAAATTGTGGTTCTGTATTTTTACTCCGTTTTTTGGTCACTGATTGTTTTAATGAGGGTTCAATAAAAAAAAATAAATAAATAAAAAAAAATAAAATAAATAAATTATATATATATATATATATATATATATATATATATATATATATATATATATATATATATATATATATATATATAAACATGTTTAATCACAAGATTATTATTGATCATTCATTTTTATAATGCCATTGACAAAAACCTTGTTTTATTTATTTATTTATTTATTTTGTATTTCAAACTTTTTTATAATATCTGGATATTAATCTATTACAAATTACAATAGTTTACAACTTATTTCTAAACTGTGTTCATTTCAGTATCAAGTTAAATGGGCATTGTTTTTATAACCTATTTTACTATAATGAAACACTTAAAAACATGGATGTTTTATTTTTTAGTTCTTTTAAATTGTTGTGGTAATGAAAAAAAAAAAAAAAAAAAAAAAAGAAAAAAAAAAAAAGTGTATGCCTGTTGTTCCTGAATGGTAAATTGTTGTAATCATGTGCAATCAGACTTTATCGAGTAGGCTATATCACTAAATTATACACAGAGTGCACACACATTTATTTATTACTCTATTAAAACAGAAAATTACAGGCATTCTAAATTGTACAGCAAAAATGCTTTTGTATGCTTTTTTATTTATATAATTGAATGTAGGCATAGTTAACTTAATCCATATCACATAAATAGGACAGTTTTTCTGCAGATGCATGAACACACTAAATATAAATTTTATACAAGTTCAATAAAGCAATAAATGACTTTTACACATAATATCGCCTGTTTTTGCTCAGTTTCGATAATGGAAATAGTTTTGCATCTCTTAGCAATGGACGGTGTTCATTTATTTGGTGAATCATCTTTTTGAACGAATCGGTTTAATAAATGATTAAGTGATTCACTCATTAACACAGTCAAATGCTTTGTTTCTGAATGAATCACCCATGCGAATGATTCGGATGAATGAGTGACTCACTCATTTACATTCACTTGCTGTCACCTACTGGCTGATTTAGTTTCACATTTCAACTTTTCTTTTCATGTTTTAAATTATTTCAAATATCAGTATTCAACGTTTTATGTTAAAAGCAAAACAGTACGCTTATTCATACATATGTATCTGCAGTAGGAAACTAATACAATTATAAGTTAGGTAGAGCACTTTCAGATGTGAGTCCCATAATGGGGGGTGCTGGCTAACAGGTTAAATGCATCCATATAAGGATTTTTTAAAGATAATTTTATTTCTTTATTATTATTATTATTATTATTTAGCTTCTTTTCAATTTTGCATTTACTTTTACTTTCAATAATTAAGTACATTTAAGATACAAAAAAGTTATAGGGGGAGAGTGGAGAAAATGTAATGTTTTGAAGAGATTACGTGTGCCTGGGGCACTGTTGATCTTGTTGTGGAAGTATGAAGACTTTGCAGTATGGACTTCAGCAGAGAAAGATGAAACTAAAGACTGATACATCTTCAGGTCTGACAAATCTTTTGATTTGCACAATTTTTTCTATGCTGCCCTGAGTTTGGTCCGATGCTCACAAAGAACATCGGATAACCAGGGTTTAGAAGGGGCAGCCCTCGCTGGCCTGGAGGAGAGAGGACAAATGTTGTCTAGACAAGAGAGGTTAAAGTAGAGCATAAAGTGTCAGTTGCTGCATTCACATCCAGAGATGAGAAATGGGTTGGTGAGGGAAGAGAGGAGGATGGAGGAAGACAATTGCAATACAATTACGTGTGCAAATTAAGTCAAGTTGGTTGCCTGATTTGAGCGTGATTGTAGTGGCAAGTCATTTGAGATCAAATGAGTGAATGGAAGTCTGTAGCATAAGGCTTGTCCAGATGTTGAAGTCGCCAAAGACTAAAAGTGGACTGCCTTCCTCCGGGAATGAGGAAAACAGCCAGTCCAGTTCTTCTAGGAAGATGGATAGAATTTGCCCAGAAGGACAGTAAAATACCACAACCTGGAGTTTTATAGGAGCTGTTACAGTGATCACATGAGATTCAAATGAGTTATAATTGCATAGGGGAGAGTGGGTTGAGTATTTCCAATTGTTAGAAATGAGCAGACTGTGCCCCCACCCCAGCCAACCTGACGGGGTTGTGGGAGAAAGAGCAATTGTTAGAGAAAGCAACTGGGGTTGCTGAGTCTTCCGCACAAATCCAGGTCTCATTCAAGTCTAAGATGCTGAGTGTGGAGTTTAAAGAAAAAGGAGCAAGAAATGAGTCTGCTTTGTTGACAGCTGACTGACAATCCCAGAGACCCACAGAAAAAGAAATAGGTGCAGTAGAGGATGTAGGTATAGGATGCAGGTTAGCAAGATTGCATTGTTGTCTGCGTGTGACATTAGAGCACTGTCTAGAGACAACAGGAATGTTTTGGAAACACATGATAGAGGTGGAAAAGAGAGGACAGAAATGGAAGTAGTTTAAAGGGAAGATAAAAATAGTACTTAAGTTCAATGCCTGTTTCATTGCTCGGTGAAGTCGCAAGTCTTAACACTAGTTAGTCTTCAGGCTGAATGCTTCCATTGATGCTTCCAAGTCAGTGCACTGACATCAGATAAATACAGTCTAAAGGCCCTATAACACACCCGGCACAATGCTACGCAAGGCGCAGCGCAAGTGTGTTAGCTAGTTTCAGTCCGGCGCCATTCGCATTCTCCCGTCCAGCGCAACGTCGTTTAATTAGCAATATATATATAAATGCCTACATGCCATAATGGATTTTCATCGAATGTATCAGAATTAGGCTATCTATTTGCTCGCACACGAGCAGCTCTGTTTCATCTCGGAGACATGTTCTGTCTTTGCGCTTGCCAAATTCCGCCGTGTAAATAGCAAATCCGTCATGGCACGAACGCAACTGGCTCTTAAAGGGAATGGAAGATGAGACTCTGATTGGTTTGCTGCACGTTACGCCCAAAAAACACCCATTACTCATAAAGAGAATAGGGACTACCCCTTGTTAAAATAGCAAAAGTGGATTTGGACACGCCCTGAGTGCACCTGCACCGTGCGCTTTACACTTTGCGTTTAGATCGTTAAAATAGGGCCCTATGTCACTAAAGTGAAAACAGCTGTGGCCACCTTCTAATTAGCACAGCCAATAGCCTATAGCAGGGCAATTCCTTCAAATTGAAACTACACTTTGCACTTATATGCAGGAAGAGAGCAATGCAAATTACACAGGCTTCTTTTTAGCAGAGGGACATTATTATAATCACCAGTAAGTGCAAAGAAAAATACAAAAGCAAAAGAAAATACAAAGTAGAAATAGGCAGAAAACAAAATATTCCTTCCTATCAGCAAGTAATAAATTGAACAGCAGATCTATAAACAATTATTACACAAAACACTCATGTGCAGCTGTCCGTCTCTTCTGTTGACAATTTGCTTGTCTTACTTACAAAAGTTATTTGAAGTATAAAACATTGTTATTTACAATATACAATGCGGTTTTTAATAATATTTTTAAGGGGACAATCCCCCCCCACCCACACACATATATGTATCTACATTAAATCTTACCCTAAACCTAACCAATAGTGTCAACCGAAGCAAAAGTGAGATAAAAATGCCTATGCTTAATTAACCACGCTGTTGCTTTCTAAGAGGGCCATTATGAAGTTTTCAAAGAACTGCTGTATAGAAATAAAATTACACTTGCAATTGTGCTGTAACTTTGAATGCCATCAGAACTTCAGTTTGATTTGCATTGCAGTCACTCACTCGTGACTGGTGTGGTGAGACACTCTACACTGGCATTGCTAGTAAGCTGCACAGACAGATGGATCTGTCAAGATTTGTTTAGAATAATGAAAGTTAAAAGCCTTTGGCAGAGCAGAGATCTGTCACTCTAGCCTTGGTTATTGAACTCAGCAATGTCTTTGTATCAGACACAAGCATTAAGGAATCAAAAGTATGTAGTTTAGATTAACGTTTGTTGTAGTTCTTGTGTGCTCATAGAACCATGGTCTTTTGTAGAGGTGAAAAATAGGTATGTTTATAGCATCATACAGCATTGGGTAAAAATGGTTGTGCCAAACTCCATGGTTATAAAACAACAATAACAACTTGTTACTGTACACTGCCTTCTAGGTGCCTTCATAAAAATATGTGTGTGATGAAACACTCTAGATAGGAAGCAACGCTAAGCTAATCATCTACTTGTCATACACAAAATGGACAGCTTTCTGTAAAAGTAGTGAAACCCTAACATGCAAAATACATAATACATAGCAAACACAAATGTAACATTTTATTTACAGTAGGGCTGGGCAATAAATCTAACGATTTGATCAAGCGCATCTAGTCAGTAAATCTGGTTCAGTGATTACCGCTAAATCGCCATCACCTGCTTTCAAATGGAGCGGCATTTAATAAAAAGAGTCGTAGATCACTGCGTAGCTTGAGAAAAATATCTCCTACCCAAAGAATGATAACTGGGGTTTATTAATTAGACTTTTTAGATTTTTTTTTTTTTTTTATGAAGCTGCTCTGAAACAATGTGTAGTGTGATACATTTGTCTTCACTCCTTTCGGATCTCTCTTTTTTTTCTTTTTTTTTTTTTTACTGAAGCTGTAACATTCTAGAATTGTTTTCACCATGAAAGATAAGAGCAATTCTGTCTTAGAAGTTGGCCTAATGAAACTGAGGTATCTTTGGAGGCAGCATAATTAAGTTGCCAATGTTTTGTAAGTGACTTCATGTCAGAAGCTTCCTATTATGCTTTAACAGGCAGCTTCTATAAGCAGTTCACTTGGAACAGAGCTGTTATTTTTAAGTTTGTGTTCAGTAACTAGGTTTAATGATCTGTTAAACTGTAATAAAACTAATCTAAATAGACTTGTATGGCAGCAGGCAGATTTCCGATGTTCTGATTTTTTCTCCATTCATTGCCGCTCACTATCTACATTTTTGTGAGCACTATAAAAATCATCTCTACTTCATTATATTATAGACAGATTTTCCGGGAGGTCTTTTAAAACTGTGAAATAGACTTCCCTATCTGCTGTCTTTGACATAACATTTCAGAATAGTCAGTAGTGATGGGCTGTGCACATTCATGTGGAGGCATCAACCAATCAAACATTAGTCAGTTAGGATGTCATTCTTCATGTACAACAAGCTTCATTATACAGATTCACTGTGGTTCTTGTTTTTCCTTTTAAAATTAAGGTAACAGATGTTTATTAGTTTATCCTTACTTAAAACCTCTTTAATCAATGCTTTTCGACATAGAGAGGGCTTAAGGCACATACATTTGCAGCACAAACTGAATAAAAGTAAGTAACTTTACAGAATGATACAATACTTCTATTTTATTTTTTAATTCAAAGTAGGTGTTAGTGAATAGTGTTCCTTCTTCCTTTCAATGCTAGCTGCTTTCTTGCCTACTTAGTGGTCACCACTTGAAAAAGGAAAATGATAATATTGTATGGCAAGTGTGAAAGCAGATGCCCTGGACTCTGTAGCAGGTCAGCACACCTGATCTTGCATTAACAACCCACATCTACACTTCAAAGGAAAAACACAGAACAACAGTTCTAAAACAGTTTTGAACCCTAATTATTGCTAGTATCGCCGATTCCTCTGACAATATAGAGAGTGTAAAAGCCCTTTAGTTTGTCTTAGCATTCATTACTATATTCACCCATGGGGTTTTCAAAGTCTGAGACAGTGTGTGTTCCTTTCTGACGGAACTTAAAAACATAGAACTTCTCTATCCAAAAGGGCAGAAATTCCTTATACTGAGTTTATTTATATCTATATATGGTTGAGTTTACTAACCTTCTATATGAAAGCGCTATAGTTTGCCAGTGTCAGTGAGTGGCGACCTCTGCTGATTTGCAGTTTACTTATATATACACACAGTGTATATATATATATATATATATATATATATATATATATATATATATATATATATATATATACATATACATATATACACACAGTATATATATACACATATATACACACAGTATTAATATATATATATATTTTTTTTTTTGTTTTTTTTTTTCACTAAAACTTCACACACTGAATCCTCACACCTGCTATAGGCCATCAGCTCAGGATGAGTTCTTTCAAGATAATAACTGTCCTGAATGTAGTTATGAATGCAATTATTGGGAAGATAATACAGTATCAGAGACTGGTTCCATCAAAAGCCTGCCCAACATAATACAGTCCCTGGACTCTGAAAAAAGCTTTCCACAGAAAAAAAAAAAAAAAAAAAAAGGATTCTGCCAAAGTCTTATTTATTTTTTATTTTTTTGAGAACATTCCAACTAAGGCAGTCTAGCAGTTTTTCATCCTCTTTAAAAGAGCCCTTCACTGATTGGATTGTTGCTGGAAATTACACCACTGGCTATGCTATCAATGGACAATATGCATTATTTTAAATGAGTATAATGGCTCATGTCAGCAGATCTAACCAGGTTCTTTCTTATTAAATTTGGTACATGGCATAGGCCTTGTCCAACAAACTCCTCTCGTTTGAAAACCTGGCTCATTTACCTTTAAATAACTCAACGAGGAGGTATGTTGTTTCCCAAGGTGTAGGAATCAAAACTAGCATGGCACTGAGTTAGTCTATGTTAGCTTTACTTTGCCTGTATTAGTGATTAGGTATTGCAGGTGATGGATCAGGGCTCCAGACTAACTTTTTACACTAGGAGCACAGTGGCCCCCAACTAAATAATTTTAGGGGCACAACCAGAAAATTTAGGGGCGCACACAGTAAATCAACATGCTAACCAAATCTACTAATTTCCACTGTATTACTAATAAATACTTTAATAATAGATGCAGAAATTACAATGTGCCATTTCAAATTCAGTGTCACATTTTATTCTGCACTTTTGAAGATGCAACAAGGTAAACTGACAGCACCATCGCTGTCATGACAGTACAAATAGTAAACAAAATTCCATACACTCAGAATAAAAAATGTGCATAGTAAAAAAGTTTGTGTGCATGCTTTATCGTTGTTGTATGTTTCGTTAAGTTTTAAGCCATTCTTCCTTTGAAGGTCGAGCTGGCTTTTGTATTTGGTGAAAAGTAGTTCTAATAATTATAGTACCTCAGCCATCTGAATTCTTACAGCCAGTCTTCTCGAAAATGGTGAGTGTGGACCAGGGCCGGCCCTGACCAATTTGCAAGATTTTACCTGGCGCCTCATGCATATATATATATATATATATATATATATATATATATATATATACACACACACACACACACACACACACACATTACAGCAGAACTGTTTCCAACACTCATAATAAATCATCATATTAGAATGATTTCTAAAGGATAATGTGATAGACTGGATGTCACATGTGACACTGAAGAATGGAGTAATGATGCTGAAAATTCAGCTTTGCATCACAGAAATAAATGATAATTTAAAGTATAATAAATTGAAAACAAATTATTTTAAGTTGTAATAATATAACACAATATTACATTTTTTCTGTATTTTTGATCAAATAAATGCAGGCTTGATGAGCAGAAGAAACTTCTTTCAAAAACATTAAAAATAGTAATGTTTCCAAACTTTTGGCCTGTACTGTATCCCCCCAAAACTGCACAACTGTAGAGTAAAAAACAAAACAAAAAACAAAACAAAAAGTGATAATAAAAAATGCGTCTTAAAACTGATTGTACAAAATCACAGTCTGGGGACTCAGATCTCAGAACAACTGCTAACATTAAGTTTAAGGTAAAAAATAACTGCCATGAAATTATAGTATCTTACTCCTATGCAATAAATTGCTATTTCACGGATTTTTTTTTTTTTTTTTTTTTTTTTTTGCTTTATTTGGAAGTGTTTTGAATTAATGGTTTTTAAATAGTAGCCTATTATAAAAAAATCACTCGTTCACTCATTCTGGCGCCCCTATGGATGAGTGGCGCCCTTAGCATTTGCCTATACCACGGGCCGGCCCTGGTGCGGACTTTTTTAGCCACACCAACCTCTGACTCTGAATCATCATCTGACGGTGACACTAGGCTCTGGCACTGGTACACTAGCCGAAGGTCGGAAGAACGAATCAATAGTTCGCTTGCTCATAGCTCAGACGCACGCACATATCAGGTTGTGATGATATTTGTCTCGGTTTCCTTCCCACAGATGTTTACGCCCGCTCAATTATCTCTAGGCCCCTCCCCCTCCACACATTTTAGCCACTTACAGTGGCCATTCCCTATTCTTCTCACACGCATTTGCCGCCTCACAGACAGGCATCACTCAATGAGACGCGAGTGTGTGCAAGTGTGTGTGTGTGTTTGCGTGCGTGCGTGTGCAAATCTACTGGTCGCACATGTGCGACTGGATGTAAAATTCAGTCGCACACTCTCAAAATTTGGTCGCAAAATGCGACCATTTGGTCGCAGTCTGGAGCCCTGTGGATAGAGAAGACCATAGCACACCTGAGGAAATTGATCGTGGGATGCTGTGATTGCGGGATGTTCTGAGCAAAGATAACAGCAGAAATTGAGTCATGGCATATCGACTAGATTGAGATGTCAGACTAAATGGTGCTGGCAGGGGAACTGATAGGCTTATGCTCAGAGTTTGTTGGCACGTAGTAGCGGGCCTTAAACTCCTAATGGCTGAGCAGTCTCATTGATATTAGTCAAAGTCATGTTGACTGATGCTGCTAAAGGGAATGGACAGGACATTTTAAGGTAGAGCTAAAAGGTTTTCAATCATGCATATAGGTTAAATATATGAACCATGTTAAGAAATTGAATATTTGGTTATTTACTGCAGAATACTGTACTATTTATTTATGTACTTATTTGCTTTTTTCTTCACCTTTTGCTTTTGCAATTATGAGACCATTCTAGAAGTTTATGTAACATTCTGCAATATTCTGTAATATTCTAGTGCTTTCTGGAACATTACAGAACAATGTGGGACTAGTCATAAAAGACAAAAATCATCCAACTTATACTTTTGAAGTTTTTGATTACTTTTGGTAAGTGTTTATGTTAAAGTGTTGTTAGCTCAGTATAGCTCACAAAACTGTGCTACCATGTTCCAGATATGCTACGTTCCATATATGCAGATATAGTGACACTGGAGAACATTAAGTGTTGAAATCTGGCAGTCTGACTCGCATCATATGCTAATACTTCATTCATACCATAGTTTATTACTGCAAAGTAGCTCATGATAGAAATCTTGAGTGTCTTTCCTCTGTTCTTCTATCAATTTTCTGAACACCCCAGCGTGGGCAGGGTCATCCATCAGTTTTATGCCCATGCCTCTTTTCATGGCCTCCAGTGAGCAATAAGATGTCTGCTGTGAATTGCTTAACTTCCCATCAGCTTTAGGCATAAGAGCTGCCTCAGTTTTACAAATATGTCTTTGTCTAATTCTCCTTCATACCCCAGATATTGAGTTGTTCCTATGAATATACAAATGCATACTATCACATTAATTTCCTATCAGGGCTCTGATGTCTTAGTCATCTTAGATAAAGATGTGAGGTGTAATGAGTAGGACTCAAAAGATTATTTGCTATGCTGCTTGATTGCAAATATAGCCCCAGGCTTCATCTATAAAACACCACCTGTTTAAAAGGCATATAGGTTTTGTTAAACCAGTGTTTGAAATGTATAGTTTCTCCTCACAAAATTCTCAAGCTTCCTCTAAATTGCAGCTTTTATTTGGACAATACAAGAAAGAGGCACCCTCCATTTACAGAAGCAAAGGCTGGTGTAAATAATGGTTATAACTTGTTTGGAAAAGAGATTTTCTGATTCGAGGCCAGAGTTGTTTGGAGACTAGACAAGCTCTTATTCTGCTTCTCAAGCATGACTCGCTTTCATTTTTTCAAGCAATGAAAATAGTCTTTCTCATAAAAATTCACATTGATAATTAAATATCCTCCACAGCATATGTTAATAGTATTAGGACAGTCACATAGACTGAGACGTGAATAGGTTACTCAGTGGCAGGCAGCAGCGCTTTGGCAAAATTTGATTTGGCGCATTGAATTTATTAATTAAATGGTTAAATCTGGTATTCCGGTCACAGATGCCTTTAAGTAGAGGTGCTCTCTGCAATGGTTTCCCTGAACTGGTTTGCTATACTATTGAAAGAGATAGAAAGCTTTGGGTCTTCAATAGAACATTCCTGAAAATCTCAGAAAAACTACAACAAAATGTCTAGGTTATATAAATTTCCTACATGTAAATTCCTATATAACGTAAAGAGTTAATTGGATGATTAGATTCAATTAAATGTTCAGCTATTGGATAATTCATATTTCTATCTTATTTTACTACAATGTTTGGGGATACATGTTTTAAGTTCGCAACTATTATTATTATTTTTTTTTTTTCATATAAGATTTGCCGCAAGGACATGCAATAAGGTAAACAACTCCTTTTGTTTTACAACTTATAATTCATGAGTAAAATGAGTGATACGGTTCAGCTTTCAAAAGTGTGTCATGAGCTGTTGGTTTTCTGAACAAGTCCATATAAAGATGATTTCCCTCTCTAATTATGCACAAATCCAAGAAACTAACTTTATTAGAATCAAAATCCATCGTAAATGTCAGAAACTCAGAATAAGCATTTTAATATTGATAAAAAAAGTTAAGTTGTTCAACATCATCCCTAAAGAGACAAAATCATCCAAATGTCTCTTCCAAATCAATATGTTGATTAAAAATAAATAAATAAATAAAAATCTCTTCAAAGAGAAACAAAAACAGATTTGCAAAGGAGGGTGTAAATGCACTACCCATGGCTGCAGCACCTCTTCTCTGAATAATAATAATAATAATAATAATAATAATAATAATAATAATAATAATAATAATAATAAAAGATAAAAGATAAAATAGTTGTGTGCAAGTTCAATCATTAGAGGGAATTAAACCATCATGCTCTGATAAAAAAAAAAAGAATCATAGATTCAATACCTTCTATGTGTGGTATACATGTTTCTAAAGATTGAACATCAAAAGAAACCAAAAATATATCCTCAGTTACTGGGTGTATTGAATCAGTAGTAAACAACATATGAGTAGTATCCTTATGTTCTTTTTTTCACAATATGGCTTTTTTTTAATTGAAGCTACTATTGGGCAGGAGAAGTTTCAAGAAATGTATGTATTTTAGGTAAGGTATAAAATGTAGGCGTAATGGGATTTTTTACTTTAAAAAAAAATCGAATTCCCTTGTGGTAATCTCACCGGTTTGTAGCATTAGATCAAGAACAGCATAAATCTATTTTCGAAATGCCTGAGTCGGATCTCTGGGAAGTTTCTCATATAAGTCTGATAATTGTCTTGCACATTCTCTCATAATCAACTTTTTCTGAATTACAATTGCCCCTCCTTAATCTACTGTTTTCTCTAATATTATTTCATCAACCTGTAAATCATGTAGAGCATCACTCTCCTCTCTAGATAAGTTTTTTATTGTCTACCCATTTTGTTGTTACTTAGTAAGACTTCTACATCCTGTTCGACCAATCTACAGTAAGTTTCAGTAGATCCATTTCTGTTCACAGGTGAATTAAAAGTACTGTTTGCTTTAATGGGGGTTATATTGGTTTGAATTTGAACCATCCTGCTGGTATGTTTGTTCCCCCCTCAAAAAAAAAAAAAGAAAAAAAAAGAAAATTGTTTAATCTTAGGGCCCTATTTTAACGATCTGAAATGCAAGTGTCAAAGCGCGAACCGCAAGTAACTTTGTGGGCGGGTCTCGGCGCTGTTGCTATTTTCCCGGCGGGATAAATGGCTCTTGCGCCCGGCGCAAATCTAAAGTGGGTTGGTCTGAAGCAGCTTCATTATTCATAGGTGTGGTTTGGGCGTAACGTGAAATAAACCAATCAGAGCGTCATCCAACATTCCCTTTAAAAGCAGGTGCGCAAGTTCCATTATGGATTGCTATTATTATGGCGTATTTACCAGGCGCACGCCAGGAGCGGTTCACAGCCGAGGAGACTGATGTTCTTGTAAGAGCAGTGAAAGACAGAGAAGTTGTGTTGTATGAGGATGGGAGAATAATTAGCCTGAATAATTTGTAAGCTAGATTTATGCCTATTTTGTTCACATCTTCGTGGCACACCACAATGATTTCCGTCATCTCATGTGTTAATATTTTTTTAGTGTAACAATTTATGATTTGCAAAAATAACTGTTGCATCTGTGTAGATTACATGAGCAAAGTGTATGCGCGTTGTGCACGCTATACATTATGGTCAAGCATGCGCCCTTAAAATAGCATAATGAACAACGCGCAACGCGCCACTGACTTTAGACTAGGTTTTTTCTGGTCAGTGGCGCAATTGTTTAATGGAACAGCAAAATAGCACCAGGGATTGTTTGCGCCGGAACACACCTCCTTTTTTGCGCTGAACCGCCCAGGGAGCGCAAGTTCATTCACTAGTTTAGCGACGTGCTTCTGTGGAGGGAAAAGCGCGCTTTGCGCGGGTGCAAAATAGGAATGACACATGCGTCGGTGTACAAAGTCAATTGCGCTGGGTGCAAAATAGGGCCCTTAATGTTTCTAAATAATTTAAGCAGGTCCACTTTGGGTCCACGGTCCTCGATTTGCGAATCTTCTTTCCCTGTCTAATTTGTGAGGTTTGTCTTATTTTTGTTGTCTTTTCTGGCCACATCTTTATCGATTAACAGATAAATAAAAAAGAAAAAAAAAATCTCCATCTCCTTTAAATCCTTCTGAAGTTGGTCAACCAAAAGACTAATCAAATACAAAGAACATTTGTTCACAATTGCACACCAACGTTCACAAAACTCTTCAGCTTTCCCAGCATCGGTTCCTTTTGCCATCTTAACCCTCGGGAAATAATCCATTGTCTAACATAGTCACTGAGCGTAACGACATATAAGTGAGTCTTTGTTATTCTTTTCAAAAGTTTGAACAGTTCCATATGGATTTCAGAGTCCATTTGGTCTGATTAATCAAACATTGATTCTTCTATAAGTATTTATTGTCATTGTTTTTGACTATATTCAAAGAGCTCACTTGGGTTGGGTGCTGAGTCCATTGTAGATTCATGTGTGGACATACTGAGCAATCCATGTGTTTGAATTGTATACCAAACTGAGAGAGAGAGACACACAAATAGTACATGTGATATGTGATCTGAGACAACCAGTATGAAATTGAGCTGGACAAGGATGATGAGAGCCACACAATGGGACTGGAACCAAGAGAGTGACTATGAACTAAAGCCATCCATCTCTCTCAACACAGAGGACATTGCTATGCATGAGAAGGGAGACCATCTCACTAGAATCTTGGGAAAACATGCATTTCTTAGCAGTTCATTTCTTTATCTAGCTGGAGGGCTGTGTTGATATTCCGATACGCTAAGTCTGAGATCTGTGTCTTGTCCCTGGGTGTCTGACATTTCATTCACTGGTGTCCAAAGCATTGCAGCTGTGAGCTTACTCATGTCTCAAGGCATCACACATACTGAAAGAATTACAAACATGCCACTGTTAAGACATCACACTAAGTCTCTCTCACTCTTTCTCCACATCAATCTTTGACCCATTCTCTCTCATATATATACGCACAAAAAGGCAAGCACACTGGCACACAAACATACTCAGTCTGCTACATTTCATATCTTCAGGACACCAGCATTTTCATGTGTCACTTGGAGAGCAGGATTCATTTATTTGCAGGGCATAGATGAAAACATCAAGTTTTTGTATAAAACAAGATGATTTTATACTGGAATACTAGCAGAATTTCTTTAGGCTTCTAGGTTTGCAGAAATTGGTTGAACATACTGTATATACAAATCTTAGACATTTTTTAGGGTATTTACACTTGGTCAATGTTTTTACTGATTGAGCAGCTACCCGAGCATTAAAATACATATTAAAAATGCCTGTTGAGAAACATTTGATTCAGACATGGTGAACATCAGATTCTCAATGTATACATTACGAATGACAAAATGCTCATTCTGAAATCTGAATAAAGATCTATGCTTTGTAAACACATACACCTTAATTCATCCTTTTATTGTTATTCACTGTTTATGCAATTTCCTTATAGTTTTTCTATGTGTACAGTAAATGTGTACTGCAAATGTTGAAATAATGATTTAAATGCTGGTTAAATGAAAAAAAGTTTAATTATTAAAGCACAAGCTTTAAGAGTCTGAAGAAGTAGGTCAATCAGGACATTAAAAACATACCGATCGTAACTTATTCAGGGAAATAATGCTGACTACATACAGTATGGACTTTCCAAGATAAAACAACATAGATATACAGTAAAGTATCAGAGGCTTGTATTATATTATTTGATGTACATCCAAACTGAATTCTGATACTAATACTAGATGTATGTTCATGTTTAATATTTCCTGCATAATTACATACATATAGAAATATATTTTATGTTGTATCAGTTATCTGTGTCGGGAATGTGCTGCAAACACTCCCACCTAAATGATTTCAATATATTGTTTACCCTGCCCAAAAATACCATAAACATTGCAAAAAATAATAAATAAATAAATAAATATATATATATTTATGGTGATTTTAGGTAAGTGTTTTTACCTGTCATTCAGTGCCATTCTCTGCTGGTAGGGAAGAGTAAGATGTCAGCTCGAACACTTCTGGTGGCTTCACCGCTGAATTGCAGTTTAGAACGCAATGAGCATTCCAGTCATTATGTAGACCAGTGGGTACATCCCTAATTCTTAGCATGCCTGCCATTCAATAATCACATTAAGCTTTCTGCTTAAACCTAGTCACAGCTTAATTAACACCACAAAGCACAAGTGATAAATGTGGTCTCTCTCTCTCTCTGTCTCTCATTAAATTATTATTAATATTATTATTTTTATTATTGTTGTTGTTGTTGTATTTCTTATCACACATTTTTATTAACCTGTTTGTCACGTTCATCATCACCCTTTACATATATACTATACATTTACATATATACTAATGAGTGTAAACTGTGAATGAAATGGGCACAACACATTCGATCACAAATCAAATAGCAGCATTGCTGTTTCAGAAATCAGAGCTGTTATTTACCACTTAGTAGAGATTGCTACAGATATTGGCTCTACTGAACAACACTATAAGTCACCTTATATTTCTCAGCCATGTCTTAGTACACTGTAAATGCATGAGAAGTAAGTGACCACCACAGGTCTGGAATGAAAGCATCATCATTAAAAATGCATACAGTATGCATCTTGAAACCATCATTCATGTGACTTGCTCTGGGGAACTTCAAAGAGCAAGAAGCAACCACAAAGACTCATCCCCGTATTTGTGTTTCAAAGTTTTCAGTATGCTTTGCATGGAGTCCAAAAAAAAATAAAAAAAATTACAGTTACACAGCACTGTAATGAGAAGACAGCATCAGGCAAGAAGAAGGCAGCTGGCTGCTTGTAATCCACTGAGACGAGCTATCAGAATGTTAAGTGAGATTATACGATGTATTACAAATATGCTTAGAGTGATGAGATGAGCTACTTGTAAGTCTCAGAGAGGAGCTTTTCTCAAACCTCCACAGGAAAAAGGGATGAAGTGTTGGGCTGCAAATTCCATGAGTAATGCATTCCAGTCTGAAGTTTGGGTAAGTTGGGGTGCAGCAGAAGACTGAGGGAAAAGGCAGTGTTGAATATCAGCATCTTAAAAAAAAGAAAAAAAGAAAAGAAAAAAACCTTCCCGTCAACATAGTGGGTTGAGCTTATTCACACTGCATGTCATTTTTCAGGCTTTAAATAGTTTACACAGAACTGAGGGAGTGAAAGGGGGATGGGTTGTGAGTGGGAATAAACTGAAAGCTATTGTGGAGATATTCTGCAAAAAAAGCTCCCTTCTTAAATGTCAACTTAATGTTGCATGCTGTGAAAGCAAAAGCCCACCTTACTGGCTTTTCTTTAATAGGTGTTTTTGTATTGGCTGCCAGGGGGCACACACCGAATTCACAATAAGCTAGTTGGTTTATTTAAGTAAACAAGCATACAATATAATTGCATATGCTTCAACACAAGTTTACCCCATTGTCAAGTCCTCAAACAAAACTATACCTGCATACTTTAAATGACAAATACAGTCTCCACTGTCAATAGATTGTGTTTTAATGGTATACATTTTCTTTAATGGGCAGATGTTTTACATGTTTTGTGTTGAAACTAATCGTTCACTGCAGTGTCTTTGACGCTGCACCTTTTCAGGTCACCTTCAGTGTAAAGGCTGTAATCTGTTAATGTGGGCACTGAACTGAATATGGACCATCCATGCCCTATTTAGATGATATGCAAAACAGGCCTAATACTGCAACACCAGCATCACTTTGAGATCTGCTAACAGAAACAGGAGATGAAGGACAAGGCAACTGTCAGGATCATCTCTAGGGTCAGGGTATAGTTATGATTTACACTCTTGGTTCAGCCCCAGCTTGGTGTAATTTATTTTGGGTTATTGCTGAATTTATAACAGCTGTTGTCTTTGTAAGATGCCCCAGATTTCATCATTGTGGTCTGGATAGACTGATGTTTCCTTCACATAATTGGAAACCAGTGGGGGCTGACTGTCGATGCTAACTAGCCAGATCTCCTGTGATTGTATTCATTACCTCATCATGCACATAGAGGCTGCTGGTTACATTACAATTCTTGCAAGGCAACAAACCGAAAACAAGATACATAGTGTTATGACAAGCAACATGTCTTTACAAATAACCTCACACCTATACTTGCCAGACAAGTTCTAGTATTTTCCTCAAGAGATGTAAACTTGGTTAATTAATCTCTTGCAGCCTATTTAAAAAACACACAATATAATTATTACATCCAAAGTATTACTGCAATGAAAAAACACACAATATAATTATTGCATCCAAAGTATTACTGCAATCCGATCGATACAAATAACCCAGAAAGAAGCTATGTGTCAAGTTAAATGAGAATTCAGTTTGGTTTCATTTTGTCATGCTAAAGATTTATTGTTTTATAACAGAACGTTTCATGTTATGCTGAGATTCATTTTAGTCATTTCAGGTAGGGGTCACCGGTATGGAGCTACAAATAAAAATGTATCCTCTTTATTGTATTCTGGTAGACGGTATATGTCTGGTTCTGTAAAGCAATTCCTCATTAAAATCAAATGTACTGACTACATTAAGCTGTCCGATATTTATTGTTTGACATAATATATGCATTCACATAATACAGTGAATGATTATAATACATTCCAGCATGGTAATCTGAAAAAAAAAAAAACTGCTGCATTAGAAAATGCAATATGTGAACCTGTTTTTATTACTTAAGTGCTGGCCTTCTTTTAACAGCAATACGATTATTTTTTTACTTTTTTTATGTTCTCAGCTTTACTGATGCCAAGTTACATCTCTTCCAAAATGCAGCTCTTAGCAAGGAAAGAGACAGCACATTGAACCATCAGTACCTCTCAAATTGCAGAGCCCAGATAAGTGGACATGCCCATGGGCCTCAAGCAAGAGGTACATAATGATAACATGAGGAATATGATAAGCTCTTATCTGAGGGGTACTTGTCCCAAACCTAGTGGAAAATGTGATTACACCTCTCCACAGGAGAACCAATAGTGTAAGTGCCACATGTTTTGGTTTAGTTTTCTGAGTTTCCTTTCTCCTACCTTGTTTATTTCCATGATTTTTTGATTAATTAGCTCCACACATGTGTCAGTTCTCCCAATTAAGTTTCTGTTACTGAAGTCTGTGTTCCCCTATGTTCCTTTGTCTGCTATGTATGTTTATTCATTTGGATTTGTGTTTAGTGTGCTTATTTTTTCCTGTGGATTATTAAAATAACTCTTTTGATTATACTCCATCATCGTGTGCTTTGTTTTGCACACCAGAACGTGACAGTAAAGTCATCCTTAAAAAAGTCTTTTAAAAAATGCTTTCTGAACACAGACCTTCCAGACTAAGGCTATGTCTTGTTCTTACACTGTAACGATCGGCCTTATTTCCCAAATTACATGAATTTAAAATGGTGTCAGATTAAACTGTAATCTTAAAAACATTTAAAAAAATGAGACAACATCAAAAGTAGAATTAATAATCTGTGTATTTACCAAATTCACAATAAATTTTGCTTGCTTTGTACTGGTTTACTTCCTTATTCCTGTCATGTGACCCATGAACATTTTAAAGAAATACACACATCGAATTATTAAGAGGATTAAAATGGCCAAGACAGCAGTTAAAATG
This sequence comes from Carassius auratus, assembly GCF_003368295.1. Lineage (NCBI taxonomy): Eukaryota > Metazoa > Chordata > Actinopteri > Cypriniformes > Cyprinidae > Carassius > Carassius auratus. Next base: position 7,461,307 of record NC_039284.1, read on the forward strand.
TGTCTTGAAATGTGTGACAGTGTCAGTGTACAAGTTATCTGTAATGCTAAGTATTATCTATGTATTATGTTATTACATAGTAACTACACAGCATACATAAAATAAATAAAACAAAAATGATGTGGTTAATAAATAAATATATTGTACATGCATGTGCATGGGAGCTAGCATGTATTTATGCTCTGTATCTAATTCGCTGAGGATTTTCCCCTATATAAGCTGTCATGCTGTGGTACTATCTTTACGTCAATATTCTTGAGACCAAACACAAGGTCATGAGCATAATGAAAATTCATAAAATATTATAATATACATAATATACTATACATATGTTATAATATATGATATAATATAAAATATTATAATATTTATATACACTTCATGAGATTGATTCTGCTCAAATGTATCTTTTATGATGTTAGGACAAGAAAAAAAGTGTATTTACTGTCTGCCTTTATAGTATCAAATATACAAAATACAATAAAAACTAATTCACAGAATCCAGGTCACAACAGTATATGTGCTTTGGACATCTATATATATATATATATATATATATATATATATATATATATTTTGTGGCTAGTTCACTTACAAATACAGCAACACACAGATTGAGAGAGAGAGAGAGAGAGAGAGAGCAATGAAAAAGAATGGCATACAGAAGCTAATAAAAATGACACAAACACAAATAATAATACAAGTAATAATAATAAATTGCAGCAGATTATAAAAGGAGAAATTAGAGATTAATTAATTACACAAAAAAATAACGCGTTAACTAAAATTAATTAATTACAGAAAAAAATTTCCCGCATTTTTAATAACTTATTTTTGCACCGCGGAACGTTTCTCACTGGATGCGTTTCAGCGGACCGATTATACTGAAGCACCAACTAGCGTTCGCATATCACCGCAGCAGCACATCGAGCCTCAAGGATCACCTCAACGCAAAACATATAGCAGCTAGCGTGGACTTTACACTTTATGTTGAACTATGTATTATTTTGTTGGTGCAACAGTTTATGTTGAACTCTTTATTGTTTTGGCCAAGGTTATTGAGAGTTGGACTTAGTATGTTATGGCCTCTGAAGCAACAGAGAGATGTTTTCTAATAGTCAGTGTTTCCAATGTTCTGAATGTAATTGACAGTATTGGGTTTTACTTAAAAAACACTTTACAGAAGGTTCCAGCACCTATAAGCTTCCTGAATTTCTGAAATGTACTATTTCTAAATTGTTTCTAAATATGCTATTGCTACACTTAATGGCAAAAATTGCACTGGTCTGCTAGACTTGGTTGAACAAAAATAAACAATATTTGTTTATTTATTGTTTATTTATTTCACAAAAAAAAAAAAAAAAAAAAAAAAAAAAAAAAAAAAACTCCTTGGTTCTGCATGTTTCCCATTTTCCAAATGACATAGTCCAGCTTAAAAATCTAAATGTTGGCGAAATTTACCAAAAGCCAACAACTTTGTGGTGTTATTAATTTTGTACATAATTTTGTCTTTTAAAAGTTGCATCTGATGTGTCATGTGCCCCCTTTGGTTTGAATGGATGCATTACGGCTTCGAAGGCATAGATATTTTGTGTGTTAAATATATTTTGAAGCTAGTCAAGAATTATGCAAGGTTAATCAAAAGAATCAATGAGGTGTGGATTGTACATTAATAGGAAAGCAGTCCGACTAAACTTTACTTTACCTTTACTAAAAAAAAAAAAAAAAATCCATAAAACAGTTTGGAAAGTTGTGAGTTCTGAAATTGTGTTGATTATAATGAATGTTATTCTAACGACGCTAAAACTATCACTCACAACTCCATTAATGTGCATGAAATTTGGGTCCCACTTTATATTAGGTGGCCTTAACTATTATGTACTTACATAAAAAATAAATACAATGTACTTAATTTGTTCATATTGTATTGTAAAACACTTTTGCTGCTATTGAGGTGGGATGGGGTAAGGTTAGGGAGAGGTTTGGAGGTATGGGTAAGTTTAAGGGTGGGTTAAGGTGTAAAGTATGGGTCAACTGTGTAATTATAAATGTAATTACAGAAATTAAATACAGATGTAATTACATTTAAAGTTTTTTTTAAATATAAGTACAATGTAAAAACATGTATGTACACAATAATTACATTGTACTAAATTATTAATTGAAATGTAAGTACATAGTAGTTAAGGCCACTTAAAATAAAGTGGGTCCGAAATTTGTTTTGCATTTGATTCTGTTTTATGTAATTTTGGTGTGAGATTAGTGTTACTCACAGTATGCCACACAATAGCTTCATACAATCTTCATGCTGTGGAACTTTTTATGCCTCCAGAGTTGAAGAAAGTAACATCAGAGTTTCTTAGCTCAGTCAGCATAACTTATTGAACAGAAGCATGAAGGTTAGCCCAGGTTACTTCTATAATAAGAGTGGGCTTGTTATTGTTATTGTTATTATTATTTTTATTTTTATTTTTTATTGTCAGGGGGCTGAGCAACTCCCATTTTGTGTTTGTATATGTGTTCACAGCCTGCTCTGAAAGTGTTGACCCTCTGTATTGACGCAGGCAAATATGTTTGTATTTTTGGTAATGTTTTTTAAGAAACTATCGCTTCAATTATTTTTCAACATATTTTACAAAATGCTGGTCTTATTTCGTTCAGTTTATTATGGCACACTCATTCTTTTTGGAGTCTCTTTGGGATAACCTGTTGTTCTATACCATTACTCTGAACTTTGACGTTGACTCCACTGTTAGGTTGTTTTTGGTCTCATATAGCAAAACCTTCAGACTGACATGAAATGGTCTGTACTCCATGGTGGCTTTCATTGGCCAAGAGCTGCCAAAGAGGATGTCTGGACATGTAAATAGACCAATCACAGTTTGTTTTGTTCAGCATCATATTTGGGGGTGTGAAAATGTAAAGCCAATAGCAATAACAGACCAGCCTACAGTTCATTCAAGAATGTTTTGAGAGTTTACTGCAACAATGATGCTGTGAACTTCACATACTTTTGAAAACCCAACGCTTAACCGATCCTGATGAGCACTTATTGTCACAGTTGTAAACGCAACAGCTTTCTTCTTCCAATAAGCTTTCACAAAAGCTCTGTTTCTAGATGGACCCATTTCATGAAAATCTAAAGATGACATTGAAAAGTGTTGTCCTATTTTGTGTGCCATATTTATCAGATGTGTAGCCAGTGGTCCATGCGTGTGACATCTGAAGCTGAGACAAGGCTGTTTCATAGTATATTATCTTTCTACATGGTTTGTTTGTTCTGTTAAGGTGCAGTTTTATGTTTAGAGCATGCTTTGTAAAGCACAATGAGCTGAAAGCTCTGCATATATATATATATATATATATATATATATATATATATATATATATATATATATATATATATATATATATATATATATATATATATATATATATATATATATATTTACTGTGACTTTAAAGGGACACTGAGTAGGAATTACTCCCATCTAGTGGTGAAATTGTATTTTGCATTCAAACTAATTTTGCTCTCCAGCGCCTCGCTTTTTCAAATGCGCACTGCATCTACGGTAGGCGATATGTACCAAAAAGCTTTGACAGGATGTATTCTAATAGCACTTCGTCGAGTTTTCCTTCAGGTGAACAGGTGTGTTATTTCAAACAAACTGCAACATGACAACTAACAAACGAATGTTACAGTATGAATTACTGACTGTGGAAAACATGAAATATTGTAATTAGTAGTTATGTCTAATTTATTCATTATATTTTCTGAATTATATGCATTGTTAGATATAAAAAAAATATTATAATATAGACTGTAACACTGACTTACCTGTCGAGAAGAAAACTGGCCACTTCAGCGTCTCATTTGAAATCTTTATCAAGCATTAGCTCTTTCCACCTAGAAAAAGCTTCCCCAACATTAACTCTTGTTTTCTTTAATCTACGGTCACGTTTCCTTTTACGTTCTATTTTTGACTGTTTTGGCGACGATGTTTTCTTCTCCTGTGGCGCGGCATATGTATGGTCCATAATAAGAATGCAATCCAGACTTTTAAACTTGCCGGTGCAGTTTCAAGCGCCTCTCACTGCTCTGTACCTGCGTTTCTGGTTCTGACCGAAAACACGTTGTGGAAACGCGTTGGCTTAGTACTTTTTGTCCCTCTCTGCTATTATAGTTTTGCAAGATGGCGGAACTACATGGAAGCCTCCGTCGACCTACCGTCCCATGTATATAAAGATAATAAATTCTTCATTTACGAGGATTAGTTTAAACATTGGCATAGGTATTTGTACACCATTGAGGGAATATTTATGAATAAAAATATTGATTTTAGATAATAAAATACCTAAAAAGTTACTTATTGTCCCTTTAAACACAAAAAAAAAAAAAAAAAAAAGACATGCACGTATACAGTGTGTGATGATATGGACCACACTGTCAGAGAAATGCTGTCTTAAAGTGTTATCGGCCTGGGATTTGTGTGTGTGTGTGTGTGTGTGTGTGTGTGCGTGTATCATTATTATTATATATATTTTTTTTCATTTTAGTTTAAACTAATCTTAATTGATGATATTTTAGCAGTTGTTCTCTTGAGACTCAGCAGCAGAGTACTCCTCTCAACCTCTTTTAGCCAAACAGAGGTGTTTGTTTACTCTGAATGCAAATGTCAGAGTCTGTCACTTAGTGTTTCACAGAGTCTTTCCTCATTTGTCTCCATCATCTATTTAAAAAGGTCAACTCTCTCCATTAGATGCTGGTGCTTTTAGATCTCGGCAGCAATTTGGACTGTTTTATTTAATTGTGGATATTCATCTACCTTAAATTTTGTTTTGTTTTTTGCAGTCATTTTTAATTATTTATTTTGATGTTCCATAAAGCATTTCAATGCATGTCAACCCTTGTATGTCACTTCACATATCATGTTCTATATTAGGATCATAGCAAGATTTAGACATATGTTTCTGGCAAAGCCCAATGGATATTTATTATTATTTTTTTTTTGTTCTACATGTACATTCCCCCTAAAAGAAAATTGCATCATAAAACAATGTGCAAATACACCCAGATCATTTCTATTTCAAAAGCTGTCAATACCCAGCCCATCTGATGTTGCCTGCATGACTGCACTGACTTGAAGCTGAATAGGGAATACACTTCACATGTGATGCGGTAAACCGGTGAGAAGGAAATAAAAAATAGCATTAGCTAGACTTGAGCAAGCATGCTGCTAATTCCACTCTGAACATATGGAAATTGTTGGGGCCTTAGCGCAGAAAGAAATACAAATGGATTAGTGTGAAAATTGCTTTCCAAATTATTGTTTTGCTCTTATCTGCATCCTCACTGGACTTATTTGACTAGGATCACAAACAAACATTTGATCTCTCATATTTGAATATACATATATATATTATATAAATATTATTTACTCATCCCTCATGTTGTTTTTGCATGACTTTCTTTCTTCTTTGGCACACAATACATTAATACACAAAATCGAGACAAGTCTTTTTCATATATATATATATATATATATATATATATATATATATATATATATATATATATATGTGTGTGTGTGTGTGTGTGTGTATATATGTAAACAATAATAAATAAAAAAACATAACATTATCATAGATGTTGAATTCATGCTATTTTCTAAGTCCTCGCACAGTTAATTTTGTGCATAAATCGTTCAAACTAGTTTAGAACTTTAAAGCTTTAACTGTTAAGAAGTTTAAAAAGCTCTTTCTCATTATTAATTCCTTCCTTTTTAGCTTCTACTTATTTATGTTTTACAAGCACTTCCTGTGTCTGTTTGCCTCTTTAAGAAGAATTACTATGTATTCCGAAAATTGTTAGTCACTTTAGATTTAGGCGTCTGCAAAATGAATAAATGTAAATGAACATTTTAAAAAATGACCAAAATCTAACCTTCCATAGGAGAATAAAAATAAAAAAATGGATAATCTTATAAAGAAATTATATATATATATATATATATATATATATATACATATATATATATATATATATATATATATATATATATATATATATATATATACAAATATATATATATATATATATACAATATATATATATATATATATACAAATATATATATATATATATATACAAATATATATATATATATATATATATATATATATATATATATATATATATATATATATATATATATATATATATATATTTTTTTTTTTTTTTTTTTTTTTTTCTCCAATACACGCTTCCCGCATTTAATCATAGCCTTTAATTCAAAATGTGTTGCAACTTCGTTTTACCAAGATAACAGCTCTGGGTCTTTACCTATAATGCCTTGGGAGTTTGACAAGAGATCAGAAACCATATCTTCATAGTGACTAAGTTAAGACCCTTCACATTCCCAGCTCCATGTTGGTGCGTCTCTTCTTCAGTTCATCCCACTCATCTTCTATAGTGTCAGAAACTTTGTTTTGTGCTCAGTGACCAATTTTTTTTTTTTATATATTGATGCTTATTCTTAGATCATTGTCCTGTTGGAAGATACAATCATGGCCCATTATACGATTTCTAGGACAGTGTTTTATTTTTTTTCTGTAGGCATTTGATAGAATACATGATTCGATCTACTAAAAAAAGATGTATATATATACAAGGCCCACAACATTAAGAGCAGTATATTTAAATGTACATTTGGGCTACTTTTTTAAACCGATTTTGTGTCTTTGCTGATGAAAGAAAGAAAGAAAGAAAGAAAGAAAGAAAGAAAGAAAGAAAGAAAGAAAGAAAGAAAGAAAGAAAGAAAGAAAGAAAGAAAGAAAGAAAGAAAGAAAGAAAAAATAAAATTTAGGGACTGAGCATTATTTGATGAAAGTAAGTAGAGAGAGATATAGAAAGATAAGAATTCATAAACAGAAACAGGATATTACTGGTGCTCTCTCATATTATTGGTCTCATCATCTGGAATGACATCCTCCCTGTTTCAAATAAACATTTCTTGGAAATGAGGGTGTTTTGTGTTTGTCCAGCCATGGCAAGTGAATAGACTCTCTCCAGTGAGGGACAAAGATTATGGCACATTACACTGCGACCACACAGCCATACAACCAAAAAAAAAAAAAAAAAAAAAAAAGCCTTCAAACACGTACTCACTGCCAACATATCATGCTCCATTATAATAGAAGCACATTGTGTTTTGATAGACAGGTCATCTGAATGTGGAAAACGCTATATACTGTTTATGGAATTGGAATAAATCCTGTCGTGACGAGATGCTGTCTTGTTGCAAAACTCTTCCTGTGAAATATTGTGATATATACAGTACTAAGGTGTAAGCCTTCTGTCTGAAAGCAGTTGAAATCAAGGCTGTGAGAAGGAACCATTATGTCACAAAACACAATAAGAATGAGCTACTTGTTGATGTGGATGTGTTCATGTAATCAGCCAAATGACGTTTTTTTTTTTTTTTTTTTTTTTTTGTTGTTTTTTGTTTTTGGACTGATGAAGAAAGGTGAAGTGACGACTACATCTATGATTATGTAAAGAACAGCCCCTGGACTGAAAGAACTGAGTGTAATATTCAACGCAGTTATATCAGTCTCAATGAATATTAAGCTAAACACATAAATTGTTCAGTACATTTATTCAGGAGAGAGAGATCTTGAAAATGAGTTGGATAATTTTAAAGATTATATTATTGCTCTTTAGATATAGTACCAATGTGCACGGAGCTTGGCTCGTTGTTGGTGCCCATAATTAGTTGACTGTAACAAGAAATGGTGGTCATGGTATAGGGTTAGTGGTATCTTTAAAAAAATTAAGACAAATAAACTATTTATTTTATTTTATTTTATTTTATTTTTTAACCTTTGATGCATTTCCAGGATTCCAGGATCTTGTAAGAATGAGTCAAGTCAAGTCACCTTTATTTATTTAGCGCTTTAAACAAAATACATTGCGTCAAAGCACTGAACAACATTCATTTGGAAAACAGTGTCTCAATAATGCAAAATGATAGTTAAAGGCAGTTCATCATTGAATTCAGTGATGTCATCTCTGTTCAGTTAAATAGTTTCTGTGCATTTATTTGCAATCAAGTCAACGATATTACTGTAGATGAAGTGACCTCAACTAAGCAAGCCAGAGGCGACAGCGGCAAGGAACCGGAACTCCATCGGTGACAGAATGGAGAAATAAAACCTTGGGAGAAACCAGGCTCAGTTGGGGGGCCAGTTCTCCTCTGACCAGACGAAACCATCAGTTTAATTCCAGGCTGCAGCAGTGTCAGATTGTGCAGAAGAATCATCTGTTTGCTGTGGTCTTGTCCTGGTGCTCCTCTGAGACAAGGTCTTTACAGGGGATCTGTATCTGGTGCTTTAGTTGTCCTGGTCTCCGCTGTCTTTCAGGGCAGTAGAGGTCCTTTCTAGGTGATGATCCACCATCTGGTCTGGATACGTACTAATGATACAATGTTATTATCACTTCACTTTTCATTCAGCAAAAAAAAAAAAAAAAAAAAAAAAAAATCTTGAAACAAAACAAATATATATATATATATATATATATAACACATTTAAACAAAATAATAAGCAAGAAGAATCGATGTATACAGTAAAATATCAAGCCGCATGTCAATTTAGCACTGGTCCCGACAGAAAACTAATAAAAGGACAAAAGTTGTTGGAAGTCTTGGCAGATAAATTAACTATCAAGAAAACAAGACATATTCCAAAAAAAAAAAAAAAAAAAAGCAAGGACACGTTTGTATTATCAATCAGTGTCCGCATTCTTCCATGTTTTTTTTTTTTTGTTGTTTTTTTTTAGTTTTGTTTTTGTTTTTTTGTTTTTTGTAATAATGTAACACAACACATTATTGAAATGCACATTTCGTGAGAAAATGTGAAACAGTGGCTTCTTCACTTCTTTTTCGCATGTCAACTGTCAGAAACAAAAAGATCTGTTGAATATTCATTGAGACTGAAATAACTGTGTTGAATATTTCACTCTGTTCTTTCAGTTCAGGGGCTGTTTATTGCATAATCAGAGATGTTGTCAGTGTTTTTGTATGATTTCAGCTCTTTTACAATTTGTTTTAATGACAAGATTCTAGCATTTTTACTTTGGGATATTCAATGCCACATATACTTTTACCCCTAGAGCATCAAGTTGTATATACCTATCAAAAATAAATTGGGAATTGTTTGCTGTTCTCAGCTTGCGTCACCACTCTAAACTACCAGAAGCAACAAAGCTCTGTGCTATGACTGATCTGTCATGACGACAACAGATGCACCTTCAGGGAAAATAACACACACTTTCTCAAAAGTATGAACATACCTACAAAGAGGCCTTTTGATCTAGACAAAAAATAGTTTCATCAGCAGCCCTTAACAGCTAAACTTTTCATGTTTATTCTGCCAAGAATACATTCTTCTACTTCCCTGTTGTAAATTAGCTTGTGTAGGCACAAACAGTGTCAGAACAGATGTGTTGCTTTGAGTTCATAAGCAGGAAAGAAACAAAAAGTTAAGTGGAGTTTTGTAAATTCAAAATGTCTGGACATCTACAAGTATATAATAGCTATATAAATCTGTCTGTTAGAACTCCATATGCGTTCTAAAAGTTAAGGTGATCACCTTATTTTGGGGTAGACTAGTATACTGATTGCTTAAGAGCTAACAGGCTTCAACTACAAACCTCAAACACTAATTTAATTTAAAGAGTGAAGAATGGAAATGCTGGTTTTAAGAAGATACTATAATTTTTCCTCTCTAAATTTAAACTGAGCACCTCTTTCGATGACATCGAGTTGAGGTCTGTGCCACATTACTCTTCACCCAGTAAAAAGCTAGTCAATTTTATTACTGTATAATGGTCAACCAATTAGAAGTGTAAAGCAGATGACAACAATTCAACCAATTCTTATTCTCCAGAAGGTGAAACGATCTGTGGATATTAAATTAGAATTTAGACAACTTCTTAATGACCTCCATGGCATACTTTGATATGTTGTTGGATATGATTTTTGTGCCAACAAATCTGTTTGACAACCATTTTGTTATTTGACATAGCATAATGTACTTGTTAGTTAAATACACTGGCCTGTCACTAAAACCTGTCCTTTTTGTGGGTCAGCATTGTTCTATGCAGGTTGAAGAAGATTTTAGGAGGCTGAGAAGTCGCTGTTGTCTGACACCTGTCACTCAACATAGGCCGCCACTTATATTCCCCATAAGGATTCACATATCACTTGTTTCTCACCTGGCAGTATTTAAGCAAAGAGTCAGCAAATTGCAAGTTTCAGTTTTAATATATATGGGTTTTGCACCTATCTGACCTTCAATGCTAAATTCAGAAAAACTACTGAAAAGGCTCTAACACTGACTGTGAATACAGTTTTATACTTGACAGATACTTTTTTTATCCAGAGCAACTGACCGCAAACATTTTAATCAGTTCAGAAAATTCACAAAAAAAAAAGTCTGGGGTACGTGTGGGAGCTACTGGGAAACATAAGGTTATTGCCGACAGATAGCACCTGGCTTCTAAAAAACTCAATGTCATATTAATAGCTCATACTTTCTAAACTAAAACTGCACTGTGGATTTAGAAATGTGCTAAAGAATCAGAGGCTAAAATAATATATATATATATATATATATATATATATATATATATATATATATATATATATATATATATATATATATATATATATATATATATATATATTATTTTTATTTTTTTTCTCTCTAAAGAACAATTCAGAATTTTGACTGGAGTATCATGGGAAACCTTCAGACCCAAAAACAGTTTAAGCAAAACAATACTTGACAAATACATTCACAACTACAAACTCTAGCATTAACCTTTAGTAAAGTTGCTAAAGGACTGGGAAAAGTCCACTTTTATTATCCGGAAAACATAACTAGTCCCTAATAGAGCTGTAAGCGGGCCTTAAAAGTTAGGTTTAGTAAGTTGTCAAGAATTAGTCATTTATACATGTTTTAACAAATCATTTATGACTAGTGTATGTTATAGGCCACTTGGAAGTTGGAACAAATAAATAAAATATGTCATCTGTAACATAGAAACATCTCAGCACTCTAAACAGGCCTAGGCATAAGCTCATTTAGCCTATAAATAGGCCAACACATCAATAAAAATGAGTCTTACTTAAATTAAATTAAGATAAATCATAAATTAAGATGGGTATTTGGCAATAACGAAATTAAGATAAAGGCTCTGCCAGATTTGCTTTGCCACTAGCAGCTGAAATTTAATAAAATAATAATGCCGACATTGTCTTATATACTCTGTTTACATTATGCATTTAAGACTCAATTAATATTTAGTTATAATTTGAAAAACCTTTACTCACCAAGATTAGGCTAAGCCTACATGTTTTTGTGGAGGGAAATTATTGAATCCACTGTAGATGTCTTCAGCGCGCTCCTGCACTCTCTGATGGTGCATCCAGCAACATAACCCACTGGCTCATTATTCTCATTATAAACATGGTCATAACTTTTCCACACCTCAGACTTTTCTTTAGTTGCTGGTGAAACCAAAACGTAACCGCCAGAGGCAAGCCTCCGTTTCACCTATTCAGCATACATTTTTGCATTTTCTCGGGCTAATCGAAACATATCACATGACCGCTCATTTACCATGGAAACCGGAGCGCAAGCCCGAGGCCAGCCGAAGCTCATGTAAAACCCGGGGCCCGGCGGCTTTGGGCAAAGTTCTTCAGCTCTAGCCTAATATTATTAGTCACCAAAATGTGTTTTTGATGCTGGGTTGCTCCGGTGTTCGACCACATAAACACCATTGGAGAAATAACTAGTTTCCAGAAACTGTCGTAAAATGGTTTTACCTTTGATTCAACAATATGACGTCACACAGATGGCGGAATAATGACTAATTAATTGAGCTGAGATTGCAATAAGATTATTAAAGTTAATTTACATAAAGTCTGACCAAATCAACAAAATAATTGAACTTTGTAGGTAACTACGGATCTTGTGAGACCATTAGCTGGCTTGCAATGCTTTTGTGAAATGCACCACTGGTGTATCCAGAGAAAATAACAACTATTCAGTAATATGAAAACTCCTATCAAACATGGTGAATAATGAATGCATATGCAAATACTGTACATCTGAAAAGCTTTGAATAGAATGAGCAAAAATTCCAGTGGCTCAAAGCATCAGCTTGTAGTAGACTGATGCAAGACTCCAGACCCAGTCAACGTGAGTGACTTGACAGGTGTCTGTGAGTAAACACAAAGAACAATCTATATAAATACCAACACACATCACTTGGCAGTTGTTGTGCAGTGTGCTTCACTTCTCAGGAAGACCAGATGTTCCATCCATTTATCCAGTTCAGATTCTTTTTTTTCTTCTTTTTTTTAACTCACCCTGAGCCACTGGAAACTTACCCTGACTTGCGATCTATACTTCTCTCTTTAGTCATATTACTAAAAGAGCAAATCACTTTCAGGAATCTAGATTTTGTCTTAACAAACCGATCCCTCACAAATCCCTGTGGAAGTGGGTCAGGAGTCATCCAACGCTATCTCACGACCAATTCGTACGTATTTTACAAGGTGGCTTATTTGTACGAATTTGTACGACCTCACTCGTACGATTTTATACGACCCCAGTGATGGTTAGGTTTAGGGGCGGGGTTAGGTGTAGGTCTTTCGTACAAATTCATACGAATTGTGCAACTCGTAAAATACGTACGATTTGGCAACATTCGTATGAATTTGTACGAGTGTGGTCGTACGAATTCGTACGAATAAGCCACCTTGTGAAAAATGTACGAATTGCTGTGAGATCGGGTTGGAGTCATCACAAATGTAGCCTAGAACAAGGCTCTTAACCCTAGGTTGTTCAAGGCAAGGCTGTCCCTGTAGAGAGTTAATTGTTCTTTTCCAAAGCGATGTCATATTATAGTTGTGGCTATGAATTCCATCAGCTGCACAGCAAGACATAAAGTACTTATACATTAATTTAACAGTGCAGAAGCACTCTGTTAACACTGTTGTGGAGTTTGCTTTACTAATTTTGCTGTGTTATTGCTCCTGTGGTGACCATTTCAACATTTGCATTCATATTTCATATAGAAGGCTCATCCTTGTACACTAGAAGAACGTGGAAGGATGTAGAAAAGTCATCCTCGTAAATAAAACAAGCAGAGAGCAGAACTACAACTCACTGTGCCCGCACTCAAGACTCGGACATAGTGTCCAGTACCAGCATATCCATTTATTAATAAGTGTTCTCTGCTCTGCTACTTATCATACGCAATTACATCAAGTGAACATTGTGCTTAAATGTATAGCAAGATTCTTTACTCCCATAACAACCAAGAAAATTTGAAGATAGAAGAACAGTAGACTTTATCTACCATTACAAAGGAGATACTGTTGTAATTATGGGCATTCAAAGTTTTAAATTTCATATCATGTTCTGTACTGTGTATACTATACATACATAAACATGTGTACTTATGCAGGAATGCTTTTGCAGCTTGCACTCACCAAAGACTTCCAAGTATTTTTATTTTTTATTTTATTTTTTGATGGCAGTGATGCAATGTTTGAATTTACATGTAATAATATATTTTACATACAATATATGCAAACATGCATGAGTCTGATGCTCCTCCGTTTAAAAAAAAAAAATAAAAACACATAACAAGACTTATCTAAAGATCTGAAAATGTAATGATTATATAAAAATATGATTCTATATTTAAAGTGCTAAGTAAATATACACTGAGTTGTGTTTGTCTTTATAATGTCTATCTTTCAGCTTCTGCCTAGGACAAAACTCTGCAGAATGAATAATCCAACCAAAAGTCCTTAGTCATACCTCAACAGGGTATTGTCTCTTATTACTTAGAGATTGCTTTGTTTTTGTGGGATAATTATTTCCGTGGTAATTAATCATGCACAGATAACAATTCCCTCCATTTTAATTCTTCTCCAATTGAGCACTCATCAGTTAAACAACTCAGGAACGAACAATCACAAAAGTAGGCCAACACCAAGGGTTTATATATATATATATATATATATATATATATATAATTTTATTTATTTATTTATTTATTTTTTAAGCACTGCACACAATGCAAAAATTCCCAAGGAAGAGAATCACTGATCTACTGAAAGCTGCATAATTTTCTATCCTGGGGAATCAGTGTGATAAAAGCATCAGTGTGAAACTAATGCACCAGAAATGCCACGGTTGCCACCCAGTGTTTTGCTGACACTGAACTCCAGTAAAACAGGGGTTACTCTTGGCTACATGCAAGAGTTAGAGACTAAAGTTTTCCTTTTCACTAAAAACAGGGCACGCCAGCTTTCTGAGTGTGCACTTGGTGTGTCAGCCTTTTATAGGCTTCTTCTGAGCACAAATCTCTCTATGAATATATGCATGTAACATCTTTTCAGAACATAGGCTTACTTAAGCCTACTATTTTTGTTACAGAGCATAAGGGCTTTGTACCAATGACATTACATAGGGGCATAGGTAATATGACATATATAATGTGGTTATAATGCAATATTAAGTTCCAATAACCTATGCCATTTTAACTTTTGTTTATGAAAATTTTCTATATAAATATATAATTGTTATATAATTTTTTTATTAGTTTCTATTCATATTTAACTAGACAAATGACCTCCTAAAATTGTTAAATATCATCATGGCTGTGATTTGGCCGTAGGCACGAGGCCACAGTGTCATGCTGATAAAGAGAGATGGCACGCGGCTACAATTGTTCAATGGCACAAGTGTGTAAATAAAAAATTTCACACGTATATAAATACATAAGAAATGACAATGGGGTGTCTTAAAAAAAATAAAAAATACTAATAACGGCAGCAAAATTTTTTTATAAACTTTTGTGTGTGGAACAATTTCCTTCTGCCACGGATTCAAATAACGAGTTGACAGTTTAACAAATGATCCCAAGCCTCCGTTACTAATTTGAAAATGTACAAGTATATAATAAGTACCAAAGAGAGTTGTCTTGCTTCATTAAAAGCTCATTGTATTATGTAGACTATTATGAGAAAGATAAACTGAGTAAGTGTGATTACCTGCATCTGAATGTATGTTTACAATAAAAATGCTTCTTTGTATTAAAGAACACATTTTACTAGTACCCGACAATGAGCAATGACCTCATGGATCAGGATAACTTTGATGTGCATAGGGACAGATGTTTGTGCTGGTGGGTTTGTTCTTATTTAGTGTGAGGGAAATAAAATAACAAAAGCTTTGGGAAGCCTTTAGCCCTGATGTGCCCAGTAATTATCCTCAGACCATCTGAAATTTTGAGTATTTGCTACAGTAGCATGCAAGGAACTAGTCCTTTCATCTAGAATGAGCCTGTGTTGTTTACATACTGTACAGTGTTGACGATCTTTCTCACAAGCTTGTTGATTATTAAAACCACGCACAGCACAACATGCAAATCTATGGATTGTTTGTCCCTTATTACTGGATTCTGTGTCTTCAAGCATCTGCAGTGTTAATTATATAACATTCTTCCCTTGGATCTGCCTATCTTTGCATAAACAGACACATTTTTTGACACAGATAAAATACATTGGGCTCACAAATGAATAACAAGCACAGCTGCAGTAGATGGCAGACGTGTTTTGTTTGTACTACAAAGTCTCAGTTAAGGAGCAGGGGGCTGAGACCCTTGGTTGAAAGCATCTCTTTCGTTATCATTGCAATGAGGTGCTATGGAACCTTCTATATAGAGGGAACTGCAATTGCTTGACTTACCTGGATGTCTGAACTTCATATGTTTGAAAAGGTGTTCTGTCAGTTGTTAATTAGCTTTTCTAGCAGTGTGATAGTGGAAATAGGAGGAAAGCACTGCAGGCTGGCTGTGGAGAAAGGGATTTTGGAATGGCTTGGCAGATTGGAAAATAAACGGTTTGAAAAATTCAGCTCTCTGAGCATCAGCACTTGCAAAGAGGAGTCCATCCAAATGAGGTTTCATTCATTTTGTTCAGGCAATGAATATTGAACAATGCATTAAACATGATCCAACTCTTTCTTTTCAGTGCATCTCACAATATGGTTAGAAACAAACTGACAAAAATGATTGACCAACACATTGCAAGCACACGGTCCAGTCATACATACAATAATTTGGTCTTGCAGTGCTGTTGGGACACAAATCTTAGTACTTAATAGGACAATACATTTTACTTTAATGTATGCACCATTAAAACGTCAAAAGCATAAAAAGCATCTAAAGCATCTAAAATCATCTGACTAATTATCTGATATTTTAAGAAATGTATTGATCTTGACACACATGATTTCCTGTTTTATGTATTGGTTATTTCTTCATTTTTTTTTTTTTTTTCTGCATGTTGGTTGCAACACATGACTATAACTACAACACATTCACTTCATCCTCAGAAAAAAATATAGTTTAGGTTAATGGCTTTTAATACAACACTTCATGGGAGCAGGCCTATTAACCTATTATGGAATGAACAGATGATAGGTCAACTGTTTACTGTCATGTTTGGACTCACTTTCTTTTCTTTTCTTTTTAATGCTGATAAAGCAATGTCTATTTTTCTTGGATTATGTATTGCATTTTGACACATTTCGGAACAACATATCATATCAGTGAGAATATATCATATGGGATATATATAGAATATATGTCAGTTTACAGGTTCCCAATGGCTCTTTTACCTTCACTTTTGAGTCAGACCCTCTTGTGAGTTGTGTGTTGCCAGAGGTGTTATATATTGGTAAGGTATAACAAATGATGAATGGAGCACTTATGTCTGCCTAAATCTGCATCTTTACTGTCGATAAACAGGAACTGTAGAGTTGGAGTGACAGCTATAAATCACAGCACTTAAGAATGTACTGTGCCATGCTGTCTGAAAGCTTGAGGGGGCTTTCTGCAATTTCACCACATTAGATTAGCCAAAAGGTAGGGGGTGGACCAACCTCTCCTCCTCCTCCTACAAAAGTGGGTTCTTGCATTGATGGGAAAAGTAGTTTTTTTTTTTTTTTTTTTTTTCATTTTCAATCCCTCTCAGGCAACAGGCTTTCAGTCTCTCTCTCAGCGGTTGTGATATGGGTGCCATCCCTTCATGCTGAGGCATGTCTGGAGGCTGTGCGTGGGATGTTCATGGTAGGTTGATGTCTGGCAGCTTCAGATAAGAGCAGGACCTGGTTTTCCCACCCACAGGACCTGGAGGGGGGAAGAGTTATGGACTGCATCAATGGTGCTGTACTAAAATCTATTGAGGATGTGGGCGGTAGAGACTGGTGCTTGTGCGGCACGGCTGTGACAGGAAATCCCCTGGGATATGGTCTTGTACATTGTACAATGTACATGTGCTGCACACCCGGTTAGGGAGGGCCACCACTAGGCAGTTATATACTAGAGCCCACACAAAAGCATAATATATGTGTGTGTGTGTGTGTGTATATATATACATATAATATAATATATATAATATTTTTTTTAGAACTAGAACAATTTTATTTTACACTGTAAGTTACAATAATGATAAGTATGTCTTAATTTCACGTTCAGTCACTTAACATTTGATGTCTTCAAGTTTTAATTTTGGAATAATGGTAAAATGCTATAAATGTCTAACCACAAAAATGTTGGGAATTATGCAAACGTGCTAATGTGAAGCTAACCTTTAATACATGTTAAACTGAGAGTATAAGCAAAGATGGAGTTTGCTGAATTTACGATGAACTGTGATTTTAAAATTATGACACCTTTCCACACGGTTTAATAGTTTGCTCTCAATCTGTCCTTGGTAAATTAAAATGATCTCATCTGAATGAGACCAGACCTACATTCGACTTCTCCTGTGAATTTTACTTGAATGTAACTCTCGTTGATTCTTTCAGTCTGTCACTGGTCAAGGTGGTGCCCTATGCAGAGTTGTATTTAAAGGAAAAGACAGCCTGATCTCACAATCCAAAGAGCAGTTTTACACATTTGTGTGGATTGCAACAAAGTGTAAATTGCAACTAAGCGTATATATATATATATATAAGTGCTACTGTAAGTGACAAGTCATTGATGATTGAATATAAATCTTCATTTTTTTTTATTTACTTCCAGTTGTGTCCTGAAGTAAAGGGTTGTTTCAAAAATAGCTTACAGCAGTAGCATCCATTTCACTAATAATTCCCTCAGATGAACCTGTCCATTTCTCTTCTGTTTGTAGAAGTGGTCCTTCATTGAACTCTTGCCTTCAGTTCCATATTTATGATGCATAGAAGTCTCTGATATTATTACATTTGATGCAGGTTAGCTAAAGCAGGGTCAAATAGATAGCTCTGCAGGTCAGTACTTACCAAGTTTTCAGTTCATGCTGATGTTAATCTTTCTTAGTACAGGAGGATGACATTAGCCGTTGACATCTGTCCAAACAAATCACCAAATGGTTTATTTTAGTTATTATCCACTGTTTATATTATTATTTGTATGTATGTGTTTTCCATACATAAATAAAAGTTACAAATTAACTGCTGACCTAATAGATCTAGTCTAAACTAAATATAAAGTTATTGATACGAGTAATTAGTCTTAACTATATAGGTGAAGAAATTCCTCTGTAATTGCCTAACAGTGTTGAAGCAATAGATTAAAATAAGAATTCAAAACATAACCCCTATTCAAGGTCTGAATTTTCTGATCTTTCAGGCTGGTCTGTTTGCTGGTTTTAGAGCAGTTATGTATTTATTTATATGTAGTCAGCGGTTCACCGCTTTGGTCAAATTAAAACCTGCTAAGATCAGTAAACTACCTTTGTCTTAATTATTTTTAACACTGCCATTCAAAATATTGGCTACTAAAATATATTTCCATCTAAAGCTGAAAATTTTGAATTTCACATTAAATATTTGCCACTAAAGCCCCATTCCCATCTAGCGAGATGTAGAAAACAAAAGCATAACTTCCTGATAAACCGGTGCCAAATAAAGGTAATCTGATGTAGTATAAGAAGCCACTGTTGGTTTTTTTTTCATATATAATAAATTGCTTGCGCTTCAGTGTGTGCAAACAAAATGTAGTATACACAGTCATGTTATATTAACATTTGAGAAGATATGCAATGAGATCAGTCCAGTTATGCCATCAAACTTATGCTTTACTTTTTGATGTGCATTAAGGATTTTTTTTTATTTTTATTTTTTAGTTATGCGCATGTTTTCTCACCATATATATATATATATATATATATATATATATATATATATATATATATATATATATATATATATATATATATATATATATATATATATATATATATATATATATGCATGTGTCTCAGTTGAGGAAACACATATTTTTAATCATATTTTAGAATTTATTTGCATGTTGGTACTTCCAGCCAGATGTTTTCTTTTTTTTTTTTTTTTTTTTTTTTTTTTTATGCAGTAGCCCATAAAACTAGATGGATGGAAACATAGCTACATAGCCCCTCGTCATGGTCCAGCCTTACATCTGAGAAACAAATTGTTCTGAGTTACATCTGAGCTGACAAATTGTTATATGATTATTGGTTTTAAGGACAGAAACAGGGGAAGGGCACTGATTGTTCGGTGGTAATGCCTGCTGTCAGTTGGGTAGCTCTGTAAATTTATGCGACCTGTCGTTCACCTCCCATAGTAGAACTTCTTCATTCATGTTTAGTGGCTTTTTTATACTTCACATTAGCAACCAAATTGAGTCATTGTCCAAAATGCAATAAGGAGACGGATTATTTGTGCCCAAAGAGTTATGTCTGTCATGGCAGATGTCTTACTTGCAGATCAGCCTACGGATTGGATGGTAAGAGGACAGGAGAAAATGAAGACAGTTGTCAGCTCCTCCAATTTAAATTTGGAATCCATTTTTTTCAGCTGTCAGCACACGAGAGCATGGATCCATTGATAATGCAGCTAACAGCCCTCTTTGCTTGACTGTCTGCTTGAAAAGCAATGGAAAGAGAGCCATGCAGTAAAAGTAGGCATGCTGTGTTCGTTTCAGTTTTTATTCTGTACCATATATGCACAGTTAGAATGCTGTCAAAAGTATTCATAGATGCATGCACATGTGTCTGCTGTGCTTAAGAGGCCTGTTGCCCTTTGATCGTCACTCTGTTATGCTTCAGGGGATCTGAAGTTCATAGAGGAAAACTCAATGATGTGGTGGATATGGTGCTGTGGAATGCATGGAGAATTTGTAATAAATATGAATCTTAATAGGGGGAGACTCGGGTCTAGATATCTCACAGGGAACTTGTCACATGTGCTATAAGTGAGGAACTTTTTTTATTATCAATGCTGAAAACAGTTCCCCTTCAGGAACTCGAGCTGCGTCAAACGCATTGGGAAGGCTCCCGGCGAGACCGTACTGAAGCATATGTGAAATACATCCAATAGTGAAGCGAGACATCACGAGCGGTGTGACGTAAGCAACCAGTAAGCATAAATCTGCATCCAGCAAGCTTCATCTATCTTTCTCCTCCGTTGACACCGAGGAGATTGTGGACTCGTCACCACAGCTTGTGGAATTTTTATAATGGTGCTGTAGCTAAACTGAACCTAAACTGGACCAAAGGATATTTCCCAAGGGGCAACCAGCTTCACTGGCCACTAGCGATAGACATGTGTAAGAAACGTGTTTCCTGTCTCAAGGCCCTTAGCTGGGGGTTGCTTGACAGGGTCCATCTTTTACTAGTAGCCCTGTTCTGGCCAACCCGAGTATGGTTCTCGGACCCGATGTCCCTCCTCGACAGCTCTCCACAGGAGAGACCTCCTCTCTCAGGCAGGGGGCACTATTATTTACCCCTTCCCAGAGTTATGGAAGATGTGGGCTTAGCTCCTGGGGTGGCACAGCTCATAGTATATGGTCTCTCAACTGAAGTTGTTGAGACCATACTCCAATCCAGAGCTCCTATCATGAGGAAACTGTACGCCTTGAAGTGGAAAATTTTCACCTCTTGATACGGACAGCGATTACAAGGCCCAGTGAACTGCCCAGTTGATTCAGTTCTGGAGCTACTTACGACACCCTTCAGGGTAGTCAGTCAGTGGGAAGACACCCGTTAGTTACACGTTTCCTCTGTGGCACCCACACAGAAGCTTAGGCCAGTACAGTGCACTTAAGGTGCCCTTCATGGGATCTGCCAGTGGTTCGATCTGGAGGCTCTGTGCAAAGTTCCTTTTATACCCATTGAAGATAAGCTCCTAATGCTTCTTGGTCGATACAGTATATCCTTCCTGAAGTGGATAGGGGACCTCCAGGCTCTTGCTGTGTCAGGCCTGGAGTTTGCCCTGGGCATGGTTAGGGCATTCCTTTACCCAAGACCAGGGTATGTCCCTAAAGTGCCTGCCTCATTGCCAGGTCCCATTGTACTACAGGCCTTTTGTCCTCCTCCCTTCCAGGAAGCAGGCCAGGAGATACTCAATCTGCTGTGTCCAGTGCATGCACTGTCGGTAGGTGGTCGAGGCCATCACACTGGCGTCATTGTCGCCCATGGGAGTCAGAGCACACTCGACCAGGGGTATGGTGGCATGTCTTTAAGGCATGCGCGTAGAGAAATTGACTTGCAAAAATAAACATACCCTGGGAAATTACAAAGTATGGTGTTTAGCTCTTCTTTTTCAGGGACTTGACAGTTTCGGCGCATAGCCCTATGATGTGTTTTTGTTTTTTGCACTACATTTTCCCCAAGATATTTGATGAAATATTATATGTAATTTTACTAATTCAGATTCATGATTATTGTAGGTAAAAAAAAATTTTCTTGCGTTGAGGCAAAATTCACCCATTAATAGATCTATATTTAGTAAGAGATGCCAAACATGCCATGTTTAATGATTATTACACAGTAACATTTTGGTGCTGGCAGTGTAAAATTAATTCACACAATGTTAATGCTAATAGAAAAACACAGTCTTTATCAACTCTGAATGTCTACCATGTTACATTATCTCATTATCAACAAACAAATTATAGAGCGAAGGCACACTTGCGGTGTGTGCTTTTTTTATTCTTTTTGAATGAGTCGCACATTTTAGAAAAAAAAAAGAAGATTAGTGTAGCGCAGACACAGCATAAGCTGCTTAGGTTAATTAGCCAGTCGTGTGTCAGAGAAGCAATCTGATTATTTAACCTCCTCATCTTGGTGTGAAAACTAATTTGGCTACAGTATGAAATAAACCCATTGTCAACCTCCCTTTTGGCTGACTATGCTTTCCCTTTGAGGGTTTTCATCACTTTTCACAAAAACGGCGCTGTGTCATCTACACATTAATCAGAGGAATGCTAGATACAGGATATTTGTGTGTAACGGCGAAAATGGTAAGCAGCCAAGGATGTGACTACGTTGATAAAGGAAGAAAGGGAGGGTGAATATATATATATATATATATATATATAGAGAGAGAGAGAGAGAGAGAGAGAGAGAGAGAGAGAGAGAGAGAGAGAGAGAGAGAGAGAGGGAGGTTTTAATAAATATGACCTTTCTGTTGTGCACTTGTTATGAAAGATGCTGGCACAGGAAATAAATGAAAGCAAGGGGCAAGGAGACCATTTAAATGGCAACGCCGAGATAGAATGCCAGTGTGCTCAAGAAGAGATGTCTGAGGGGATGACAGTTTGCTATTTGAGTGAATGCTGGTTGAGAATTAAACATGATGGCTCAACTTATTTATTTATATAAAGGGATGTGAGTGAATTGTGGCTTAATTAAATTACTGGAGAGAACTGAATGGTGTTGAAGAGAGAGAGAGCATTTTTTCTTTACCTTTCTCTCTGTCTTGATTTTGGCTGATTTATAAAATGTAATTCATTACACTCAAATTATGTCTCAAATGTACAATGTAAAATTGTAAAGACAATATCATACTTAATCAAAACATCTCTTTATATAAGCCAAAATGTTGCTTAATGCCATTGACTATTTATTTATTTATTTATACAATTTCACCATAAACATAAGCTGTAATAGCTATAGTATGAAAGTAAAATTTCCACTTAAGAAAAAAAAAAAAAAAAAAAAAAAAAAACACCTGAGCCATCTTAATTGCAATATATTACAGCATATATGGTTACATCGTTTACTACTTACCCTCATGTATCATGGACAAAAATAGAATAAACATTCTTCAAAATATCTTCTCTACACATTTTCATTTCTGCATGAAATATTGCTGTAACATTTATAGGTTATTTTTCTGGGTTTTTAATAAATGAGATATAAAAGTACTGCAGAAAAGCTTACAAGCAAATCCAAGTACTTCAAAGCTGTCTTCACAGAGCGCATGGATTCATGCAATTATGTGAAACTTATTTCTAACTGTGAAATTCTGCCAAAGACTTTTGAGCTGCAGAGAATGAAAAGGAATTCACTGCACTAAGACTTTTACCCCAAAGCTACTTACAGTAGTTTGCTCATACTTCACAAAAATTACCCATTATCATCAGAGCTTCTGAGAATAGATTACCTCAGGTAACACAACACTTCATCCAGCTCTCATGTCTCTGGTGGAATCATTGCATTTAATTTTTCTGACAATAATCTCAGGTGAAATGGAGGCTAGGACATGTATAGCAAAAGCAGTCCATTAGCCCTTTTGCCAATCCTAGAGCTTTTCTGATCATAACACATCCAAACTTTAATATTGGTGGGATTTGTTAATATGTATTTTTTTTAAGTCTAACATAAAAGCCAGTGCCGAATCTAGGGGCGGTGGAGTGAGGTATACAGTGAGTGATTATGAACGAATTATTGAAACACATTTGTCTCGAATCGCGCTTGCAGAAAGCGCTTGAGAATCAGTGTCTCTTCCACAGCTTGGTAAACTTTCAATTTTTTTTTTTTTTTTTTTTTTTTTTTTTTTGTTTCAGGGAAGACTGTACGACATTCACATTACATGATTTGACTGATTTCATGTACAAAGGTCGACAGCACCGCATTAAAATAAATGATTATTTATGTTTTCACAAAAAAAAAAAAAATTAAAGGGTTCATACTGTATGACGTTGCTAAAAAAAATAAACAAAAAAAATAACATTAATTTGTGTATTTGTTGTAATGCAGTGTGTTTATGCAGTTTAGGTAACAAAAAAAAAAAAGAAAAGAAAAAAAAAACATTCCCCCTTACTGTACATATCTTTCTGAAAAGGGAAGTGTGCACTGATTGGCCAGTTAATGTTACGAGAGTGCGACGAGACAAAACCAATAAAACCCATTACAAACTAGTCATTTGTAGAATCAAGTGGGGACATAATTACTGATTATAATGACTTATACTGTCTTAATACCCTAACATAAATCCATGTCTTCATTTGTGATTGGAGGAACGACAAAAAAACAAGCGCTACTCTACACTGCTCAAAACTCGCGTTTGAATCATCAGTGGCAAATTCATACTTACAAAAAAAAAAAAAAAAAAAAAAAAAATACAGGCTGTGAGTGAGCATTTTTTTTTCAGAACAATGTCATTGTAGGCTACTCTCCCAGGAAACAGTTCTCATCCTCCATAAAATGCGTTTCACACATTTGAATATTTGCATTAAACTGTTATGGAACAGTGTTGTAAATACAACTAAACCGCTGATTTCTAGTTGTGTACTCTTTTGGAAGGCCAGACAAAGTAGTTTCGCTTTCACAACGAAACACACAGCATCTCCATGACATGGCGCCGGTGGCAGCAAAAATGCTACAGCAAGAATAAAAAAGTATGCTTTCTTTCTTCCCGTACACATTTGGGTGGTGTTATACAAATCTTCCCAACACATGACATGTGGGGGATTGTTTAAACGAGGCGTTTTAGGATGGCTTGGACTTAGCTTTTATAAAGTATATATCTTTGGGTTTGAGACTTTAGTCTTTGCAAAATGTAGAGATTGTAACTTACTGGTTTTTGTGTTATAATAAAATGTGTAATATATAATATAAATAAATAATTTTTCCTGGAAAAGTATGCCATCAAGAAACTGTGATATTACCAACATAGCACAACTCACAATCCATTCACTGACTCAAAAGAAAGTTTTCTTCTTTAATCTACTAAAGGACGCCATTTTATAATAACCCTCTTTCCAATACCATATATTCATTTATTGTACCATTTGTCATCTTTGGAAATGTGTTAATAAAAAAGTAGTACTTTTAAAAAGAGCACAGAAGTGTTGATTTAAGAATATGATTGCAGAATGTAAAGGTAGCATGATATCATATTGTATAATTAAATTAATTCCATAAACCTGTGCAGAAGTACATGAAGAGCATTTTCTGAACTTTAAGTAGTCAAAGACAGCATGTGAAAAGAATGATTACATCATAACCTTGGTGTGCTTATAGATGTTGATGTTGATCTTCACTTGGGATTTCATTCTGCACAATTTTCTAGTGTTATCGCATCTGTGTAATTTGAAAGCTTAAAGTGTCAAAGAAACAAATAAAACAGGCAATCAGAGCAAACCAAATTTTAAGATGGTGGAACTCTATGATTTTAGCTGTAAAGCTTTTTTTTTTTTTTTTTTTTTGATAATAAAAAATACAAAAAAACTTTAGAATTACTGTCAATTTAAAAAAAATAATAATTAAACAATAATAATGATAATAATAACAAGAATAATAATCTTCATTTGAACATTGTTTTTATATTTAAAAGGTATGATAAAGTAGAAGACAGCTGTGTGCTGTTAAGAAAAAAGAGAAAATCTTAGTCCATTGCACAAATATTATGCCAGGTACAGAATCCATCATGCAGTTAGACGTCATGAGGATTTCAGAGCAGCGCTGTCAAACTGACTTCCAACTGTCATAATGGTTAGCCCATGTCCAATCAGGCATCTGCACTGGGGAGTTCTCCCCTGGATCTCAAGTAAATGGCCCTCCATACCATGGCAGCTCTACCTTCATCTTGCACTTCAGCACTTTATGATTGCGAAGCCTAAGCTTTTACCTCGCTTTTGGATGTTAGCCGTCTCTGTAGTCTTTCACATCCTGCTGTTTCATGGGCACCTTCTCCTTCCCTTGATAAAATACTTTTTGATGTGCTCTTACACTCTTTCATGTACTAAAGCTATGATTCTTTGGTCTTAATGTCTGCTGATCTGACAGGAAATAATTTATATGATTTTGCAAAACGCTTAGAAATCTTTTTTGTTGATTTTATTTAATTTAGCAAAGACCAGGATAAGCTCATTTAAACATTCCCTCCGACAAATGAGCTGAGATGTTTGGCTCATTTGAAAAAAAAATAAATAAAGTAAATTCCTTCCCACTTTGCCAGTCCATCTTTTTCCATCTGATTTGGATGAAATACAGATGTGTGCAATGATGATGAGGGTTGAGTTCCTCAGCAATTTTTCTATATGTGTTTGATGGCCTGCACCATTTGCAGATTATAAAAGGAATTAATAAAGTTATGAGGAGTTATGAGAGAATTGGCAATGCAGAAAACTTACCTCAGAAATACAAGCCCGTTAAAGGGCAAGCTTCTGCTTTATTCAGCCTAAACAGGTTTTAGCTGTCAAAAATGACAAATATCCCCTTGTCCCAAGCACACTTCTTATAACTTTACACAATGCGATGCAGTGTGAGTCCGGAATGAAAATTGAGTTTTATTCTGCAAAGTGTATATTTCAGTTGATCAAATATGTGATGGTCATAGATTCCAACCAGTGTACTGTAGCACTAATGAAATGTTTAAAATGCCTATGGTTCAACATTCTTCCTTTTCTCTTTATTAAGATTAAGTGTTTTTTGTTCTGTGATGTTTAGACCAATATGCATGTTTTGATTTTTGTACTTTGCATTCTTATGCATATTTATTCTCTTGTTTGTTTGTGGCCTTTTGAATTTATTGTACAGGGAAATGGAGATAGAGCAAAAGGTGTAAATGGGTTCAGGACTTGAGAATGGCAGGTCGTATGTGTTGCTATCAACACACAGCTCTGTCACATTGTTGCTCTTTCATAAAATTGTAAATAATCTGATTTCCTGAGAATAAAATAATGAGAATTAGTTATA
This sequence comes from Carassius auratus, assembly GCF_003368295.1. NCBI lineage: Eukaryota > Metazoa > Chordata > Actinopteri > Cypriniformes > Cyprinidae > Carassius > Carassius auratus. The sequence continues at coordinate 7,488,402 of NC_039284.1, forward strand.
ATCATGAAGTATGCTCAGAAGGGAAGTAAAGAAAATATGTTATTGCTCAGAAAACATCACAATGTTCATTGTTTGCTTCAGCGTGAAATTATTTTAGACTAGAAAATGTTCAGTTTACGTGAAAATGTACTCCTAAGTTCTTTCCACATATCAATCGTTTTAGTTTTAAATATTGCATTTCTCCAGACTTTAAGACAAGTCATAATTTGTTAATGTGCTAGTAGTCTTCTGGGTTTTTGTAGTAGCCTAGAGGGGAAATTGCTTGACATGTTATGGTAATTCTGCTGTTTGCTTTTTAGCAAAATGCAGCCCTGGCAGAAATATCTGGCATTACCAAAAGCTGATTGCATGTCAGTCAAAATGCCAATGAAATATCCATCCCCTGTGTGCAACAATTTATTTATTTTGTAGCAGACAGTTTTGATTACATGGTTAGATTAATCACAATGTTATGCTCCATAAAATCTAGCTGATTTTCTAAGATGAGTTGCAGTCTAGTTTTCAGTGTCAGTCAGAAAACTCCCTGTTTTCTACAAATACTCATATCTGTATGCTTCCGCTTATATTGATATATGCAATAAACTTAAGGTTAGCAAACAAGATATGTTTGAAATATCATAAGATGTTGCTACCCTAATCCCTGTGTACTGGAGTTTATAGGAATCTTAGAATATATAATTTGAAAATATTGATGAGATAACGATGATTCATTGTATGAGTGCTGCTAGCTGGGAGAATTATTATCCTTCAATTCTCACCTGGAAATTAAAATCACCCCTTTTCCTTCTCATAGGCACCTGAAACAGTTCCACCATCCCTGCCCTACCATTAGAGAATCAGTCTGGCAGAGCGCTGATTAAAATTGATTTAAGTTTTGAGTATATTTGGAAATGATGGTACAAATGTCTACAGGAATTATTGGCTGTCATCTGAGGGCAAGCACAGTCATCCATTCTCTCTGTGTACTTCAGAATTCACAGACGAACATAGCATTAAAAACTCTTGCTTTAAACATATTTTATTCCTCAGTGTCTTCTCAATGCTTTGACAGGGGTATGAGGATTGCAAAGTGAACTCACGGGCAGTCGTAACCTAATGGATAGAGAGATGAACTTGTAACCTGAAGGTTGTGGGTTCGAGTCTCAGGTCTGGCAGGGATTGTAGGTCGGGGGAGTAGATATCCAGTGCTCTCTCCACCCTCAATACCATGACTGGTGTGAGACCCTTGAGCAAGGCACCAAACCCCTAGCTACTCGCCAGGTGTGTCAGCATTGGCTGCACACTGCTCCAGGTGTGTGTTCATTGTGTGTGTGTGCATTTCACAACTCACTGCTGTGTTTGTGCACTTGGATGGGTTAAATGCGGAGCACCAATTCCAAGTGTGGGACTCCATACTTGGTCACATGCCATGTCCTTTCCTTCCATTCATAACTAAGGCTAAAATTTGCTCAATAGGAGGACTTTTTTATTTTTATCAGATAGCCCTTGCAGAGGCAATACATCAATTGTTGCTTGTATGGCCGGATTGGACTGATCTCTGTTTTTCCTGTTGTCTTTCCAGGTCCCTGCTTGTGATTTACCATGGCCAAAGTGCTCTGCAGCCTCCTTCTGCTGGGAAGCACAGTGATGATCACCACCGCCTGCCCTAAATATTGTGTCTGTCAGAACCTGTCAGAATCCTTGGGCACACTGTGCCCATCCAAAGGTCTGCTGTTCGTTCCCCCTAACATTGACAGAAGAACTGTGGAGTTACGCCTGGGGGGAAACTACATTATCAAAATTACCCAGCAAGACTTCACCAACATGACAGGCCTGGTGGACCTCACACTGTCACGAAACACCATCAGTTTCATTCAGCCCTTCTCCTTCGTGGATCTTGAAACGCTGCGATCGCTGCATCTGGACAGTAACCGGTTGACAGAGTTGGGCCCAGATGCCTTGCGAGGCTTAGTGAACTTGCAGCACCTCATCCTAAACAACAACCAACTGACTCATATCTCCAAAGAAGCTTTCGATGACCTGCTGCTTACCTTGGAGGACCTAGACCTCTCCTACAACAACCTACGAGGCATACCCTGGGAGGCCATTCGCAAAATGCTCAACCTACATCAGCTGAGTCTGGACCACAATCTCATCAGCCACATCGCTGAAGGCACTTTTACTGATCTTGAAAAGCTGGCAAGGCTGGATCTTACATCAAACCGCCTCCAGAAGCTTCCGCCAGATCCTATCTTTGCTCGGTCACAAAGCAGCAGCATTTTTAGTACACCATTTGCCCCGGTCTTGTCTCTCAGCTTTGGCGGGAATCCTCTTCACTGTAACTGTGAGATTCTTTGGTTGCGCCGTTTAGAACGGGAGGACGATATGGAAACATGTGCCTCCCCTCCTAGTCTGAAAGGTCGCTACTTCTGGTATGTGCGAGAGGAAGAGTTTGTGTGTGAACCACCATTAATTACCCAACATACCCATAAGCTTTTGGTCCTGGAGGGACAGACGGCCAGTTTACGCTGCAAGGCCGTGGGTGACCCTATGCCTCTCATACACTGGGTTGCTCCAGATGACAGACTAATTGGTAACTCATCCAGGGCTACTGTGTATGAAAATGGTACTTTAGACATTATGGTCACCACCTCTAAGGATTATGGAACATTTACTTGCATTGCTGCAAATGCTGCTGGAGAATCTACAGCCTCAATTGAGCTCTCCATCATCCAGCTCCCCCATCTAAGCAATGGAACTAACCGCACAGCTCAGCCCAAGTCCAGGCTATCTGACATCACCAGCTCCACTAAAACGAATAAAGGGGAGACAAAAGCCCAACCAGAACAGGTAGTGTCAGTGACAGAGGTCACTGCAGTCTCTGCTCTGATCAAGTGGACAGTAAGCAAAGTGGCACCTAAAGTCAAAATGTACCAGCTCCAATATAACTGTTCAGAGGATGATGTCCTGATTTATAGGTAAATATAACAATTTCATTTAAACCACCAAACTACACACTAATCAGGAATGTACTTCCTCCTGCACTTTAGATTCTTTCTAAATATTTTTGTAAATTATCATTAGATTAGAATTCGAGATAAATTATGTATTTTGTAACTCAATTCAGTCTTCCAAGGGAATATGGTTAATATAATTACACTTAAAGGTTGACTCACATATGTAAAGATTCATCTTAGACATAGCTTTTGTATATGTATGCATATATGTATATACGGACCTATCTTAAATATGTTAATGGTGTTCTGTGGTTGTTATAGCTATGACAATAATGACTCACTTATCCTTTAATGTGTAAACTTATGTCTAAACCCACCAACAGCACTTTATCCATCCACCAAAAACATTTACATTGCAAACAATGAAATAAATATAAAATTTAGCAATGTTAGCAAATACATTTATATTGATCAAATGACTATAAAAGTTTATGGTAAAATCACAAGCACGAATGTGCCACAGTCATTTTTATTTAAATGGGCTTATATTAGCTGTTAAAAGACTGATCTCACCAACTTTTAATCCAATGCAACATTTTCTCTGTGTGAAATAATGTGTAGAAAATCATATTCCATCTAGACTTTTTTTTTTTTTTTTTTTTTTTTTGCATAATACAACCATTATGATCATCACCATTACAAGCCTGAGGCAACAGGAGCTTTTAGAATATGCTTTATCCTTTTGATATTCATTTCAAATCACTACATCGTTTCTTTATATCTACATGATCTACTACAATTTATAATCAAAGTGATAGGAGCCCACATCAAACTTCCTAAATGTGAAAGGTTATACATAAGCATTAGGCTATCTAGTTTCCCCAACTTATGTAAAGCATATGATCTACAAAGAATGAGTATGACTGTTCATTTACTGGTGCCTCTCTATTAGTTAATGACTTAATGCTAGTGAACTGGATGTGACATTATAGATCTGTTTTCTTCCCCGTGTCTTGGAAGAGCGTGTTAACTTGGATACTGGCAACAACAAAGAAAAAAAAAAATCAATCACTAAGGCTTGAGTGGAAAAAGGTTGGGCTCTCTTGTGAATCTGTCAACATTAAATGTAGCGTCTTCTCCCGTGATGGGAAAGCAATTATTAATGAGTAATGGACTAGCTGGCATGGAGGCTTACTGTAGACAGTGTGTTAGGCTGCACTGTGTTAAATGATGTCTCTTACAAAGCACAAGATCCTATGATTTTTTTTTTTTCACCCCAAAATTTAACATTTCGTCATCATTTACTTTCCAAAAATGAAAAAGTGTATCTTAAGACTTAAATCTGTTAAGACTGTAATCATAAATCTTAAGACTATGTTGGTCATTCTTCTCCATAAACTTACAATGACTGGGAATGCAAAAGAACCATGAAATTTGTCCATAACACAATCCATGTTGAAATTACCTTTCCAGTGGGCAAGTGCTGCATAAATACATTTAGTTTTATGTATTTATTTTTTTATAAGGGAGGTGTTTATTTTCTCTACCCACTGCCCAGTTTTGAGCTCCTATTTTTTGTCTAATTTTGCATAGAACCCTAGAGACCAATAAATATGATTATTATTAATAATAATAATAATAATAATAATAATAATAATTATATATATATATACAATATCTCCATTGCACACAATTGTACAGTTTGTCTTCTATTTGCCCAGATTCTGTAAATAGCCTAAAATACTTCTATTGGTTCTATTAAAATACATAACCTTCTCAGAACAGGGTAGTTAGATCAATGTTTGACTCTAATTAGTATTCTAAGTCTAAATCCGCAGAAAGGTATCTGTAAAGAATGTTCTAGGTAATTATGAGCTAATACAGTTATAAAAAAAAGAACATTTGTGATTGCATGCCATCTGTACTCAAGGTGCGTTTTAAGTGCTACATAAAATATACCTAAGGAAATTTATTTTTTACATTAACAAAAGCCAGATCTATATTCTTACCAATTCAGGAACCTAAAATAATGTACAGTATGTTTGTAATAATGTGTGATTCAGTGTCGACAAGAATTTTGCGTGTTTGTCTAGTATTTTTTTCAAATAGTTCCATTTGTGTAATCCTCACTTTGCTTCATGTTAGTCAAAACAACTGCTTTTTATCTCTGGCTCCACTGACTGAACAATAGACCTAATTTCAAAATCATTTAATCTAAATGAACTTCCAAGGTTGATATGATCATTGCTTTGCAAGTAATTAAAGGGTACACAACATACACAGTTTCACCTAATCTCATGTTAATCTTGAGTACCTATAGAGTAGTACTGAATCCTTCATATAGGCAAAATGTCATTTGTTTTATCATATTTATAAAAGAAAAATACAGTTTTCCGATTCCCTACAGAAAAAGCAGAGATCCTAGAGGCATGCCATGGGCGGAGCTATAATACTGACGTTTTGTGTTGTTTTCCATTAACATACTGTATATTCACTTATGTGCTGATTTCCAACAAAAGACAGAAATCTGATGCAATTGTACTTACATGAATGGGGTCTTTTATCACAGGGATCGCTCCATGTTTTAATAGTAAACAATGTGCAAATCCAGTGTCGACCTGGACCTTGTTTATAAAACATTAGTCACTTAAATGACGAGAACACACAAAGGCACTTGATAACACTCCGTTGCTGCCACGGTAAAACTAACTGCATACACTGTTCGTGTAACTCTGGGTTCTTTGGGAAGCTGAACATGGTAACCTTTCCCTCACACCCAAAAACACACTTATTTGGAGACATTCTTGAACAAATCCGATGCAGCGCTGCCGAGTGCCGACGGTTTCCCGATGAAGCGTGTTGATGTGCGCGGTTTCGCTCTCCTCTGGTCGACATGTGCGCAGGCACACTTTTCCAAAAAAATGCTCATATAAGGGGTTCCACTCCTGCTACGTAATTAAATCCACGATCAAAAAAAAAAAAAAAAAAAAAACAGCCGAAACTTTTCTAAATTATTTTGTAAAACGAGAATGAGAATCCATCTCTTTAACACTGTGAACAAATCTGAATACATGAAACACCCTTGTACCCCCCTAAGTTTTCACCGCAATAAAATGAATAATGATTGTTTTCCGCCAACGTACAGAGCATCATGTGCATCCACAAATTAAGGCAGTGACCAGTCAGTATGTATATTTTAATGACAACGTGTTATATACTTGTGGTTTCTGTCTACTGCATCTATTTAACGATTAGTCTTCTGTTGAACTTTGAGAGTCAGTTTTAATCTCAGTATCTTATTCACAGGATGATTCCGGCGATCAGCAATTCATTCTTGGTCAACAACCTGATGCCAGGGATGCAGTATGACCTATGTGTGTTGGCCATCTGGGAAGACACCGCCACCACACTCACTGCAACAAACATAGTGGGTTGTGTGGAGTTCGAGACACATGATGACTACCCCCGATGCCAATCGATGCACAGTCAGTTTTTAGGAGGAACCATGATCTTGGTGATTGGGGGAGTGATCGTAGCCACTTTGGTGGTATTTATCGTCATCCTCATGGTACGTTATAAAGTGAACAGTGGGTTGCAGGTTGCAAAGTTGGTGACAGTGAGCAACACCCACTCCCAGACCAACGGAAGGCCACAGGCCGCGCAGAGACTTAACAACGGTGCTCCTACACTGCAGGCTCCAAAGACTGTAGTGGTGATGCGAGATGAAGTGGTGGAGTTTAAGTGTGGCTCTTTGCAGAGTAGCATGTCATCCTCTTCATCTTCCTCGGCTGACTACCTTGGAAGTGAGAAAGTTGAATCTTACAACCGACATGTGGATTCTCACACCTTGCCCAACAGGTGGAAGCAGTCATCAACTAAGGCACGACCAAATCTGGATAATCTACTTGGGGTATTTGCCTCTATGGACCTGAGGGTTCCCACAAGAGATCCGGGAGGACCATCTTCCTCAGGGGCTATGGTGATGGCCATGAGACCGGCCACTGATAAGGAGCCTCTGCTAGGCCGGGTAGATTCCAAGCTGGGGAAGCTTGTAATGCTGCCAACAGCGAACAAACCCAAGCGCAGCCACTCGTTCGACATGGGTGACTTTGGTGCTTCACATTGCCTTAGCTACCCACGATGCATCAGCAACATTTGGACTAAGAGGAGTCTCTCAGTCAATGGCATGCTCCTGCAGTGCGATGAGAGCGAGGGGGATGGTGATAAGGCAACATTTGATAGCTCTGAGTGGGTCATGGAGAGTACAGTCTGACAGAGATATCAGATTAAGTCTGCCAAAAAATAACAAAAAAGTATATGAACTTACTGTAACATGTGATGTCAAGAAGGACTCAAATGGCCGTAATGAAAAGACACCTCAGCAGTGGCCGTGACTTTGCAGTGCATGATTTTCCATGTCAATATTGTCCTTCTGTTCATTTGATCACAAAGACGTTCAAAGGTTTGTGTATGAGTTAGGCAAGCAGACGAGGCCAGGGCTAGTCCTGTTTATTGAGAGCTGGACAAAGGATATCTCCAGTTGCCTTCAAACTTTAAAGCAGATATGAATAAATACCCTAGAACAAGGGGAGTGGGGGTATCACAGAGAGGCAGGGGGAATAAAAGAAAAAAAAAAAAATATATCACTGTGCACTGCAGAATGCCAAGAGGATTTTCCTCAGCTAAGTGTATGTGCATCACAATGGACCAAATGTTTGAGACAGGACTACAAAATCTACCAGGTACTACAAAAAAGTAGTAGAAGAAAATGCAAATGTAATGATGTTTTGTAGGTTATTTTCTTTTGTTGTCATTTTGACTTTTTATAGTTAATTCTAGTGTTGCCCCCCCCCCCCCCCCCCCACAGCATTTTTCCTGAACAACTGGAGAATACAGTACAGTCTGTCACAAATACTTTACACTGAAGAGACATACAAATCTCAAGTTATGGAAGAATACATTATGTGCCTCTTTTCAGTTTATCAGTGCATCTATCACATTTGTTATTAGTTTCTGAGTTTTAAAGCTAGCTATTTAGTACTGGTACAGGACAGTACCAGTCAGTCTGTTTGAGGTCCATATTATTTATGCAAAGGTATATTTATTACATATTACATACTCAACCAATACACTGCATATCCAACCATGAAGAGACTCTGTTCGAGGTCCCCTTGGTCTACTATAAAAAAAGTTTAAAAATGGTATATACCTACATGGTTTGACTATGGTACCATAGTAATAGCATGTTATTCTGAAAAGTACCATGGCATATGAATATGGGAATCATTGATTAGATGGTATTAACATTTACTATCTAACCCAATCACTGTACTGTGGTACCCAATATTTTGCAAGCATTCCCCATTAGTATAATAAACTATTATGATTTTCTGATATTTCATAATAGGATTTGACCAAGCATTGATAACTTTATAATTATAGATCTATTCCCTCTGTAAGATTAGTTTTGTTAGTGTTGGTGATTTACGTTTGTACTATTCACAACAATCCCCTCAAGACTTAAGCCTGAAATGTAGGTCAGAGTGTTAAGCTAGACAGTATGTTGTGAAAGACATTTAGGACATGATCTGGATCACAGTTTTGTGCAGACACATTTATTCGTGCCAAATGGTTGTGTCAAGCTTGATTTCACACAGAGGTGAATCATGAACTGAGGAGAAACTGAGCTCCTCTATCATCATTGTGTCCTTGAGTGATGGCCCTTAACCTCAGGTTGCTCCAAGGGGACTCTCTTGCTATTAGTGCAGTTCAAGGTGATACAGGTGAAAAGTGTGGGTTACATGATTAGTAAATGATGAAAATCATGTATACTCATACATGATAAATCATGTATACTCACGATCTCAGATTTTACCATTTCAAAAATGTGGTGATACTTCCTTTGGACACATCTATAGTACAATTTAATACAATTTACTGGAATTTTAAAGTAGTATATAGTGATAGCCGTCATATATAAAGTGGTGGACAAGAGGCAGGTGCTGAGTTTGGGTGAGGATGCTAATTGGATTTTGTAGGTTCAGGTTTCTATGACCTTACCTTTATATTGTCCCTGAATATAAGGTATTATTTTGTTGTAATGATGAATATATATATATATATATATATATATAGACTTATTATTTGTACAAATCTCCAGCCAATCCAGTGTATAAACACATTGAAGTCATTAAAATGGCTATTAAATTTTGTTAAGTGTGTACTATAGATGTAGTGTCCCTAGGACGTTTTACCCAAAGGATCATAACATACAACGTTTATTTTTATTATTTTGAATAAATCTTTATTTTTCTATTTTGTGAAAAGCTTAAAGTTCCATTGCCTTTTTGTTTGTCTGATAGAATGTCACTGTATATGGTTTGAAGTATGTTTTACTGATACAGTTATATTATATACAGAAATACTTGGATAAACAAACATGACAAACAGCTTTTTATGTGTTATTTTATTTGTATTTATTTATTTATTTTTGCATTATTATTATAATGATTTTAACTAAACATTTAGGCCACATTCTAGATTTGTAACATCCATCATTTATATTTTGCTACTGCTCTTGGTATATAATTCTTTCTATGACTTTTTTGTATACAATTATATAAGAATGTATGGTGGTATTCTGTACTGTGATCCTCTTAATTTCCTGGTCAGAACAAAAAATGAGAAGGTGCATTAACACTGTTCTGACATATGTGTAGATGTGAAGCTGCATAGTGTCAATTATTTTTTATTTATTTTATTATATTTCACTTGGAGTTGTTGAAAAAAGACTAAATCATTCTAAACCATTTCTGTGTTCCAAAAAAAAAAAAAAAAAAAAAAAATGCTACAACAAGATAAACACACAGAATTCATAATATTTAAAACTGTATGTTTTTTTGTCTGCTTGCTTCTCAGCCTCCGTGAATTGTTTATTTATTTTCAGAGTGTGGGCTTTTGTCCCTTCTTTTCAATTCAATTAAAGTTTATTTGTATTGCGCTTTTTACAATACAAATCGTTACAAAGCAACTTTACAGAAAATTATGTTTCTACAATATTTAGTAGTAGCTAGTAGTTTGTGCACATTTGACAGGATTTTAGAAAAAATAAAAATAATAATAATAATACAAGACGAAGTCAGCTAGACGATGAACTATCAATATTATTAATTAAGTTATTAAATGATGCAGTCACACATGTAGCAATAATTGTTAGTTCTGTTTGTTGATTTAGGGTTAGCATAATCTGAGGTCCTCTGAGGGTCAGCATCATCTCTTCTCAGGTGTTCTGGATCCAGACTCTTTTCTGCCTCAAGGTGTTCTCAAACTTAATACTTTGTCTTATTCTTCTCTGATATAAGTCATTGCATTTCATTCATACCAAAAAGTGCTGACAATTAAAAAAAAATATCCACTTTTAATGAATTTACTATAAGGGAGATATCCTCAAAGATCAGATGATAGAACTCATACAGTGCACAAATGTAGTCTGTAGTAGTCATAAAACATTGAACTGGCATGCAGCCTACTGAGATGCACACACTTTCCATGATGTGTAATCTCATATCAAACATACTTGTCATCCATTATGCCTGCTGCCTTAGATACCTCCCATAGAGTTTTATTTATGCTTTGCACATTTAATTTACCATGATCCATGATTATTTAAAGGGATTTAGCGAGAAGCAAACATACTCGGTTACTTATATAACCTTGGTTCCCTGAGATATGGGAATAAGTTCTACTCCTTTTTCACAGAGGACTGAATAATTTATATATTTTTTCAATCACACAGTGTAACTGCATGGCCATTGGTTCGTGTAGTGATAAATAAAAAAAAAAAAAAAAAAAAAAAAAAACATTGGCTTGGCAGCATTGTTTCATTAGTCTATGGCGGTGAAGCCCGCCAGATCCGCCAGAATGGGCGGGGCCATCTTGCTATAAAAGCAGGCATTTCACCATAGAATCTTAAGTAAATTTGTTTAAAGTGATGACACTGAGTTGTGCAGCATCATGGCACAGCAAATAACACAGTACTCATTCCCATATGTTAGGGAACCAAGGTTATGTAAGTAACTTAGTATGTTCCCTTTCGATACTTCATTCGAACTGCGTCGCTAGACACTATGGGAACAAATGCAATCCAGCTGTTCCATGAAAAAGGAATGACTGATATGAACTGACCTTGAGCAATAAATGCTCAGAGGAACCAATTATGTGTAGGGAGAGCCCTGCAGTAGACAAGAATGCTGAACTCACTGAGATTCAGCCCAGTTAATCATTCCAACGGTTGTATGTACAGCCTCAGCAGTAGTAACAGCATTCCTTGAAAGAATCAGGCAGTGTCTGAGATTTAGACTGCCTTAGACAGGCCGTATTAAGCAGATAAAATCCAGGCCTGCAAGACTGGAACATCCATGTTATAGAACCTGCCAAAGGTTGACGGCCAGGCCCAGCCGCACAGATGTCTGCTATGGTCACACCACTAGACCACACCCAGGAAGAGACCACTCCTCAAGTGGAATGGGTTCTCACTCCTATGGGGCTCTGAAGGCACAGGGATGTTTATGCTAGTGTGATAGTGTAGCCAGAGGTCCTTTCCGACGCTCCTCGCACTGAGCAGGGCTCAAACCCGGGTCTCTGGCATGGGAGGCAGACACACTAACAAGGAGGCTAAATGGCCACAGCCACTAGCCTCAGTCACCAGTGCATCTCTTGAGATCAGGGAGTGAGGTTTACCTGCACAGCACTACTCACTGGCCTCCGTTACACTCACCCCCCTAAACCTCACTCCCATCCCGGGTCCTCTCTGACACTCCTCACACTCCCTCCAAGCGGGGCTCAAACCCGGGACTCCGGCATGATAGGCAGAGGCACTAACAGCCACTAGCATCAGTCGCCAGTGTGTCTCTTGAGATCGGGGAGTGAGGTTTACCTGCACAGCACTACTCGCTGGCCTCCGTTACAATAGCATCAACTAACCATCGAGAAATCCTCTGCTTTGTGACCGGGGACCCCTTTGTGCGGCCACCAAAGCATACGAATAGTTGTTTTGACTGCCTTAAGGGGGCGGAATGCTCAATGTCAATTCTCAATGCCCTGACTGGGGAGAGAGGATTAAAATCCTGGTCCTCCTCAGAAGGAAGAAGCACAGAGAGAGTAATAACCTGGGCTCTAAACGGAGTGTAGAGCACCTTAGGGACATGCCCATGACTTCGAATTAGGACAACTTTGGCATTGTTAGGCAGACAAGGCTTATCAAGAGAGCCTGCAAGTCACCTACTTGCTTAACTGATGGTGGGAAGCCTTTGAGAACTCTCAGGACCATGGACAGATCTCATAATGTGAATGTGAGGGGCTGGTGCAGATGGAGCCTCCTGGACCTGTGCTCCCTGAATCACCTGATCTAGGGGATCAGAGCAATTGGGGAAAAAGCATACAGGAAGAGTTTCGACAATTCGGGGGACAATGCATCCTCATTTTTTAAAAATAGGTTTGGCAGTGAGAGTTGTCCTTTGAGGCAAAAAGGTCGACCTCTGCCTTGCCAAAGATCCTCCAGATTTTCTTAATTGTCTGTGGGTGGATCATCCACTCAGTGAGCAGAAAATAGTGAGATTCATACTCTGAACAAGAGCATTTCATCTCGGTGAGCGTGTAATCTGTGTGGGCGTTACACAGACAGGAGACGTGCTCACTGCCCATCTGCACTCACATTGCGACATTGCAAAACATGGCTGGAAATTTGCTTTTAGAACTCACCAGATGGGATGAGCTGGGTGCTGAAGCGGATCGGGCTGAAAGCACTAAGCAAGAACAGCAGAGGTGCGCAGCTCGCTGTATCAACTTCAGGTTTCGTGGGTCATCGAAGAGAAGATTGACGTCACTGAAAGAGAATTAATCTGAGATCCTATGGCGAAATACCTGTTTATATAGCCAGGCGACCCAGTCCATTCTGCCAGGCACTGGCAGGCTTCACCTCCATAGACTCATGCTGCACCACTGCCGAGCCATTGGTTCATTTTGTTTTATTTTTATTTTTTATCACTGCATGAACCAAAGTCTTCAGTCCTCTAGGAAAAATGAGTTTTTTCCCCATAGCGTCTAGCGACACAGTATGAGTGTATTATCAAAAGGGAATCACTTTTCCTTTATTTATTTATTTATTTTATAAAATAGCTTAATTCATTAGGAAACATACTGTAACTTTCATACTAAGGTTTTTTTTTTTTTTTTTTTTTTTACCAAGCAGCTAAAATGTTTTGTTCCTACAATGAGATAAAAATATGAACATATGATAACCTGTAAGATTAAAAGGGAAATTTAGAATAGATCCAATTATTCATAAACACTAAACAAAAAAAAAAAAAATATGGGCAAAATGTACAGTAGGTGATAAATATGATTTTGATGCTGTGTCTGCTATGCATCATTTCAAATGATTTCATCATTAGGAAAAAGAGTAGGTACAAGCTATGTTTAACAAGTTCCTAGATGATTTCATTGTGATTTTAAAGGTTTTTGATACCCAACTGGGACTAATTTTGCCCAGATGAGTTGATGATTGGCCCTTGATGAGCTCTATATAGGACCTAGGTCATTTAGTGCCTACAGGAGTCTGCCTACATGGGTTAGTGATGGAACTTAGATACGTCTTATGTAGGTCTCTTATGGTCAACAACAGGTATGCATATGGGGTAATATATTTGTCTGTTTGGGTTATCTTATTTTACAGTAGACCACTAAACACAAACATTACATTTAATCCACTAAAACACACAAAAATGCTAAAGGTATTCAGTGAACAGAAATTTCTGAAGGTTACGTATGTAACCCTAGTTCCCTGAGGGAATGAGACACTGCATTGGCCGATTTTGAAATGCCTTTCATTGTGACTATGCTCTGAATTGTGTGTGTAATCAGACCAATGGATGGGTGCGACGTCACGGATGGGGTGATGTGTGACCAGGAAGGTATAAAGGCACATGAGGTGGAGACAGTGGCAGCTTCTGGTAGAGTTGGGTCCGAGTCCACCTTTGTCGAGTACGAGTCAAGACCAAGTCCACAAACATCGAGTCCAAGTCCGAGTCCGAGTCCAAAAGGGGGCGAGTTGGACTCAAGTCCGAGTCCTTAAAGGCCGAGTCCGAGTCGAGTCCGCCCGAGTCCAGAAAGTAATTAAATTTAAAAAGATTATAAATTGGTATTGTACATTTTTACATTCTATTTATATTTTAACCTTTCAACCCATTAAACCAATGGCAATATAAAAATGTAATAAAAAAAATACCACTGTTACATCTAGTCATTGCCATTGAACATTTTTATTTTATGTCAACAGAACTAGTTTCCTATCAAAAAAGTTTTCAAAGGTTTTATTGTATTACAAGTGCATGAAAATACAAATGAACCTATTTTATTATTGTATCACACTATATTGTCCTCCAGTTAAAAATGACATTTCAGTTATTTAATGCCTCTCCCCCACATTTGACAGAGGTAAAGTGCAGCCAATGAGGAGATCCTTAATGATGACATTATGAATTTCTTGTTGTCTTGGAGAACTTGCATCATAAAGTTGCATTGCTTGTTTGGTCAGTTCTGGTCTTGCAAATCCTGCAATGCTGAGCTGTGCAGCATCTGTTGGTTGCTGCTGCTGTCTTTGGTACTCGGTTGCATCGGTTTTCGGATCACCAGTACACTGAACCGAAAACCGTGTCTTTCGGAGGCGTCCGATTTGAGAACCGATGAACTGATGATACTGCACATGCGTGTAATTTTTCAAGTATTTTGTTAAACATCGGAAAGTGTGATAAAACTATAATATATATACAGTATATATATATATATATATATATATATATATATATATATATATATATATATATATATACTTTTTTTTTTAAGATAGGGGCTACTTGTTTCTAATCTGTATATTGTAGATTATGTATGGGCCAAAGGGGTTTTCAGGGAAGTTGGACAATAATTAAGACTCTAAAGGCTCCATGTTTAATATGAATAAGGGATGATTTATGAAATATCTGTACTGTATTTATAGTTAATGATGACAGATTCACAAACTGAGTTTGTAATAAACAGTACATGAACACGAGTAGAGCAGCTGATGATACTGCGCAGCATGTGCCGGTGTCCTGACATTTTATCCTACCCTGTCAGATTTTCCTACCCGGGTTTTGAGCGATTCTCGTTCTCGAGTCAAGAACCGGTTGTATCAGTTTTCAGATCATCAGTACACTGAACCGAAAACCGTTTCTTTCGGACGCGTCCGATTCGAGAACCGAGGAGCTGATGATACTGCGCATTCGTGATTCAGCATGAAGCCAACTGACTCACAGCGCGTCTGAACCGAACTGATTCTTTTGGTGATTGATTCTGAACTGATCCTGTGCTAATGTAATGAGTGCGGATAAACCGAGGGCTTGAATGAAGGGCAATCTGACGTAAGTTCATTTAATAACAAATACATCGCAATGGATTATGTATCCGGTGAACTGTTTTTTTTTTTTCAACCGGTTTATTGAATCAAACCGTCCGAAAGAACCGGTTCGCGGAAAAGAATCGAACTTCCCATCACTAATCCACACTGATATCCAGTGAGTGGTGCGTGTGTTTCGTCTGCAAGCATGAGACTTCTGCCTGCCGGTGTGGTGCAGTAAAATGACAGAAGGGGAGACATTCATTAATTTATCATTTCAATTTTATGCTGGTTTTATTGTTACACATGACGCGGACTCGACT
The DNA here is from genome assembly GCF_003368295.1 of Carassius auratus. Classification (NCBI taxonomy): domain Eukaryota; kingdom Metazoa; phylum Chordata; class Actinopteri; order Cypriniformes; family Cyprinidae; genus Carassius; species Carassius auratus. The sequence goes on from NC_039284.1 coordinate 7,504,091, forward strand.
GTACTCGGAATATTTTCCGAGTCCAAAATGTTCAAGTCCGTGTCAAGTCCGAGTACAAATTCACCCGAGTGCGTGACAAGTCCGAGTTCATTCAAAATTGGACTCGAGTCCGGACTCGAGTCCGAGTCCAAGTTCGAGTACCCCAACTCTAGCTTCTGGAGAATGAGGGAAGCTCTCGCAGTGATGCTGGAAGTATGGCAGGAGATACAGCATCTTGTTAACTCATGGGACTAGGGTTACATACATTACCTTGAAAAGTTCCCCTTCAGGGAACTCTGGATTGGAGGATGGTCTCAACAACCTCGGTTGAGAGACCGGAAGCTATGAGTTGTGCCCGCACAGAGGCCACACTCATAACTTCCACAGCTCTGGGCAGGTGTGGAATATCGTGCCCTCCTCCTGTGAGAGGAGATCCCTCCTTAGGGTAATCTCCCATGGATAGCCGTAGAGAAGAGAAATCAGATCAGAGAACCATACTTGGCCTGTCTACAACAGGGATACTATCAGCAGATGGACCCCGTCACAGTGCACTCTCTCCAGAATTCCCGGGAGCTGAACAATTGTGGGAAAGGCATACAGACGAAGCTTCGGCCACATCTATACCATGGCATCCAGGCCCAGTGGAGCTGGATGAGTCAGAGTGTACCAGAAGGGACATTGCAATGTCTCTTGAATCTCAAACAAGTCCACCTGAGTCTGGCCAAACATTTTCCAAATCTGACACACCATAGCTTGTACAAGGAGTGTGAACACAGAACTACCTGGTGGTTGATGTATGAGACCACCGATGTGTTGTAGGTGCCACCAACACATTGCAATTTCTTAGGTCTGGGAGAAAGTGTTTCAATGCTCTAAATATGGCCAGCATTCCAGGCAGTTGATATTCCATGTGAGATGGGAGCCGCTCCACAGACCGCGACAGGGTCATGACAGCTGGAGCAACCCCATGAGCCAGAAAGAGGTGAGGCAAGAACTACAGAAACGTTGTCACTTGTTTACGAGCCTCCCTTGGCAGACGCGCCGTGAAGTTTCACCCATCCATTAGTCTGATTACATACATGATTCAGAGCATAGTCATGCTGAAAATGCAAGGTCTTCCCTGAAAGAGACAAGGTTTGGATGGGAGCATATGTTGTTCTAGAACTTGGATATACATTTCAGCATTGATGGTGGCTTTCCAGATGTGTAAGCTGCCCATGCCACATGCACTCATGCAGCCCCATACCATCAGAGATGCAGGCTTCTGAACTGAGCGCTGATAACACCTTGGGTTGTCCTTGTCCTCTTTAGTCCGGATGACATGGCGTCCCAGTTTTTCAAAAAGAACTTCAAATTTTGATTCGCCTGACCACAGAACAGTTTTCCATTTTGCCACAGTCCATGTTAAATGAGCCTTGGTCCAGAGAAAACGCCTGTGCTTCTGGATCATGTTTAGATATGGCTTCTTTTTTGACATATAGACTTTTAGCCGGCAACGGCGAATGGCACGGTGGATTGTCTTCACCGACAATATTCCTGAGCCCATGTTGTGATTTTCATTACAGTAGCATTCCTGTATGTGATGCAGTGCTGTCTTAGGGCCCGAAGATCACGGCATCCAGTATGGTTTTCCGGCCTTGACCCTTATGCACAGAGATTGTTCCAGATTCTCTGAATCTTTGGATGATATTATGCACTGTAGATGATGGTAACTTCAAACTATTTGTAGTTCTTCTCTGAGAAACTCCTTTCTGATATTGCTCCACTATTTTCGCTGCAGCATTGGGGGAATTGGTGATCCTCTGCTCATCTTGACTTCTGAGAGACACTGCCACTCTGAGAGGCTCTTTTTATACCCAATCACGTTGCCAGTTGACATAGTAAGTTGCAAATTTTTCCTCCAACTGTTCCTTACATGTACATTTAACTCTTCCGGCCTATTATTGCTACCAGTCCCAACTTTTTTGGAATAAGTAGCTCTCATGAAATCCAAAATAAGCCAATATTTGGCATGACATTTCAAAATGCCTCACTTTCAACATATGATATGTTATCTATATTCTATTGTGAATAAAATATAAGTTTATGAGATTTGTAAATTATTCCATTCCTTTTTTACTCACAATTTGTACAGTGTCCCCGTTTTTTTTGGAATCGGGTTTGTACTTACACGTTATGGTTCGGAGAGCTTGCTAGTCCAAAAAAAAAAAAAAAAAAAAAAAAAAAATTGAGGTCAAGGAAGATAAAAGACAAGATTAGAGAAGCAGTCCTTGATAAAATGACATGTACATAACAAAAGGTTCTACCGTATTTTTCGGACTATAAGTCGCACCTGAGTATAAGTCGCATCAGTCCAAAAATACATCATGACGAGGAAAAAAACATTTATAAGTCGCATTGGACTATAAGTCGCATTTATTTAGAACCAAGAACCAAGAGAAAACATTACCATCTACAGCCGCCAGGGGGCGCTCTATGTCTTCAATGTAGACCCTAGGAGCACTGAGCATCCATCTAGTTACATTTGCAAAAGGGATACCGATATAAATTCCATGTCTAAGTTAGGATTTTCAGTCGAAATACAAATATATTAATATAAGTGGTGTCAGATTCATTCAAAAATGAGATGGAATTTCAGCTAATGTTAATTAAGTTGCACAATTATTGTAGTTCTAAACTCTAAAACTCTAAATGTCATTATGGAAAAATCTTTTGAGAGACAATATCTTTATTTATCACGCACTGTTTTGATTAACAACTTTGCAGATTATTTGTTTTTTAAGGATAGTTATGTTATAAACTGCAAATTAGATATTTAAAAAAAAAAAACAAAAAAAAAAAACATATGACCTGCTCTTTAAGATTTTTTTTTTTTACTTTCAAGAACCATAGTTGCTGCTAATATATATATATATATATATATATATATATATATATATATATATATATATATATATATATATATATATATATATATATATATATATATTTATTTATTTATTTTCTACTGAAAAATAAATAAATAAATAATACATCTTGAACCGTTTTGTTTCTCGGCCTGTTCTTTGGCAGAATTAATGCGTATAGTGATGTCACCACTCAGAATTGGACACTTGTTGGTTGGCCGCTATTTCTGTCTGTAGATGGCCAAATGCATTACTTGAGCAAAGTAAACAGAAATAACTGATCTTCCTCCATATCACAATCAATATTTACATATCATACACTTTGTAAACAATTGTGCTACTTAGGCAACAGCCAATGAATTTGTATTACAAGCACTGTCATCAGCCCCTCAGTGGAAAACAAAACCCAAACCATATCCGTACTGGCTGGGTCGGATCGGCTCAGAATGGAACAGTTACGCAATGAGGACAGTTTATCAATGTCAAGATTTTGGGTCATGAGAAATGTATTATACGAAAAGGCAATGTGGGAAAAATCTGATAAACATCTATGGAACTAAATTAGGGAATTGAACACAGTCACCTGTGGCTATACTTGTGCAAAGGTTTCTGCAATTTCAGTGCCATCTTCAGAATGATGACAGACAATCCAAAAAGATTTGTGCATCTACAAAGCTTTAAAGTACAGTACATCTGTATAAGGGTTCATGTTTAGAAAATGTAAATACTGAAATATGTATTGCCTAGATTTTTTAACCCTGTTTCTGGAGACTTACAGTCCTGCATTTTGTTTTATTAAAACTTAATTCCAACATGCTTCAACACACCTGTGATTATTATTATTTGTATTTTTTTTTTTTTTTCAGGACAGTGGATCTCCAGGACCTAAGAAAAATGATATTCCTTATACAATGATATGACATTTTATTACATTATCAAGTGAGTGGAGTCTTTGATTACGCATATAACCATCGTTCCTCAAGGGAATGAAATGCTGCATTGAACATCCCCGCCACATTGCTGTAGTAATCAAATGAGGGGATGAAGAGGCTGGCAGAGAATGGCCGATTACACGATCTCGTGATCTCACTATGCAGATCGGGGAAAAAAAGGCAGGCTCCAGCGTGGAGGTGGTGGTCTCGCCTGCAGAAAGCGTTCATCAAGCTTGCATGCTGTTCAGATTGTTTCTCAGTGGGCAAATCGATGTTAAACTTGGCCCCTACACTACGAGTTACCACCTCCAAAAGCTCCTCGTACTGGGGCGATTGAGGATCCGAATCCTGAAGAAATTAATAATTAATAATGCAGTAATTTTTCCATAATGACATTTAGAGTTTTAGAGTTTAGAACTACAATAATTGTGCAACTTAATTAACATTAGCTGAAATTCCATCTCATTTTTGAATGAATATGACACCACTTATATTAATATATTTGTATTTCGACTGAAAATCCTAACTTAGACATGGAATTTATATCGGTATCCCTTTTGCAAATGTAACTAGATGGATGTTTTGTATTCCTAATGGTGCAATCATATCGATTTTTATTGATTTGCCTCATCCTTTCATGTAATGGTGTTCAGAGTCTCGAATCCGGCAGCTGTAATTTATTCTCTTCTAATAAACCTGCAATTTCTTGAGTTATTCCCAAAAGGGATTCTCACTCACAAAGACAAATAATAGGTAGGAAAGTGCATGTCACTGCAGCTATCCTTTAGTAGACTGGAAGAGTGAACTACTTGTGAGGTGCCAAACATGCATTAGTGAAACATTTTTGTTTGGTTTTGAATAATTGTAGCTCTTTCTTGGCTCACTTGGTAGCATTTTCTATCACCTTTGTTGTTTCTTCTGACAAATTGGCTGTGGATTATTCTATCAGCCATTGTGGCATTCCCTGGCAAACTTAAGTGTGAAATCCGAAGCAATAAAGGCTGCTTCTGTAACTAAGGTGAGTGATGTTGCCCCACTGATAGCAATCAAGAATATTTTATGGCACATTTTCCATGCACAAATGAGTGAGGAAATTGGTTTCATTTCACAGTTGTGTTGAGGTGGATCACATTTCCCCGGCTCTGTCTGCCAGGTGAGAGGTTGTCTTTTGGAATCATTTATTTCCAGTGCCTTCATGAGGGAGAGAAAACCCTAGGCAGAGTAAAAGACTGCCACCAAATGCATCTATATCAGCTGTGGATAAGCAGCTTTAGTGAGCCAAACAAATTAATGAAACACAGCTGTGTCTGTTTGTGACTTTCTTTTGTATATGTATATGGAATAAATGTCTTCTCTCAAAGTTGTCACTGATACGAAAACTGGCAAGGCTAAACACACACTGAATACTTATGCAAACATGATTTATATATACTGTATATGTATATATACAGTCTCTCCTAGTTTATTGCATACATTTTTCAGTGTGCTTGTGGAAAAGGAAAATCAAGCACCAACTTCCCCCTACACTATTCAATGATAAATTGCAGTTTTGATTGGCTTTGATTGGATTGGATCAGGAGCTAGAAACTCACAGCAGTCCATCTGCAGAAGAAATGTATGATAATTTTACCCTTGACTGATGTAATCCTAACCATGGAATATGTGGGTGACATTCAGTTCTTAATAGAATTATATTGGAATTTTTGTGCAAATGATGTATGTGACACAAACCACAAAACCATAAGGTCAATTTAGCAAAATCTGAAAGTTGAATAAATAAGCTTTCCATTGATGTACAGTTTGTTATGATAGGACAATATTTGGCTGAGATAAAACTATTTTAAATACTTAAATCTGAGGGTGTGAATCTTGATATGGTAAAAAATGTACAAAATATCTACACTGAACATGATCTAATAATCCTAATATTTTTTTTTTCATAAAATAAAAATCAATAATTGTGACACATATAATGTTTTGTTATTATTATTATTATTATTATTATTATTATTATTAGATGGCTATTGCTACAAATATACCCCAGCAACTTAAGACTGGTTTGTGGTGTATATGTATGTGTGTGTGTGTGTGTGTGTGTATGTATATATATATATATATATATATATATATATATATATATATATATATATATATATATATATATATATATATATATATATATATATATATATATATATATATACACATATATTCTTTATTGGTATAATCTATTTGTTAATGTATTATTTTGTATTAAGAAAAAAAAAGTAAAAAAAAATAAATAAAATAAATACAACAATGCAGTAACAGACTGCACTGTTTAAATTCAAATCAACATCAAACTTCGACCCATTTTGTTCCCTCATTATATTGTGTCCCTAATACCTGTTAATTAACATAGTAAGTAGTTATGTACATAGTATAGTAACCGCAGCATAAGTACATATTTGTGCATAGCGTCTACACATCTTATGTTTGTGTAACTACTCATAAATAACAACAAAGTGAATGTTATGTGTAAGTACAAATGTGTAACAGGGCACTGGTAACAACATTTTTTGATTACTAATGTGTAACGGGTGTAACAACACTTTTTCGTAAAGAAAGTGTTAAACTTTATATTAGATTTTTATCTAACATTAAATTATCATGTTACACAGCAGTGTTATCATGTCAAACCGCAGGGTATACATATATATATATATATACATATATATATATTTATATATATATATACATATATATATATATATACATATATATATATATATATATATATATATATATATATATATATATATATATATATATATATATATATATATATATATATATATATATATATATATATATATATATAAAACATACGAAAGAAGTTACAACATATAGTAGAACATAAATTGTATATTTTTTTATTGCAAAGTGCTTTATCCTTTAACAAAATATAAATCTTCATCTTTTTGGCAGATGATACAACACTGTTCAATACAATCTTGAAGATACAGTACAAACTTCATTTTTACATTAAGCAATATTTTCATCAGTGTTCTGTCAGCTTTTACAATTTTTTTTTTTTACAAATGCATAAATAATATGTTTATATATTACACATAAAATGTTGAATACTGAATACTGCTGTAACTTCTTTAAATAATAAAAAGGTACTGTAAATGTGAAATTAAAACCGTCAGTAGGTGGCAGCAAGTCACTGTTAATAAGTGAGTCATTGCGCTTGAAATGAATCATTTAAATGTTTGATTCATTCAGGAACCAAACACTGTCATGTTGCTCAGAGATGCAAAAAAGCCCTGTGGCCACTGATCTCTTATAGATCAGTGACTGTGGCTTTGTTTAGAATTATCAATGTTGTTGAAATTGGGCAAAAACAATATGGGTGTCTTAATTAGAAGAATATTAAGCAAAATAGCTAATTTGTCATGGCATATTGCGCAACTTTATAATGTTAGGAATAAACTAAACATGTAGTGTGTGCTTCTTCTAAGTTTCTTTATATGTGCTGTTATGCTCATTTGTTTTTAAGTCTCACACAAAGACACAGTGTGAGCCTAAACAGCGCAACCTTGACACAAGAAATACACAATCCATTATCAGTCGCTATTTACACTGAATGTAGGCTCATCAAGTCAAGTCACCTTTATTTATGTAGTGCTTTAAACAAAATACATTGCGTCAAAGCAACTGAACAACATTCATTAGGAAAACAGTGTCAATAATGCAATATAATAATTAAAGGCAGTTCATCATTGAATTCAGTGATGTCATCTCTGTTCAGTTAAATAGTGTCTGTGCATTTATTTGCAATCAAGTCAACGATATTACTGTAGATGAAGTGACCCCAACTAAGCAAGCCAGAGGCGACAGCGGCAAGGAACCAAAACTCCATCGGTGACAGAATGGAGAAAAAAACCTTGGGAGAAACCAGGCTCAGTTGGGGGGCCAGTTCTCCTCTGACCAGACGAAACCAGTAGTTCAATTCCAGGCTGCAGCAAAGTCAGATTGTGCAGAAGAATCATCTGTTTCCTGTGGTCTTGTCCTGGTGCTCCTCTGAGACAAGGTCTTTACAGGGGATCTGTATCTGGGGCTTTAGTTGTCCTGGTCTCCGCTGTCTTTCAGGGCTGAAGAGCTGCTTTCTAGGTGCTGATCCACCATCTGGTCTGGATACGTACTGGATCCGGGTGACTGCAGAGACCCTCTGATCTTGATACAGACTGGATCTGGTGGCTACCGTGACCTCGGAATAAGAGAGAAACAGACAAATATTAGCATAGATGCCATTCTTCTAATGATGTAGCAAGTACATCAGGTGTTATGGGAAGTGTTCCCGGTTCAGGTTTACCTAATTAATGCAGCCTAAAAATAATTTAACGGATTTGGATATTAAAAGTATATTAGTATATTATGTGTAAGCCAGGTTACAGAGATGGGTCTTTAATCTAGATTTAAACTGCAAGAGTGTGTCTGCCTCCCGAACAATGTTAGGTAGGTTATTCCAGAGTTTAGGCGCCAAATAGGAAAAGGATCTGCCGCCCGCAGTTGATTTTGATATTCTAGGTATTATCAAATTGCCTGAGTTTTGAGAACGTAGCGGAAGTAGAGGATTATAATGTAAAATGAGCTCATTCAAATACCGAGGTGCTAAATCATTCAGAGCTTTATAAGTAATAAGCAATATTTTAAAATCTATACAATGTTTGATAGGGAGCCAGTGCAGCGATGATAGGACCGGGCTAATATGGTCATACTTCCTGGTTCTAGTAAGAACTCTTGCTGCTGCATTTTGGACTAGCTGTAGTTTGTTTACTAAGCGTTCAGAACAACCACCCAATAAAGCATTACACTAATCTAACATTGAGGTCATAAATGCATGGATTAACATTTCTGCATTTGACATTGAGAGCATAGGCAGTAATTTAGATATATTTTTGAGATGGAAAAATGCAGTTTTACAAATTCTAGAAATGTGGCTTTCTAAGAAAAGATTACTATCAAATAGCACACCTAGGTTCCTAACTGATGACGAAGAATTGACAGAGCAACCATCAAGTCTTAGACAGTGTTCTAGGTTATTACATGCAGAGTTTTTAGGTCCTATAATTAACACCTCTGTTTTTTCAGAATTTAGCAGTAAGAAATTACTCGTCATCCAGTTTTTTATATCGACTATGAATTCCATTAGTTTTTGAAATTGGTGTGTTTCACTGGGCCGCTAAGAAATATAGGGCTGAGTATCATCAGCATAACAGTGAAAGCTAACACCATGTTTCCTGATGATATCTCCCAAGGGTAACATATAAAGTGTGAAGAGTAGCGGTCCTACTACTGAGCCTTAAGGTACTCCATACTGCACTTGTGATCGATATGATACATCTTCATTCACTGCTATGAACTGATGGCGGTCATATAAGTACGATTTAAACCATGCTAATGCACTTCCACTGATGCCAACAAAGTGTTCAAGTCTATGCAAAAGAATGTTGTAGTCAATTGTGTCAAACGCAGCACTAAGATCCAATAAAACTAATAGAGAGATACACCCACGTTCAGATGATAAGAGCAGATCATTTATAACTCTAAGGAGAGCAGTCTCAGTACTATGATAAGTCTAAATCCTGACTGGAAATCCTCACAGATACCATTTTTCTCTAAGGAGGAATATAATTGTGAGAATACCACCTTTTCTAGTATCTTGGACATAAAAGGGAGAAAATACAATAATAATAAAATTATAAGAATCATTCTCGCTTTTCTATGCCTTGCTTGTTATTATTTATTTATTTATTTATTTATTTATTCACTTGTGTTTATGTTTTAATCCATTGATTTGTCCGGCCGGGCAATTAAAAACAAAAACATTTTAAACTAGCTAAAGGGCTGATCAGCTGTAGCTCAACCTATATACAGTACTGTATTATTATTATTATTATTATTATTATTATTATTATTATTATTATTATTATTATTGAGAACATTGATAAGCTAGTTCGACCTGTATTCTGCTACTTTGATTCTCTCTGATGATCTTTGGTCTGCCCAATGATTGTAAACTGTCATTGAGATATTTAGGGGTAATATGAGCAAAAATATTTATAAAACATTTTACATATAACATTTTCTGTTGATTCCTAAGAATGATGGTCAATGTCCTTTCCTCTGCTGTTGCAGAAAAATCCCATGATTCCATGTGATGTAGAAAGATAAACCACAGTTTTATACTGTGTACCTTGTGAAAATAAGTATCTTGCTCCCACAATCAGTAGAATCCAGAGAGCAATTATACACATATATGAGGAAAAGAAGAGGATCTATCTATCTATCTATCTATCTATCTATCCATCTATCTATCTATCTATCTATCTATCTATCTATCTATCTATCTATCTATCTATCTATCTATGCGTCTGTCTGTCTGTCTGTCTAAGTTGAATATTGACTATTTTATAAACAGCTTTTGTCTTCAATATCAGAGATCAACATGATATAATACTATGCTTAACATTTGTGTGTTTAAATCATAAATGATGAACCATGACACCATTGCTAAAACAAACACTGCTGTCTTTGTTACATTAGTGTAATTTAAGTGTTCATGTAATTAGTGTTACATTCGTGCAAAAGTGTAACTGTGAATTATATCCAGTCTTGTTCAATCAATATTCCACATACAGTAATGTGTGAATTTGTACTTTTGAAATGGATACATGGCATACATAAACATACATTATGTCCAATACAGTAACTGTCATTCAGTGTTACCATAGCTTACTTAAGGTAATACTAAAAAAGTGCACTATTATATTGACAACACGACTATAGTGTACAATGACACAATGATTTTCATTCTGATGGCACTGATTTGTTTATTGACAGAAACAACTGCTTTTGGGAGATGAACTAAAGATTTAGCAGGTAATCCATTGTGTGGTGCAGTTTGTACAACTTGTTTTGAGAAATGCACTTACCTGTGGAGCAAATGGGGGGTCGCTGAGGCCTTACAGAATCCTTTGAAATTGCGAGCGATCTGTGGTGTATTTTGGAAAAATATTGCTATTTTCCTTTGATAGAAATGAATTTAGACTATTGGTTTTCTTCAATTTATGAGAAAATATTTCTAGAACAACTACAGGAAAACATAGAGTTGTGTTCCATTGTAAGATTCAAAATATTAAATATTAATTTAGCTTTATTTCCATATCCATATCAGTTTGATGAACGGGAATAGTATGCAGCTTTGGAGGGTCTTTTGAAGTGCAACACAACTCACGTCTCGCAACCAGAGCAATCAAACTGAAAGAGTGATTGCTTCCATGCTGGATTCCTAGTAAAGTGCGAGACCTGTCAAGTCTGAAGTACACTCATATTATTTCAAGATGTGTTTGTTTCTATTTCTGGGGCCCCAGAAAAAAAAAAATAAAAAAAAAATAAAAAATAAATAAATAAATAATAATAAATAAATGAAATCCAGGTCCAACTTCATCAAACAGGTAATGTTAATTACTGTGACTTTGCACAAAACAAAACCATTTACAACAAAATGTAATAAAAAAAATAAAAATAAAAAATGATTAGACCTAAACCATCTATTAAATCCAAAAAGCTATTATTTCCTCACCACTGTATGTTGCCATGCTTCAAAAGCACAGCTAAATTATTCATTTGCAAGAGCTTATGGGTATTTCCCCAGCCACAACATCTTATATAGCCTAAGCACAATGTGAAGTTTATAACGCTAACACCAGCTATTTGCACTTTACAAAAGTTCACTGTGTCCACAGTAAGTCAACTAAATGGACAATATTATGTATTATGTTATTTTGGAAAGATAAATGCCATTAAATAAGGTTCACAACAACAGATAAAATAATAAATAAATAATGAATAAATAAATACTTAATAGATATACATTACAGGACAGTACTGTAAAATTAATGTAATGTATTGACCCGAATATAAGTTTTATATTATGTTTTTTGAAAATGCATCTGAAAAAGGTGGTCGTCTTACATTCAGTATTATTATATTCAATAATATGATATGGATATAGGCCTATAATTTAGATGGGCTAGCTGTTTATATTTATGGAATATCTAAAAGTGTTAATTTTTAAATGTGATCGTTGGTACATTTTACCATTATTTACCATACTTTTAAAACAAAAATGTAAATAGTAAAAATATTCAATATGAAAATACTTTAAGAAAAAAAAAAAAAAAAAAAAAAAAATATATATATATATATATATATATATATATATATATATATATATATATATATATATATATATATATATATATATATATATATATATATATATATATATATATATATATATGCAGTACAGACCAAAAGTTTGGACACACCTCGTTCAAAGAGTTTTCTTTATTTTCATGACTATGAAAATTGTAGATTCACAGCATCAAAACTATGAATTAACACATTTGGAATTATATATGGAATTATATACATAACAAAAAGTGTGAAACAACTGAAAATATGTCATATTGTAGGTTCTTCAAAGTAGCCACCTTTTGCTTTGATTACTGCTTTGCACACTCTTGGCTTTCTCTTGATGATCTTCAAGAGGTAGTCACCTGAAATGGTCTTCCAACAGTCTTGAAGGAGTTCCCACAAGAGATGCTTAGCACTTGTTGGCCCTTTTGTCTTCTGTCTGCGGTCCAGCTCACCCCTAAACCATCTGGATCCACCGGTGACTGTGGAGGCCAGGTCATCTGGCGCAGCAACCCATCACTCTCCTTCTTGTTCAAATAGCCCTTGATGCCTTCAGTGTGCCTCTAATATTTTCATAGTCATGAAAATAAAGAAAATGAAGGTGAATGAGAAGGTGTGACCAAACTTTTGGTCTGTACTGTATATATATAAAACACAAAATTTGTTTTTTTTTCAAAAGGTACATCTGGAAAAAGGGGGGTTGTCTTATATTCAGGGTCATCTTATATTCGGGCCAATACAATATTAGTTTTTGTATGAATCAGATCTGTCTCATATTGCATTTAATATGAATGTACAAATATGTTGGGCTAATTTAAGAAATGCACCAATTTACAGTACCAGTGTCTGACAACAGAGAAGATACCAAAGCTAGCATTCCCTACCCTGGGAGCTTTCCACCATACCGCAATGTCATCATATCATATCATATCATATATTTCTCAAAAAAGAAATAAATTCTGCATTATATTTAGGGATGCACCGAATCCAGGATACAGATTCGGATTCGGCCGAATACTGAGCTTTTTGACAGGGTTCGGTTTCGGCCGAGCCTTGTTTTTTTTTTTTTTCACCGAACAGAACCCTAGGCTTGCGTTACGCTGGTCGACGTCACGCGGCCGTTGATTGTGTGAAGGTGTTTATATGAGGAGGAACACGGCCCGACAGTTCGCTCTAAACTAAACTGTTCAGGAATCTTGAGCGGCTGGGACGATTTATACCGTAGCAATACAGAGCCAGCCAGTCACATCGGGTGCTGACGTGGAGATGACCGTTTTTTTTTCGGTGAGCCTTTGATTCCTCTTAGAGAGGATCCTCTTCAGTGGTGGAAGACAAACCAGCAGCGATTTCCACTGCTGGCAAAAACGGCAAAAATCTACCTCTGTGCCCAGTGAAAGAATTTTCAGTACTGCTGGGGACATTCGTTCCCACACTCGCAACCGGCTGTCACCCGTTAATGCAGAGTGTCTTGTTTTTTTCTAATTAAACTCTCATTTCATGTGAAAGATTAGAGGTTTTACGTTAATTTTATTATGATGCAGGAGATGTGTGTGTTCTTCCGTAATATTTTTCGTAATATTTGGCTACTATTCTAAGTGTAGCCTATCCTACTGTTATAAATGAAAACTAAACAGCCTACTATCCATGTTTACTGAGTTAATGTTCAGTTACATTAATTTCTGTTAAGTCACCAAACATATTCTGATTTTTAAAAATAAAAGAAAAAACACTTTTCTTTGCGTTGCTGCACTTTTATTGAAAGGTTTTGGTTGTTTACTTGGGTAAGCATAAGCTTGGTAATTGTCAAAAAAGTTTTTCTCATCTGTCACCCTTGTATAAATGTTGCCTATTATTTTTTTTATTTTTATTTTTACATTTAAAATAAAATAAAATGAAAAATACATTGTTGTGGACGTTGTTTACTTCATTAATGTGTTTTACTGTGTTAATGGAATAAGGATGCGAGTAGGATTCGGTATTCGGTTTCGGATTCGGCCAAATCTTAAATGGTGGATTCGGTATTCGGCCTAACCTGGATTCGTTGCATCCCTAATTATATTACTGAAATAATTCTGTATGCACTGCAGCATTATACATGCTTACATGCGTCCATGCCTTAAGATGCTGAACGTGGAATATACATCCCGCTTTGACTGGCTGCCAGCTAGTGTGACTGTTTCTATGACCTTGTGCTGCATGCACTAATAACTAAAACATGAGCTTTTGGTCGGGGGTCTGCTGGCTCAGTGCCATAATGGACAGAATGCTCCACCAACACTCTGCCGAATCCATAGTCACCCATATCATTTGCCTTCTTAGAGAGAACAGTGTTATGCACTGTTCTCCATCTCTCCAAGGGCAGAGGATACATCTACACTCAAGAATAGATCTTCACTGGACAGAATGAGAGTGAGCTAAAGCAACTGTTGGCGTGGACCTACTTTGATGTGCTGTGTAATATTTATGTGCTGTTTTTCCATGCTGGGTAAATTGAATCTGACCTTGAGCTTACTCACCTTTCCCTGTGCGGTGAAAATGTATTTGTTTCCTATTATGCTGCAATGAGGATGCAGAACCTTTGAAGTGATGAAAACGGAAGGAGACTACATACTACGGAAAGTGATGATGGAGCTTTCGGTGGATATTAAAGTGTAAGATGTGTTTTCAGAATGTTGAAAGATCCAGTTAAAGCTAAATACAGCAAACTGGATTATTTTTTAAAACAACTGGACCCACCTGAAATTTCAAAATATGAGTCTATAAAACACAAGCCAGGGGAAAATGTAACACAACCACAATTAGAGTGGTGAGAAAACAGCAGTCAATAAAGCATTTGATCATAGCAAGTTGGACAACTCTGAAATTCAGTTCTCCAGTCAAGCTCTTTATAAAATAGATTATTTTAAATGCAAACAGCTTTAAATTATTAAACATGAATAAACAATGTCAGTGTTGTTTTTAATTAGAATTACAACTTCATTTCTACTATTAAGAACACCCCACTGTGTTCATATCTGCACCTCAATCAGGGAGCAGACATCCTGTCTAGACAGGGGTAAGACCCAGGGAATAGAGGTTCCCCCCAGAGGTGGTGGAGTTCCTATGGAAGGAGTTCAGCCAGGAGGAAGTGGATCTATTTGTGTTGCAGGAAACGACACACTGTCCTCTCTGGTTCTCCCTCATGCATCCAGCTCCACTTGGACTGGACGCCATGGTGCGGATGTGGCTGAGGCTTTTTCTGTAAGCTTTTCCTCCGTACTAACCTGAATTTGCAAAGATGCAAATAAAAGCCTGAAAAGTGTGTACAAGGTGAACTAACTGCCACTTGTAAAGTTAAATTAGGATGTTTTTAACCACAGAAGGTAAAGAAAGGAAATACAAATTGTAAAGAGCAGTTTAAAGTAAGGGGGAATGAGAAAGTGAAAGTAGCATGACATACAGCCAAGTATGGTGACCCATACTCGGAATCCGTGCTCTGCATTTAACATTTAACACACACACACACACACACACACACCAATGTAGCACCCTGCAAAATTTACATATTGTTTATTGTGTTCTGTTAACAGAACTGGGCCAGTTCAATTGTTCTTTTATATTTGTTTGTTTGTTACAAGTATTTGATATTAATTCATATTTGTTATTGAGTTATACAATTGTAAGGGGTTGAAATATCCTCTGTTGTGATTAACCTTTGAAGCCTCTGTCGTTTTATTTTGCATTGAGTGGCTAGGTGTCAGTTTTGTTTATTATCCAATCAGTGCCATCCAGAGAGCAGTTTGGCAACCTACCGGATTTTTGAGAGGGGGGGACTAAAGAAACCGGGAGAGACGGAAAGAGGGGATGACAAAAAAAAATTGGGAGAGCTATGAGCTAATTGCAAGTTCTGCACGATTGATTACTGTTAATCAAAGTTAAGAGCCAGGGGATTTATTTATTTATTTTTTGTCATTGTGTTACCCTGTAAAAACGGGAGAGTGAGCTTTGTTTTGGAGCTGGTCAAATCGGCCACAGAGACTCTACTGAAGAGCTAACGCCATAGCCATGTGCGAACTGTTACTGCATAGCCATGTGCGTCGGATGCGGCCATACATGTTGCTGTAAGAGATGTGTTCATGATTTGCGCTGATTCCGGAGGTGTCTTGTGTTTGCACACGGACGGGACGGAGGTTCAGGACAGCTTCATTGCGTATCTTACCACAAACAGAACGGTTTGGACAGATGGGCACAATAATCTTCCTGTTTTACCAAGGAACTGTGAGTAAAGACGATATCCTTTGGAAATATTTAACCCGAGCTCCAATAAGTGCGCCATCGTTGTGGTACCACAAAACTGAGCCTTATAAGTAGAAAAAAAAAAAAAAAAAACCCCGGGGTAATGTTCAGTTATTTTATTTGATAATAAGGAGCTGTTGAAAGGGAAATTCACATGTTTCTGAAAATTTATATAAATACATTTTGAGTTGAACATTCAATCTTTGTGGTCTGATATTTAATTGTGTTCGATTGGTGTGATTCTTTTATTTTTATTTATTTATTTGGCAAATAAGGGTTATAGAGTTTAAGTACATGTGCATGGGAGTTTTATGCTCACAAGGAAAAAAACAAACAAAAGCAAATGCATTATAGCTATATTTAAGATAACCAGGCCTCTCTACACTCTAGCCAGAGTCAAATGCCCAAAGGTTTTAGTTTCTGTGTATACATCCTGATTTTAAATTCTAGTAATCCCTCACCAATTCATTTCCCCATGCACATGATAAATCCCTAAAAAGTGAAATTGAGGAGGAGGGTTACACCATGAATACACACCCAGAGCAGTGGGTGAGATAATGACTGAGTTAGTTAAGTCTCCCAGAGATTGATTCATCAAATCATTGGCTTTCCCGCCCTCATTACTGTCATCTTTACTACATTGATCTATCTGCCAAAATTCCGTTCACTTCTCTAATGTCACATATCTGCCACTCTATATGTATATGTGTGTGAGAGAATAAAAAGACTCGGAGTAATTGTGTCTCTTTGCTCCCATCCTCTGACACCTCTACATTTGAACTTGCTCCTACTGTACCATCAACTCGTTAGGTTAGCTCTTTTGGCTGGGGCGCAAGTGTCTGCTGTTGATCCAGGATTAATTTTGAGTCTACTCCAGCTCTGTTTTAGCATTCTGAAAAAGATAATGACTTGGAATTGAGGGTGATGCAAGATGAGTCACTACTGAATTCAGATGCAATCTGAATGCAATTCAAATATTCACATATCCAATATATGGGAGTTATTATTTTTGTTGCTCTAGATATGACAAGAAATATACAAGACAAAAAAGTTGGCAAAAGGTGAATATTGACATTCTAGTTATTTTATATTTGCTTAAGGCAAGAATGAACAATCAGTTGCACATGATTTGGACAAGAAGGATGAGTTCCTGTTTAGTTTGTGTTTTATACCAGTGTGACATTGTCTTCTTTAGAGACACATGGGTAAAGATTTAAAGAATTACATTTTTACAGTATTTATACAGGCATACCTGAATAATAATAAAAAAGTGCCCTACCCACAAACATTAGAGTACATTCTTTAAAAAAAAAAAAAAAGATTCTGGCCATAACTACTATGTACTTGCATCAAAAAATAAGTACATGTACTTATTGTGTTTATATGAAAGTGACATACAGCCAAGTATGGTGAGCCATACTCAGAATTCGTGCTCTGCATTTAACCCATCCAAAGTGCCCACACACACACATACACACACCATGAACACAAACCCAGAGCAGTGGGCAGCCATTTATGCTGCGGCACCCGGAGAGCAGTAGGGGGTTCTGTGCTTTGCTCAAGGGCACCTCAGTTGAGGTATTGCAGGCTTGAACCCACAACCTTAGGGTTCTAAATTAAACTCTCTAACCACTAAGCCACAACTTCCCCAGAGGTCAGAGGCTTGCAATATTGTATTGAAAATTAATTTTTCTAGTACTGAGGTGGGATACAGGTGAGGTTCATGTCTTTCTTCAGCCGCAAAGAAATTACAGTGGACTTTTATGGTGGCCAGTGGATTGAAGAATAAAAATGCAGTTTTAATGAAGCTTCAAAGGGCTCTACAGGATCCCAGCTGAGGAAGAAGGGTCTTATCTTGCGAAATGATCTGTTATTTAAAAAAAAAAAAAATAATCAATTAAATTCCCATCATAGTGAACTTGACTGTCACCTACTTACTGTAGCATATTCTCTATTTTGGTTCAATATTAAGTTCTTGTTTGTTATTTTCCAGTTACTGGTGTACTTTTGTAGTCATGTGTTATTTTATTATTTATTTCTTTACCGTATCACAGTGTTGGCAACAGGTTTTTTTTTTTTTTTTTTTTTTTGCAATGTATTTTGATCACAGGTAAAAACTGCATCAGAGGGGGATTTTTCTGCTCCCTCATATACCACAGGGACAACTTTGCAAGGATAGGCAAAATATCTCCAGAAATGTGTAGATTCCTGTCCAGCTGAAAGGAAAAACTAACAATATGCCTATTAAAAATAAATTTAGAACATGATTTTGTGTGTGTGTGTGTGTGTTTTACAGTTCTTTTTATGTTGTTGCAAATTAGGTTTATTGTTGTTTATTTATTTATTTATGTATTTATTTATTTGTTTATTTTTCTTCATTCTGGTCTTGGATAAGATCTGTTAACATTTGTAAAAAAAAAGAGGCTTTTATTAACAGAAATCAAATAAAACAGGGTATAAAAGGTGGCCAAAGGGAAAGAGTGTCCAAAATAACAGGGAATCTGGTGTCCTCGTCATGCTGCTGGGTTCGTGTGGGTCGGGCAGTGTTCATGGAGGAAGGGTCCAAGTAAGGGGCGGAGTCTGGTGGCCCAAGGGGCGGCGGCTTCCTCTAGTGGCCGCATCACTCTCGTTGGCCGCGGCGCTGGCAGGGGATGGACGGCCCAGCATCCTGGCCCGTCGGCCGTGTAAACGGGTGCGGTTCCCATCCGGATCGCGGGTCCGGCAGCTCACGTCTCCAGTCCCTCAACGCACCCTTCCTGGACCCATGAGGACACCAGCATGCATGCACAGGGAAGAGACCGGTCTCTCGAGGAGAGGCGCATTTGGCTTTTAAACAGCGGCAGTGATTAGGCTCCATTTCCTTCCAGTGTGCCCCATCCCACGCCGCCTGCCCTGACTTGTCCAGCGCTCCTCCTGTCACACACCCACTCTAGTCGGGAGCCTGGTGAAGTGCGGCGATTTAGGACGGGGTGCCGGTGACAATCAGGGAGGGCGGCAGCTGACTCGTCACGATATAAGATGTAACACTTACAGAGTAACTACATGTAACAAGAGGGCAACAAGGCATCACTTTAAATTACAGCCCACAGGTGTTACACTTACACAGTAACTACACATAAAAAGAGGGTAACAAGGCATCACATTAGATTACAGCCTGCGGAAGTTACACTCAAAAAGTAACTACATGTAATAAGAGGGTAAAAAGGAATCACTTTAGATTACAGCCTACACTTACAACGTAACTACATGTAACAAGAGGGCAACAAGGCATCACTTTAGATCATGGGCGTAGGTTTGGTCTCAGCTTTGGTGGGGACACCCCCATAACAAGTTGTTTTGTGGCTAGCTAGTTATTTTGCCTACTTACACTCTGACTGCTTTATGAAAAAGCTTATTATGTCCCCTTTCTTCTTCTTGGGTGGCATCTACAAAGTACATTTATTTATTTTGCAACTAGCCTATATGTTTGGGCCACAAGAGAAATATTAGGGAAGTAAATTTAGCAACTATATTAACCATTGTCAGCTTATAACGTAGATTTGTCTTTCGTCATCTCTGTGTGCTTTTAATGCAGTGTCAGATGCCGAAAGCGCTGTCAGTTTTTACTTTCACTTTCTAGTGAATCGACTGAGATTAAGAGGTTCACCGCATAATTCTAGTGCAATGTTTGTTTCCCTACCTGCCTGGTAGGCATTTTTTCTATCTGCCCCCCCACTTCGCATTCTGAAACTCATGGTCTAAGACAGCAAGTCAATACTATGGCTCAGAAACCCAGTTCATATTGACTTCGTTTTCAGGAAGACTACATAAAGAGCCACCTGGGAATTCCTGTCACTTTGAGTTCCCTCCTGAGGTATCACAGCCATATATGTTCAAATGAGCCCTCACCCACTGCATTCCATCACTTATCCCAGGAGTTACACACCAGGATTGGAGATTTTGTGTGCATATTGGTGTGATTAATTTCTGGTGCAAAATTCCACCTGGAATGACAATCATTTTATTATATCTATTATTGGGACACACAGCAAAAATAAATAAATAAATAAATGAATAAATTAAGGAAAATCCCAAATTCATTATCTCAGAAAATTATAATATTACTTAAGACCAATACAACGAAAGGATTTAAGAAATCTTGGCCAACTGAAAAGTATGAACATGTAAAGTATGTGCATGTACAGCTCTCAATACTTAGTTGGGACTCCTTTTGCGTGAATTACTGCAGCAATGCGGCGTGGCATGGAGTCCATCAGTCTGTGGCACTGCTCAGGTGTTATGAGAGCCCAGGTATCTCGGATAGTGGCCTTCAGCTCTTCTGCATTGTTGGGTCTGGCATATCGCATTTTGCTCTTCACACTACCCCATATATTTTCTTGGACCTCACAAAACACAGTGGATCAACAACACCAGCAGATGACATGGCACCCCAAACCATCACTGACTGTGGAAACTTTACACTGAACCAACGTGGATTGTGTGCCTCTCCTCTCTTCTTCCAGACTCTGGGACCCTGATTTCCAAAGTAAATGCAAAATTCACTTTCATCAGAGAATATAACTTTGGACCCAGAGCCGGACAGTAAAGTACCTAAGTAAAATTTTGAGGGATCTGTACTTTACTCGAGTATCAATCTGATCTTTTTTTCCTCGTCTCAAGGAATATCCGCGTCCACATGAAACCACAAAATGATGTAGTAACATGCCAGACCATCATGTGGCGCTGTATTCTGCCACAGAGATACATTTAAAATGGAGAAGAAGACATGGACTTGCTCATAAACCTTGTGCGTGGTACACAAACAAACCTGGAACAATACATTTATTATCTGTGTTAATGTTAGTTAATAAAAAGACAATCGTTCAGTGATTGTTAATGTTTTTTTTTTTTTTTTGCTGTTACGTGACTTAGCGGTGTCTGACTAGGGGCGAGACATGGGCTAATGACGTCATTGTTTCAGGAAAAATACTCCAAAATATATTCGCCATCCAAATGAAAACGCAAAGGCGTTGTCACACGTAGATTGTGTGTGTGTGAGAATGGTGTTATTCAGCTGAAAGTATTTTCTCCTGCCTTTGTCTGTATGTCAATGTGAGAGAAAGGGGCTTAATACTGTCACTCAAATGAGCTGAATTTTATTTTTCCTTCTTTGTACAGTGACCTAAACACAGCTGAATAGCTGATTTTATTTTATCATTATTATTTTCTCTTCTTTGCTCTATGCTGCGTGTATAACACGGTCAGTTTCAGAGGTGTGTCAGAACATTGCTATATTGCCTTCTTAGCTGGTTTAGGTTATTGATTTGACTGATGAAAAAACAACATAACAACTCACATGTACACACAATTGTTATCTGAATTAAAATTAAATAATCAAGTAAATAAGATAGTATTCTTGTAGTCACAAGAATACATTTGAAAACTTTTCTTTTGGCAGTTTGTTTCTGAGCCACCCTTATTTACATTTGGTTCCTTTGGTTCATCATTCATTTGTTTATTGTTTTATGTATTTATTTATTTATTTATATGAAATAAAATTGTATTGTGTTTGAGAAATATGACATGCAGTAAAATCTTCATGTCATCAATTATTATTGAATCCTTTTGTTGTGACATAAATTAAACACCTTTTTAAAATCCTATCAATCAAAGAAAAACATTTTGATGTATTATGTGCCAACTCTTCATTTCAATAGAAATAATGGATATTGTCAAGAAGCTATGAATATCATCAGCTATTACTTTTGTTATTTGCAAAACATCTTGGTTATGTATGTAACCCTCGCTTCTTGAAGAAGGGAATGGAGATGTCACATCGGTAATTACAGACAAATTTGGATCTCGCTTAGAGAGACCATTCCTCTTTGAGTGTAACTAAACGAGTGACTGGACATTGATATGTGATGATTGAATCCAGCTGCCACTGATCACAGTTTGAACATAAAAACGCAGCAGGTGCAACACACACCAGGTGTCTTGTTCTCCCTTTTTGGCGTAGGCTGGGGCTCGCAAAAATCAGGGGTTCAGACACACTTTCTCTGTTTAAATCTAGATTAAAAACACATCTCTTTTCGGCAAGCATTCAAATAATGCATCTCATAATTTGTGACTGCAGTTGTATCCAAGTATCCCAGAGTGCAGTCTGGACGATAGGGCGGGGCGACACGTTGGGGCGGAGCGACACGTGTCGCCCCGCCCACCTCAGCGGTTATTGGTTTATGATTAAGATGAGCTTATTGGTGTACAGATGAGTGACGATTTTACAGCTTATTGGTATAGAGAATTATGACGCTATTAGCAGGATTGGAATGCGGAAGTAGACACTAAGATGAATAAACTTTTAATATAAATTAAAAAGTGAATATACATGTTGTGTTTTTGCATTTATTGTTGCATTTCCATAACATACCGTATAAATACAAAGAGTTTAGATTACGACGAACAGAATAAAAATAAATGTTCTACTCCCTCAATGGCTGTAGTGTAGACGCTACCTCGGCATTACTCACTGGTTTGAAAATGACACGGCAATATTATGCGAAGTACGGTTATGTAGATAGTCATGGAGTACCTTGATTTATATATTCAAATAATATATACATACATATATATATGTGTGTGTGTGTGTCGTGTGTGTAACAAATTGTCACCAGTCTCTGAACGTCACCAATAATATTCTGAACATTCCCTTGGCCCCTACGAAAATTTACTGCTACAGTATGGTTGGTAAAACTACAAACTATGGTTCTGCTACAGTAACTATAGTAAAACTATGGTGTTTTTATAATTACAGCTCACAGTAATTAATGTGCCAACAAATATTTTTACTACAATAAATCCATGGTTACTTTTTGCAAGGAAGGAACTATACAGGTTCTAAAGAACTTGCCCAAAAACACTTGTTACTTTCTGTTATTTGTTTTCTGAACTGCACTACTGAAAACCTCATTAATCCTCACAATCCTGTCACAACTAAACTAAGAATCCATTATGAGCAATGCATAGCAAATCATGTTATCATCAAATATGAGAAACCTTAAAGAATGATAGACTGATGTAAATGACTGAAACCTGTTGTCATGCACGTGTTTTCCATAGCTTTTTTATTAAAACATTATACAGTGCAAAGTTTAACTTTAAATTACATCAATTAATAATCAAAACCAGTTATTTCCCTTCAATGAACTTAAGACACAAATGTGTTTCATGCTGCAAAAAAAAAAAAAAAAAAAAAAAAAAACAGTCCTTGGAACAAAATCCTGTGTAAACAAAAGCCCAGAAGATCACCACGCCGGTCTCTTCCCTGTACCCTGGTGGGTTAAACTTGAAAAGGGCTCTGCACTGCAAGCATTCCCTGATGCTGTACATCCGTCTGAACTCGTTCCGGTAGACAGGAGGACAATTCTTCCAGTTGGCCACAACTTATAGTGTAAAGACAAAATACATGAAAGATAATAATAATAATACAAAAAAAGTTTAACAGCCTTCTACTACAAAATTCAATTGGAGAATGAGCATTAAACGGGGAAATCTTACTCTCTAGCCAGGCAAACTGTGCCGCTTTCCGAAAAACTTCGGAGCACAACCCTAAACCATCTGCAAACCAGAGAAAGTGTCAAATATGCAGAGTCACCCGCCGACAAAATAACTTCCCTGAGGATTTCCAGGGGAAGCTGTTGAATCAAAAACATACATAGGTTTATTTATATATGTATATAAAAGTTATTAAACATTATATAAACACTGAATACAGACAACCTTGCTTTAAACAAACTCTCATTAAAATCTCTATAGATTGTTGTCACAACTGCATACTCATTCTTTTATAATAACACTAATAAAATGTTAATATATACAGTACTGTGCAGAAGTATTAGTGTTAGTATTTTCACATTGAAAAAAAAACTGTTTTAAGCCAATTATTTATATTGTTTGCTGTTGTGTGTCAGTAGGATATATTAGTTTACATTTCCACACATTCATTTTGCCATTAATTGTAATAATCCAGTGAGATATTTGTATATATTTGTATGCATGATCCACATGAAGATCTTTTACATTGAATATAAATATTTCTATCTTATATGGTGAACAAAATCCACATTAGATCGCAAACAGAAGTTATTTCAAAAACTTGCTGCTGTCTGAAAATGAATTAAGCTGAAATGTTTTTAAATGTCTTTAATGCTGATGTTAACTGATAGTTATATATTAAATAATCCACAGTATTGACCAATATAGTACTTGTACATAATACCAATTTCACATCTGAACAACTATGTAGCTGTAATAACTAAAATACCTCTGCATGTACACACATATGTAATTATTAGTTCTTAATGAATGTAATAACCTGCTTTGCTGGACTCTGCCTGAAGACATGGTGAATGGTGAAGTTCCTCCCCTCAGTGGTTGAGCTCTAAAAGAACAAATGTCAAGAGGTAGGTATATTGCTAGATATAGTACAGAGTAATGTTTCATGTAGCAACATTCAAACAGCTACATACATTTGCGGAGTAAAGCTGTCCAGGAGAACAGAACACCACCACCTCCTGATCATGTCATCCTGAAAAATAATAATAATAATAATATACACACAAAAATCATGCATGTCTGTTCAAATAACTTGACAAATGTGATGCCATACCTCTGTAAAATCGAACCTATGAACTAAAGCCATGTACAGAGTGTACTGTTACAATCCACAAAGAACAATAAAATGAGCAATTTATAACAATTATTAACAATAATTATTCAAATTGAACGTACCATGGATAAATAAATGATCGAACATCGCATTTCATATTATAAGATATTTACACAACCACTTTTACTCACCTCAAGCAATCAACGGAATAGCGTTATTACTCTGTTGCTGTAGTTGCCACCGTTCTGTTTGTTTCAACGCAAACTGCCCCCTGCTGGCTCGGAGGAAAATGTCAAAGGCGGGGAAAACAAATATGGGCGGGGCGACACGTGTCGCTCCGCCTCGAAGTGTCGCCCCGCCCCATCGTCCAGACTGCACTCTGGGGTTACTCGTTGTATCTGATCAAATGCACATTATTATTCTTTATCTTGGGTTAAACTTATTAATTTTACTTGGTCGGAACAGCAGCTATGCTAGTTGTCTCTGTTTGATTCTCTGTTTTGTCATAGGATTTACATCCTGTGGTAACTAAGATTTAGACAAGCTCCAGTCTGGATCCAGAACACCTGAAAAGAAATCATGACACCGCCTCAGAGGACCTCAGATGATGCTAACCCTGAAACAACATACAGAACTACCAAATATTGATACAAGTGTGATTGCATTATATAATAATTGCTGTTAATAGTGTTCATTGTATGGCTGACTACGTCTTGAACTAATCTTTCTGAAAATGTATGTCATATGCACATAAACTGACAGTCACCACAGATAAACTACTACTAAATACTGCAGAAACGTAATTTTCTGTAAAGTTGATTTGCAGTGATTTGTATTGTAAAAAGTGCTATACAAATAAACTTGAATTTAATTGAATTAAAATGAGTTGAGTCAGCAAGGCCAAACTCTAGGCACAAAATGTTGACTGAAAATTTGTGCATGTCTCCTACCCTCTTGATGGAAGCCAGTGCAAGCAGAGACAGAATTGTAATTTATAAAATCTTCAACTAAACTGATTACACAGGATCAAACGGGCCCTGCTGTAAGGCTTTGAGAAATAGAGACAGGTCCCAAGAGGATATAGATGGGGGCTGGGGAGGATTAAACCTTCTCACTCTGCTAAGGAACCTGATGACCAGGTCATGCTTCCCTACCGACTTCCCTCCACAGGGTTGTGGTAAGCAGCGATTGCAGCAACTCTGATCAGGCATCTTCAGGAGTCTTCTCAGTTAGAAGAACACCACTCAACAAACAGGTTCCACTTCAAGACGTAAGCGTGTCTCATAGATGGTGCTCACGCTGAAGTGATGGTGTCAACTGCCTCTTGGGGTAGTACACCTAGAACCTCCGCGTCCCATCCAGTGACCAGACATGAAGTTTCCGGAGGTCTGGATGCAAGTGCCACAGGGTGCTCTGTCTCTGAGTCAGTAGAACCTTCCTCAAAGGAATCTGCCAGGAGGGGCTGTCACGAGGAGCATTAGTTCTGGGAACCAGGTCTGAGTGGGCTAGTAAGGCGCTACAAACAGGATCTGCTCCTCGTCCTCCATGACCTTAGACAGCGTCTGTGTAAGAAGGCTCACTTTGGGAAATGCATACTTGCAGAGGCTCCACAGCCAGTTGTGTGCCAGTCTGTATGTGCTGATTGTTCTTTCTGTCAAAGAGTAAAAAAAAAACAAAAAAAAACTGGCAGTTGGTGGTCCCTGGAGAAGAAAACAGGTCTACCTGTGTGGCTTCGAAGAGTCTTCAAATCAGCTGTACTGTCTGGGGATGGAGTCTCCACTCTCCAGGGAGTGCATCTTGGGACAACTCATCAGCAGCACTGGTGTGCATGCCCAGCATGTGAATAGCACAAAGCGACCCCAGATGTTTCTGACTCTAGAGGACGATGTTGCTGGCGAGTTGCGACATATAATGGGACAGTAGACCACCTTGTCGGTTAAAGTATGCAATGGCGGCATTGTTGCCAGTGCAGGTGGTGGCCCATCCAAACCCCTGACACTGCATGCCCATTGTACTGTTGCAGCAAGTGGTCGAGGCATTTTTGTAAACCACAGCAGGCCTGGAGACCTGTTCTATGGGCACTACTGCCAGGGTGGAAGGTCTGACCATTGATTGAAGGTTTGGCTCAGGCTGGTGTGACTTGGACACAGCGAGTACCGCATTGCCACATCCCATTCAGGACTGAGTCAGTGTTGAAGCAGTTTCATATGAAGCAGCCCCAGCATTGTGACTGCCACTGCAGATGTCATGTGCCCCAGGAGTCTCTGAAACTGTTTCAATGGGACAGCCATCCTGCTCCTGAACTTATTCAGGCAGTTCAACACCAACAGGGCACTTCCCTGCACGAGGTGTGCTGTCTATTCTACCGAATCGAACTCCATAATGAGAAAAAAGATCCTTTGCATCAAGGAGAGTTTTGTCTTTTCCAGTTGACCCGAAGGCCCAACCGGCTGAGGAGTGGGAGCAATAATTCTCTGTATTCACACATAATATTTAACATATTTTAAATCAGCAACAAAATCTAAGGTGTACTGTCACATAAATGTTTCCTATGACACTCTTATTGCGTTAAAAAGCATATTTAAGGTTGATCCAGCTAACACACATGTGCACTCTCAAGCGCGTGTCATGTTTCTGTGGCAACCACTAAGGGACACAATGACTTCAACCGCCAAACCGCATTTTACACTTTGTCCCATTTTTATAATAATATAAATTAATTATTTAATCTTAAAGTTTTAGTGGTCAGATTCAGACTCGGCACAGAGCAGAGAGCACAGAGATGATAGCAAATAAATAAGGTCAGCGGTCATGGCACTGAACGAGCAATCATTATTATAGTTCAAAAGGGCAAACAGTCAAAGTTATAATGCAAGTTAATGTACATGTGCACAGTTTAATTTGTCATCCGTCACTGTGACATCAAGTGGACTTTTGAAGCTGAAATAATGAGTGGATTAAGCTTGGACTTGGAATTACGAGAGGAATAACATGGATAACTTTCTTGACGGAGGATTGTAATGCATCACTGGCAGTCATGTAAAAGGAAGAGTGACTACGGCTCATTAAATTAGGTAAGACAAAAATTAGTATTTTTTGCAACAGGTTTATTGGCTTAGCATAGCAATTTAAGGTGGAATATGTGACAATTGGGTCTTTTTGGGTCTGTGTCCAGCTTTCAAATAATAGACGTGTCCGGGTCCGGTCCGGGTCGGGTCCGGGTAGGCATTTCTCAGATCTACACGGGTCTGGGTCAGGTTTTGAAATAATAGACGGGTCCAGGTTGGTTCGGTGTAGTATATTACGGGTCTCTTTCCGGTTCGGGCACAAATTTTTGTACCGGTGAAGACCTCTAGTGTGCAGCACGCTCGACATGGAAAACCACCACCAAGAGCTCCAAAGAGCACGCTGAGTTTGTTCAGTCTTCTTAGATTATAGATTAGTAAGAAGCATTGCACCTGCATGCATTGTTATGCTTATACTGTTATCAGCGGCAGCTGGATGTAATCATTGCATGCCATTGTGCATTGGTTTGTTTAGTTACACTCAAAGTGGATTGGTCGGTCTAAACGAGATCTATGTTGTCCGTCATTACAGACATGACATCAGTGACCGACTGAAAGGGTTTCTTGATATAGAAGTAATAGCTTGTAAGTTGTAGTTTGTAGTAAGAAATCACATGCCCTTTATAAATGAAAATTAATGTTTTGTAGTAATTACATAGCCACATCAAATTCATCATTACAGATGCATGTTTGCCTTACGTCCCTTGAAGCTTCATTTAATTAATATGAAAATCTTTGGATTTCATTAATTCTTGTTGTGACTCAATATTTTAACTAGTTGGGCAACTAGAAATGCAATTCTAGAAAAAAACATTCTGAAAACATTCTTGTCTTTGAAACAAATGCTAAAATGTGAATTAACAGACCTACATGATGCCTTTAACTTGATAGGCTGTAAAAAAATGTAAACTAGATGATATGCTACATACATATACTTCTTATATTTCAAACATTGGAATACTGGAAGGAAGCTGGGGGAGTTCAATGTGCCACAGGTGCTGCTTCTATAGACGGTTTCATCGGGCGCACGCGCCTGGACCTAAGTTAACTTCCGGTCTGTGTTGTGTATATCGGTCTGGCTGCGGTGCCATCTACAAACGCAGTTAAAGCCAAGGTGATGAGTAGACTGAAGTTGGGCTCAGGTGGCTGTGCTGCGTGATGTGTTTCCCATACATTTATTTATTTTTGGAGACTTGCAACAATTTTAAAACTGATCGATTTTCAAAAAGGCTTCGTTAAATAAACACGAGTAACGTAACGTTACGTAACGTACTGCACGTTTAATAATAATAATTCCTTACATTTATGTTTAAATATCAAAACGAGGCACGGGTGTTTTTATATCGCTGTATTTCTGAAAGAAGACTTGCATGTTATATGCGTAATAAAGCTGTTACTGGGGAAACCTCTATTTCTCGCCTGATCCACACAGAAAACACATTTTGTTTGTTATCAAAAAATATCTACTCTAGAGGGACTTGGCTGTTGTTATTGATTCTATTTGGAGTCTACCAGAAGTTAAGTTAGGTCCACGAAAGCGCTCACGCGCATTAACGTTTGTTTATGTTGATGCCGTTGAAACCGTCTATAGTCCTACTGTCAGTCATAGAGTCTGTCCTCTGGAATTCTATAGCTGTCTGGTTTGGCTCAGCTCAAATCAGACCAAAACAGATGTCAGAAGACTACAGAGGTTCGTCCATACTGCTGAGAGAATTATTGGCACTACCCTTCCCAATCTTCAAGAATTGTTCTCATTTATAGTGAGGAAAGGGATTGGAAAAATCTATCTGGGCCCCTCACATCTAGGCCACTTCCTCTCTGAATTGCCTTCTGGTCAGAGTTACAGAGCACTGAGCAACAGAACAGCCAGACACAAGGAAAGTTTATTTCCTCAAGCATTCTACTTCATGAACAGCCAAATGACTCCACTGTGTACTCTAGATTACTTATACTTATTTAGCATATCAGTCATTTTTTCACATTACGTTGCATGATTTGTATATACATAGCCTGTCTGTAGTATTATCGATTTTGTCGTTGGTATTGTGTCTAACTGGAAGCTTCTGTAACCGAAACAAGTTCCTTGTGTGTAAGGCATACTTGGCAATAACGCTTATTCTGAATCTGATTCTATATTACTATATGTTGTTCTTTGTCTTGGCTACAGTGTGTATTGAATTGAAGAGCCCATCTTGGCTTTTACATAAAACCCCACTGGTGTCTAATATTACAATCTGACAAGCAACAAATTAAAGACATATTGGGCTTTGATTTCACTGGGTCTTTCAACGGATGAAGGTTATCATGGTACAGTTTACCCCTGCAAACCTGGAAGATTCTGTGAATACACTATTATTGCATTTTTGTTTTTTCAAGTCATTGTTGGAAAATTCCAACAATAATGTTGATAAAATATGAACCTTAAGTAAGTATTTTTCTACTGTACCTGTATATGTCATGTCATGTCAATCACCTCAAGGTAATAGTAAAACAGGATCAAGAACAAATGAGTGCCCAGGAACGAAGATTACATATTTCAAATTGCATTGTTCCATAGGATCCTGTATCAGCCATTGAGATGAATGAAAATGCTAATGGATAGCTCTCTCTTGACTCAAGAGATCAGAGTCGACCATCCCTGAAATGTAAATTTGTTCACAAATGAAATGCTATAGTTTCTTCAGTTCATTTACAAAATGCCTCGTTCATCCAGTTACTTCACATATTACATGTCTTGCTCAATGCCACTCCACTCATTTATTTATTCAGACTCACATAACTAACTCGCTCTGTGCAAGGGCATATTTGTGCAATGATACGCTCTGTCACAGCCCACACTGTAAGTCAATTTGCTTAGTCTCTGATTTCTTTACACTGAAAAAAAAATTACTACACACGAGTCAAGTGCATGGAAGTGAACAAGAATAATTGTTCACTTAAAAGAGTGGTCTAAAACAGTTAAAGCTACACTAATTGTTATTCAATCCGTGTGATGTGGAGTTGTGACACAGTGATTGATTCCCTATCTGTTAAAGGCCCTGTTCATTAAGACATGTCTGTTCCAATCCCACTACAGCTTACAGATGTGTTAATTATTGCTTATTTATGTGTAATGGGTGGCATGATTTCTAAAAATGGGCAGCACTTCCACTGAACGCAGGTCCAGGCATGGAAAATTTACAGTAATAGCCACACATGGGTGTTTGAATTGGGATTTTGTAGAATTACAGACAAATGGTCAAGCCTTGAATCATATTTATCATGGGAAGTGGTTAGATATCAGTAGATATTTGTTGTCCCACTGTATGTGAAATTTATATGTGCTGAAATGCTTCAGCAGACACCATCTTACAACGAATTTGAATTACACATTGAAAATATTGCCACCAGCATGTTCATTCTCAAACGTGATATTTTCATACAGTGCATCTTTCAAGGTTTCTTTGTTTAGCGTAAACAGTATGCCTCCCTTGCAACACAACAGGAGGCCTATAACGCATCACTGTGCTTTTTATGAAAACTCTTTCAATAGACACGTTTTTCCTTGATTCCTTTCTTGTTCAGTTGTTCTTGTGTGAGGTATAAGCCTTCTGTTTATTGTATTCCATTGTAACATTTGACAGCTGTGCCTTGGAATAACTTCCAGAAGTAAGACAACTCAAGAGAGGGACGTCAATGAGGTGGATTTATCATTGTAATCACAGAAGTGTGACACAATAGCCTTGTCTTCAAGAAGATTACAGTCAATATTCTAAGATGATTTTGATCACAAATGTGTTCTAGACTGGCTTTAACTGAGCAATCCCAGCAAAAAAAGAACAATTGCATATATTGCATTGCAAGTTATTGACACTTGCATTTGCTATCAAGCAACTACACACACACACGCACACACACACACACACACGCACACACACACACACACACACACACACACACACACACACACAGCATTACATACTTAGCATTACATCATTAAGCTTGCTCAAGATTTGAATCCTAGTTGGAATTTATCTTTCTTTCACTGATTTGTCTTTCTCCAGTGATGATGTAATCAAATCAATGGACCATAAATGGACCATACCTGCTGCCAGGTGTGCAATACAGATACTCATTTTTCATCACTACCCATTTAAGTGACCTCTATGGGGACACTGCTGACAATAATTCCTTAGGAAATTTGATTGGACACCCCATCAGAAAATTTCCAGATATCCACAATTAAAAGCTCTGGAGCGATAAAGGCCACTGAGGTTGACTAACTTTGGATAAGGCTGTCATCCCTGTATCCATCATTACCACTGTAATACAGTGCCAACCAGGATGCAGGAAAGATTTGAATAATATATTAATAATATCTTAATCTATTTTAATATAGATTTAATACTGGGGTACACACGATCAATGCCAAATAAATAAATAAATAAATAAATAAAAGACCTTTAAACTGTCTAAAGTGATTTTTGTATGTCCAGGGACTCCTGCTTGTTGAGTCAGTTACAGGCAAGTTACAGACAAAAAAAATAAAATAGAAAATAAATAAAAAATAAATAGAAAAAAGGTTATAATATAAGGCTACAATGTAAGCATGATGTTAGCTCTAAACTGCTGGATGATACAAGTTTCTTAAATGGCAGGAGTGGGATAATATGACCCAAAGGTCCTGGGGTAAATTGAACAAGTGGCTCACCCTTCTTATTATTATATAATATTATTTTGCTGTAATTCTATATTATATGTCATTTAACAACAGACACAATGTAGATTCTGTTCTTTGTTTTGAACGTGATTTTAAATAGCCCTTGTTTATGAAAGC
The DNA here is from genome assembly GCF_003368295.1 of Carassius auratus. Classification (NCBI taxonomy): domain Eukaryota; kingdom Metazoa; phylum Chordata; class Actinopteri; order Cypriniformes; family Cyprinidae; genus Carassius; species Carassius auratus. The sequence goes on from NC_039284.1 coordinate 7,536,958, forward strand.
ACTGGACACTGATTTTATGAAACTATTATAAAATTGTACAGCTAAAATTGTACAGCTACATTCAGGGAAACCTAATCTTCAGACAGTAAGAGTTGATGGAAGTTGTAGCAATAGTAGTGGTAGCAATGTAGAAGTCATACGACCATAGTTTATTTTATTTTAGTCTATCTTTTTCACCTGCTGATTTTCAGATTTTAGTTAGGTTTCAAATTTTATAAAATTGTGATAACAAGAAAAAAAAATTCTGAATAATAATAATAATAAAGGCATCAGATGTGCTAAAACATTAGTCACCTTTAAGAGACAAAAGTCATCTGTTTAGCTGTGTGTTTATTGAATGAGCACTGTGCAATGATGGCACTATATATTTAATCTGTAATGATTTTCTATTTTTAAATGTTTAAAATTCATTTAAACTTTTAAAATCAATTTTAAATCATTTTCAAAGTTTTCAAATTCCTTGTTTTATTGTTGTGATTTTTTTTCTTTTCGGCCTTAGTCAGTATTAAAGATCTAAAGGTTTTATTTTCACAGAATGTTCTACATCTTTATGAAGGATGATATTTTTGATGCTCATAGAGCTTATTTCCTTAATAATTCAAACAGCTATTGAAAAATCCAGTTGGATTTGTTGTGGAAATCAGGGGGAAGCTTCTCTGTTGGCCTTTTAAAAATAGGTCATCCCTGTAGCATTACCCCTCAATAAACCCACGGTACACATTAGGGGGTCTATTAGAAATCAGTGGGCTCAGGAGAGGTATGAAAGAAGCTGCCACTGACTGAAATATAACTGGTGGCGTTGCTATCAGACAGTTCCAGTGAATGATTAAATAAAATGTTATATTTTTGACCCTTTCCTTAGTAACCGATAAGTACTGGTATGATAGATTCTAACTTCATTCTAACCCATGTTAAAATGTAAGCGGCCATCTGGTTTCAATGCTGTTAACCTCGGACCATTACATGTCATCTACCCACTCATTAAACTTTAAGGCACAGCCAAAAGATAGTCAATTTATACTGTAATACTGTAAAGTGATGGAACTATATGGAGTAATTTTCATTGGTTTAACATTGCATTTTTTTGTTAAGAACATATGCTAATTTTACTAGAAATTTCGGTCAAACTGAGAATTGTCCCGAGCGCTCTCAAAGACTTCCATTCAAAGATCAGTTTTTTTCGAATTTCAGGCACTGCAATGCAATCTCAATGAGTTCCGGGAGGGCTAGCCCTAACGTGCTTTTGTCATCGTGCGTAACCTTAACTTGTGCAACGACTGGTGGGAACAGTGACATCCAATAATATTTAAAAACTAGTTAGAATTTTAACAACAAGAAAAAAAATGAAAAACTACTTTAATATCTTTATCAAATGTGAAAAAAAAAGAGCTGCATGGAGACAGCTATGCCTTTGTCAGCTGAGCTTGATCGACATCACGGGACTGTTACCTTAGCGCAGACTAAGTGTTTCCAAAACCATTCTTTGTACTTTTCCTTAAGTATTTTAGTGGACACCTTTTACTTTTGTGTGGTATCTGTATTTACTGAAATATGGAATTTGTGTACCTTTTTCACCACTGCAGTTAATGCAGTTCTAGATGAAAAGGCATCTGAGAAGCTAAAAACTATTCTTTTAAGTGACCATATAGTGTCAATGTGTATGAGGGATATTTCCCGGAACTTGGAAATTGAAATAAGGGTTTTGGTATTTAGCGGGACGAGAGCACTGACATTGCATCAAGCACTATGTTGCTGGTTACTGCTCAGTAATTTTGGTTAGATTAATATGTTGAAGACCCTCTGTGCTGTCTAAAATTACATTGCTCCAGATAAATGTATTTTTAGTTATTACTTTCATGAACACACATAGCTTGGATTGGGTCAGTTGCAAAGGTTTCACCATTGACAAGGTGGTCAACATCACTGGCAAAAAATATCAGCAAATATTCTGAAAATATGCAGCAAAATAGAATATTGTTTGGCTTTATTCACTGTGAAGCTTTGGGATCAATCGGTATCCCATCTAGCTTGAACTGGTGATAAGAAACACTGAAATCTGTGGAGTACATTAATGGTAGTGCTCTTGATATCGGACGTTTCAAGTCCCTGAAATAGGAGCTGAGCAAATACAAATTGTAAACCCTCAGGAAGGTGTAAGGTGTCATTAAAAAAAATAAAAAAAATAAAAATAAAAAATCCAGTACAGGATAATTGAAACTGTAAAATTGGTACAAATCTGTAGCACATTTAAAAAATTTGCAGCCAAGTTGGCTCAGAAGTACCTCAAAAATATCAAACATATTTGGCATCCTTCGACTGGATGTAATCATAGTCCATCATACTATACACAATCTTCTGTGAAATCTGTCAACTCAAATCTGCAGATCTGTTCTGACTTCTGGCAAACATACTGTAAATTAAAGCAAACATTTGGACAAAAGTATTCCAGCCTTTATTGATTACATCCAACTTGGTATGTTTGCATATGTAGGTCTGCTTATGCCTAGGTAGAACCTTCCATAACATTTCATAACAAATCCTTCATAGTACAGTTAAGGAAGTGTTAAAAATGAAAATCTTTAAATTCCTCATGGTTGGATTTTTCTGTCAGTCAAAATAGCAGTAATTTTTACGCTACTCTCATTTGTACTGTGCATTAGTTGCATATTATTATCCTGGAAAGACCTTTGCAGCAAACTAGAGCAACATTAGTGAAGCAGCACATGATTTTGGATATCTCTCCAGTTTCACTGGCTCACCCACTGTAGTCTATTATTCACTCCCCCGATCCAGGGCTTCTATTTGAAGTGAAAGCCACTGGGATAACGGCAAACCAATTAATCTTTCCTATAATAGACTGAAGGCTCGTGGATTATTGTGCTGATTGGAAAGTTTGCTTCAGAACCTTAATTAGCTTTGTAGGTTTACCAGACTCCTCAATTAATTTAATTCTTAATATAATTATCATACATTGTCCTCATTATCGATTGACTCCAGTTACATGAATGTGTTTCTCCGTAGCCCTTGTGATCCTGGTGCTATAATAGCTTTTGTTATTAAAAGTAAATGTGATACTGGAGCCCCTATCTGTCTCCCACCTTTGTCTTGTAGCGCTAATGTACCAAAATAAATTGTTGAGGAATGCATTTTACATGAGGCAGAGGCTGATGTGAATTAATTGAGCCTGACACTTGGCAGATCTTTGTGACGTCTTATAAATGAGCAGGCCAACTTCTTGTAATTGATTCCATCATGGGTGAATACGTGTTCTTGACCCCAGCAGAGATAACAGCTGCTTCTGTGTGTTCCAGATCTTTCGTAGGTGGTAACTCACAGGACCTGAAAACACTTTTATCAAATTGCGGTTCATTCTTGATTGATTCCTGTTGGTCACATAAAAGCATTTCTTTGGGGGGAAATCATTATGCTGTCTTATCCTGCTGTTCTGTGTATTGGACAATTTTGTTTCTATTTTTTCCCCTCCAAATGGCAGAGGTGCAGTTTTCAGAGCTTGCGATGAGCATGAGAGCCACCCCGCCAAAAACTGAATCTAAAAACACAAAGGACATTCATTCAAAGTACTAAGTTACTAGACCAGCAATAAACAGCTATAACATGGTAGAGAGAGAAAAGGCATGTGTTTTGTTTAAGTTTTTTTGTTTTTACTACAGTATAAAATAAAATAGTATCACATAACTAAAATCATGTTAGAAATAATAATGAACCACTAAAAAGGCTGAATTTTAGAAGCGCATATAAACTTTATTGAGTGATGTAAGATTTTGTCAAACCCCATGTGGCTTGTTGTTGGAAGAACTACACTTTTTTTTGAACAGCTGAGATGCTGGTAGTTGAAACAAGTTAGTGATCGAGGTAACGAATTAAAACTACTCACGTTACTGTAATAATTTTATTTTTATTTTTTTTTCCAGGTACTTGTACTTTCCTAAGAATATTTTTAAGTCTGTAATGTTACTTGCATTTTTTTTCTGGGTGTGTGTTTACTGCTGTTTGTGTGCACTTTGGATGGGTTAAACGCAGAGAATGAATTCTGAGTATGGGTATTTTTGTTATGGAATCCATAGAGTTTCCTATGGAGGACTGCAAATAGCATGCAGGAAAAAAATTAAATAAATAAATAGTAGGCTAAATTGTGCATGATTAACTATTTTGTTCCCTAAATTTATAAATAGTGCACACAATTTACTATTTTTTTTTCTTTAATGTGTTGATTAAATCAGTACAAATTCAGTTTTCTTACCACCACTGCCCAGCACTGTTCATTGCCTATTCAGAAATGCAAGTCATACTTGAGTTGGAATCAAGTGTTAGATCATCAGAAACAAGAACAGCCCAATCTTCAGTACCTCCCTTTGATTTCCTCTTTAAAATGCCATCCAAAATCCTCTGTTAACAAGCATATTGCACACACGCACACACACACGCACACCCACACACGCACACACACACATACACACACACACACACACACACACCAGTCCATCTACTGTATGTTGCATATGTAGGGACTGAGTGTAGAGATTATGTCATCATTGTGCTAGCTGATCATATTTTGCTTTGAATTAAAATGTTATACTAGATATCCCATAAGATGAATGGGTCATTTGTTTATTTTAAAATGTCATGACTTTCAATGTCTAAAATTTTATTTGAGACAATTTGCACGTATATATATACACATAGTTTCAGAAATATTGCTTGTAGCAGTAATGTGAACGTCTCTCTTACTGCTGAAGAAATCTAATAATAATAATAATAATTCTTTACATTTATATAGCGCTTTTTTCTAGAGACTCAAAGCGCTTACATAGTCAAGGGGTATCTCCTCATCCACCACCAGTGTGCAGCATCCACCTGGATGATGCGACGGCAGCCATAGTGCGCCAGAACGCCCACCACACACCAGCTTACTGATGGAGAGGAGACAGAGTGATGAAGCCAATCAGCGGATATGGGGATTGTTAGGAGGCCATGATGGTCAGAGGCCAATGGGCGAATTTAGCCAGGATGCCGAGGTCACACCTCTACTCTTTACGAAAGACATCCTGGGATTTTTAATGACCACAGAGAGTCAGGACCTCGGTTTAACGTCTCATCCGAAGGACGGTGCTTGTTGACAGTATAGTGTCCCCATCACTACACTGGGGCGCTAGGACCCACACAGACCACAGGGTGAGCACCCCCTGCTGGCCTCACTAGCACCTCTTCCAGCAGCAACCTAGTTTTCTCAGGAGGTCTCCCATCCAGGTACTGACCAGGCTCAGCCCTGCTTAGCTTCAGTGGGCAACCGGTCTTGGGCTCCAGGGTGATATGGCTGCCGGCTATCTATAATCTATATTTAAAGAGACAGCAGTCTTGTTTTGTTTTCCCCTCTTTTCTGATTCCATGCTGTTCCAATAGCTTTGGGCTATTCAAAGATCCCTTTGTGAAAAGTAAAAAGAGTGTAGAAAGCAGTTCTTTACTGAGTTTGCAACAATATTTGATGTGGGATTTTTGACTTAGCTTTGTCAGTTTCACTATAAAAATCTTGGCAGAAAGTGCTAAACGTGTGCTCAAACCTCTGTCAATAACTTCTCACATTTAAAGGCCAAATGCATTACTCAGCACTGTAAAAACTGCAGTGAAATGACTTAAAACTGGTGATTGTAGTAGAATGCAAATAGTAAACAACTTGATAACCAGTTACTCTCTTAACCTAACTCTTTTCTTCTTTTTTTTTCTCTAGTTTATATACTAAGATATAGAACAACATGACTGGTTATCACACAGTTCAGATGTTTTGTTTAGAACACTTGTAATGTAATGCAAATATAAAAGTCTAAACATATATTTTGTTTTGCATCCTTACAGTAAGTAAAATACAACATAACTTTTATTTGGATACAAGTCATTCAGAACAAGATAAAGTTTTAGAGTGAGTGGTAGTACAAGGTAAAAGGACATTTCCTTAGTTCATGGTTGTCCAAATCTGTTCTGGAAGGCCTCTGTTCTGCAACCTTATTTAAGCACATCTGAACCAGCTACTCAATGTTTTCATACTCACTAAAAACTTCCAGGTAAGTGTCTTGGTTTCCCATACAATAATTCAACTCACTGCTTATCCACTGTACTACAATGCATCATTTAAGAAATTAATTAAACTTTTTTAAACGATTTTACAATTGTTGACACTTTTATGCACACACACACACACACACACACACTTTAAAAACAGTGCTGATTGTTGAGAAGCTAAAATATAAAACATGTTACTGCCTGTACTGCATGTTAATTTTGTGCCCAAAAGCATGATCTATTTAAGTGCAGATGTCATAATAACAATAAACAGTGCTTCTAACCACAGACTGAAAGCTGTAGTTAATACAAACATTTGATGATTTGGGAGTATTTTGATTGGAGGACAAGATTTAAAAAATATATATATACTAATATTCGTTCTGAAGTGGGTGCTTGAATCCAACTGTCAGATTCACGGAGAAATTGCCTTGTGCTCACCTTATCTTACTGCGAGTGATAAACACAAATGTTGCCTAATGGAATCTGTTTGCACTTCAGAGGTACCATGTTTGTGAAAAACTAAATTGCATATTCAAAACTGTCTACTGCATATCCATTGAAAGCTTATTATTATTATTATTATTATTTATTTATTTATTTGTATTTTATTTTATTTATTTTATTTTTTTATTAAATGATTGAAATGTCATTAGTTAAAATTTAAATGTATATGTTCTCAACATCAATTTTCTAGGGACAATTTAGGAAGTTCCCTAAAGGCATTTCATGTCTTTGATTACCCCTACGACAATGACCTACCCACAGTCCTCAACAAATCCCCTGATTCCTGTTGAAATGAGAGCTGTACGCAAAACAGCATATTTCAGGACCTGCACTATATGCTTACAATGTAGGAATTCAGTGGGACATGTGTGTGTGTGTGCGTGCATGCGTGTGTGTGTGTTTGTGTGTTTATGTTATTGTGATGAACTGGCTAACCATCCAAGTGTGCATGTTTCCCTGCCTATTTTGTCATTCACAAAAAAAAAAAAAAAAAAAAAGGGCATACAAATCTATACAAATTGTTAAATATATTAGGGGTGTGCGATATTGACAAAAAAATATATATATATATCTCAGTATTTTCTAAGATTTTATCGATAACGATATTTTTTTCAGTTATATTCTCAAAGTGAATCAGTCAATTAGAATAATAAGTCATTTGGGCTGTTATAAAGCAAATAAAATCACTACCGACAAAATTCATCTTTGCAATCTAGAAAGCTGCATTAGAAGGGGCATTTACTTTTTTTTTTTTTTTTTTTGATTGCTAAACGACAGTGAGCACAACTGGAGCTACATGTGCAAAACTCTAACTACAGTCTGCACTACCAACAGTCACCTAAACTAAACAGTTCACATCACCTGCAAAACTCATTCTAATCAACACAACTCTTAACACATGGCTCAAAACAGGCTCAGTGCAGCCAAACACTACACACAACACTTACTGAGATAACACACACTGTCACTCAGAACACACTGAGAGGAAACACACTAGCATCAAACACCAACACCGAAAATACTCACTTTCCATCTTTACAGTTTGAACTATTTCAGTGACTACATGCAAAGTAATATTTTCTTCAAAGAAAAAAGGGAGATTCTTTCACATGATTTATTTAAATTTTTAGAACATAACAATTATTTAAGGTAAATGAAAATTAGCGGTTTGCTTCAATAGTCTGTAGTCATTTACGGAATTACAGTAATGAGAAAAAAAGGTAGAAACTAAAAGTACATACTGTAATTCGAACAAATAATTGAGGGGCTAATCCTGAAACTGCAATCAGCAGTGTTTGCGTTTGACACTGTCGATCATAACATACTACTAGAGAGACTGGAAAACTGGGTCGGGCTTCCTGGGATGGTACTCAAATGGTTCAGGTCATACTTAGAAGGGAGAGGCTATTATGTGAGTCTAGGACAGCATAAGTCTAAGTGGATGTCCATGACATGCAGAGTCCCACAAGGGTCAATTCTTGCACCGCTCTTGTTTACCCTGTATATGCTCCCACTAAGTCAAATAATGAACCAAACTGCCTATCACAACTATGCTGATGATACCCAGATCTACCTTGCCTTATCTCCAAATGACTACAGCCCCATTGACTCCCTCTGCCAATGCATTGATGAATTTTAAAGAGAATTTTACACACCAGTCTGTTATTGTGATTGGTTTTTTGACATGTTGGTCAAACTGCCTCATGGGCTGCGTCTTGGCCATTGAAGCCTGATGGTCTGGCTAAGCGAGACTAAACTTTAGTTAACTTGTATGGTAGATTTCTCATGAGTCATGGATGTTAGCAAGACAAATTACCTATATTTGCCTTTTTGTCTTTTGGATAATTAGCTGTAAATTCGATGCACAGGCAGCTTAGCCTGTTGTTCATCACCACTCACCTCCACACCAAGACAATACACAACTGGAAAGGGAGGGAGGGCTTCATTTCTGTGGCTCACTGCCTGTCTGTGATGTGCAAGTGCGACGATCAATGTGTTCAACACTGTTGTGCTGCACAGACGAAAGGGGGGAAATGCAGAGTCTCAGCATTTCCCGACCTGACCTGATATTTAGATTTTTTATTTGGTTGATGGGGAAAGCTGTGCGCACACAGAAACACACAGACACACAAACACATATACATATATCAATGTATGTAAAAAAATAAATAAATTATAGGGCTTTTTCTCTAGAGGAAGAAAAAGGGCAGGTGCACAAGCCCCCTTTGATGTCTATGTGTCCACATGCCTGGTTTGGAGTAAAAAAAAAGGATAGATGGATGGATGGATGGAAAATATAATGATTCAAAATTAACTTTTTGACCTTACTTTAATATGATCTTCCTGCTTTCTTCTACTTATATAGGTGATAGAGTTATGATTTCATCTCTCCTCTTGGGACCAGCATTCAATAATAACATAATATTGATCGGTTAATAATGTAATTCTGGAAAGCTCCATGCAAGATGTATGAAAAACAGAAAGTGATTAATATTCCCTGTCATAGTAAAAAGATGATCAATAAATGTAACTGGAAACAGGTTTTGACTTAAGAGTTACTGATGTAAAGTAATACGATCGCTTATGGCATTAATATTGGTGAAAATTTGCCTGGTGCCAACTGTATAATGAGATCAAAAAACTTTTCTTAGGATTTCAGGTGTGGTCATGGATTCTTCCTCCTCTTAATTGTTTATTGTACTCACCTATGACCTTGCCCATTCTGAAGAGTGTAGCCTAACATAGCCATATGATATGCCTTGCTGGTTTTGCCTAAGAGGACATTCAATCACAGTCCCAAGCATTCAAAAAAGTGTCATGATGCGAACAAAATGACTGATCCATTTTGTAGATAGGCCTGATAACTCAGGAGAGTTAATCGATACTGGTCACAACAGGGCATGGGGAAGGTCTATTTGTATGCATAGACTCATTAAAAAACTTGATTGCATCTAAGCTGCAACTGCCAGACCTAAAAAGAACTGTAATCAATAAAAAAACACTACTCGACCAAGACTGGCCTCAGATAGCAGATTACAGATGGAGTCCAAAATCTTGAAGTAAACAGGATACAGAGGGATAGAGGGCTTAAAATAGAATAAATTTAATATACTCGTTTTAATAATCTTTAGAGCCATTTTCAGGAAGGCTGGAGACGTTCCCATCAACCCTGGGTTTTTGAGCTAAGAGGATAACAGAAGTGGCGGTAGAGGGAAAGTATAATTGGTCTCACTAACTCAAATGAGCTTTGGTGTGCAGTGGTGGGGTGCATTCATAAGACTTGCATATTGAATCCCTATTACGATGAGTCACATGACTAATTGAATCCCTAGCCCTCTCAAGTTTTTCTGCACATAATAGAGTACTTGAAGATATTGTGTGTATTTTATTTTATTTTTCCAACACTGAAGTACATATCTCAGCTTAATATGTAGAAATATATATAAGTGCACCATTCATAAGTTTACTTTTCAGAAAGTTATGTGAGTCTGTGATGTAAAACTTAAAAACTTTGTTTGACAATCCAAGTCAGTTGGCTCAACCAGTGACATGACTTTGCATTGGGGCTATTTGAATATTTCCTGCCTTCTAATATACAGTGTGTTAGATGAGTAGTATGTCAGAAACTTTTTTATAAAACATAAGGTGAATATACCCAAATATGCTTTTGCACAGATTCTAAAGTACGCATCAAATGAACACTTTACCACCCCATTAGGTCATGGAATAGGAATAATCACAGTCATGAATTTAACAGAAAAAGTGTCACAGCTAATTTTGTAGTGTAGGTCACTGAACTATGTATGCCGACATGGTTGATATGGTATGTCTAAACTGTATTCATACTACTCACATGCTTATAAAACATATTTTATATATAATTGAGTATGTTCTTCATTGCATGCAGTACATGCGTTATTTCTAATGCAGCACAGGTATCTGCAACTGGGGACAATCCCACACCCCATTTTTAAACCACAGGGGAAAATCAAGGGAGTTGACTCTCTCTCTCTCTCTCTCTCTCTCTCTCTTTCTCTGTACTTTTTGCCCCTATAGGTACAAATCTATTCTAGGTGATTTCATCAGGGTGTGCTATTTATTTGGACATAGTCCCACAAGAACAGCAAAACCTGTGCACACAGATGAAACCTCATATGTGAACTATGCGTAGGAAGCAAATATGGAGTTAAGGTAGCACTCCTCACGTCAAGTGCATAAGATACTTGAACCCATTAGCATGTTGCTAAGTTACTGACACATTACTATAATAAGCATAAAATACTTTGTACACACAAATATTAGATAAATAGTCTAGGTAATATGAATGTAATTTTTAACTCTCTATCAATTAATGTGTACCTACTGTATAAGTAACTTGTTAACTTTGTTGAAAAAGATCTTCGAAGTTGTAGCATAATACATGTTGTACATGTAATACAGAAATAGAGTAAATATGGACCAGTAAGAAAAAAAAAAAAAAAAAACCCTTAATCTATTCTTAAATAAATAAATACATTTCTGTCAAAACATTTGTGCTAGGTTGAATTTTGAGAGGAATTTGAGAGCTCTGACTGTTATAATACACAATGTAGAGTGTACAGGAGATGTCTCAATGGCAATAAATCAATGAATTTAACCTCATCCAAGCAGCACATAGAGGTTAATTTCACAGTCACCTAAAATGTAATATTGTCACTTTCTTTACTTGGCGGGAAAGTAACCTATCCTACAGAAAATTATTAAAAACTGCTAGATCTGATTACTTTATCTCTTTTAGAAGAAAACAAACACAACCCCAGGTAATTATTCAATACAGTGGCTAAATTAACGAAAAATAAAGCATCAACAAGTGTTGACATTTCCCAACAGGACAGCAGTAATGACTTTATGAACTAGTTTACTTCTAAGATCAAAACTATTAGATATAAAATTGTAACCATGTAGCCGTCAGCTATAGAATCTGTCACGATCCTCAGCTGGAGTGCCCTTGAACTCCAGCAGAGGACATTACACGCTGGACTTTTGTATGTGGTGTCCCTTTCATAGGGCTAATCACAGCCAGGTGTTCCCCATTACCACTACCCTATATAAACTGTGTCTTGACTCTCAGTTACTGAGAAGTCTTGTTTAGCCTTGTCTGACATTTCCGAGCGTTTTCCCTGTGTTTGTTCCTTCCGTGTTTGATCTTGGATTGTTTATACCGACTGTGATTCTCTGCTGCCTGCCCCGACCTCTGCTTGGTTATGTTTCTGATTTTGGATATCCCCTGCATACCCGACGCTGTTCTCTGATCTCTGCCTGTTTGACTATTCTTGATAATAAAGTACTGTACATGGATCCGAACATCTCTGACTCCTTGTTACAGTATCGCATCAGACAGTGCACTATAGATCCCCTGAGGAACAGTTCCACTCATTATCTACTATAGGAGAGGAAGAATTGTATAAACTTGTTAAATCATCTTAACTAAAAAGATACATTTTAGACCCTATCCCATCTAAGTTCCTTAAATAGGTGCTTCCAGAAGTCATAGATCCTCCTCTGACTAGTATTACAGTTTTTTTCAGTCGCTAACAAGCATTTGTCCAAGCAGTTGTCACATTTTCAAAACTCTAAACACAATTAGCACAGCATCTGTCTGTTGTGGCCATACCATTCACACATTTCATGTCGTTTTCACACAATGTGGAGTCATTGAACACATTTCCACAATGCTTACATTTTCTGAACAGACAAGCTATACCTCTCAACAAAATTATGGATCGTTTTTGTAGTATTTACAAATGTTAACACACAACATCCCACAATAGCAAAAACAATGTTCCAAACCTTAGATACAGTATAAAAACCTCTGCTTCTGCAAAGATATCAGTTCAAAAACAATTTATCTAAGCTGATTTATGTTGTGTAAATTAGGCCAACCATAACTGATTCCAATCTTGCTTAGACTCAATGAGAGGAGCAGGAGCAGTGAGAGGAGCAGGAGCAGTGAGAGATGCAGGAGCAGTGAGAGATGCAGTGAGAGATGCAGTGAGAGGAGCAGGAGCAGTGAGAGATACAGGAGCAGTGAGAGATGCAGTGAGAGATGCAGTGAGAGGAGCAGGAGCAGTGAGAGGAGCAGGAGCAGTGAGAGGAGCAGTGAGAAGCAGGAGCAGTGAGAGGAGCAGTGAGAGGAGCAGGAGCAGTGAGAGGTGCAGGTGCAGTGAGAGAAGCAGTGAGAGGAGCAGGAGCAGTGAGAGATGCAGTGAGAGGAGCAGTGAGAGGAGCAGGAGCTGTGAGAGAAGCAGTGAGAGGAGCAGGAGCAGTGAGAGATGCAGGAGCAGTGAGAGGAGCAGGAGCAGTGATAGGAGCAGGAGCAGTGAGAGGTGCAGGAGCAGTGAGAGATGCAGGAGCAGTGAGAGATGCAGTGAGAGGAGCAGGAGCAGTGAGAGATGCAGGAGCAGTGAGAGGAGCAGGAGCAGTGAGAGGAGCAGTGAGAGGAGCAGGAGCAGTGAGAGGAGCAGTGAGAGAAGCAGGAGCAGTGAGAGGAGCAGTGAGAGGTGCAGGTGCAGTGAGAGGAGCAGGAGCAGTGAGAGATGCAGGAGCAGTGAGAGATGCAGGAGCAGTGAGAGATGCAGTCAGAGGAGCAGTGAGAGGAGCAGGAGCAGTGAGAGAAGCAGTGAGAGATGCAGTGAGAGGAGCAGGAACAGTGACAGATGCAGTGAGAGATGCAGTGAGAGGAGCAGGAGCAGTGAGAGGAGCAGGAGCAGTGAGAGATGCAGTGAGAGATTTTTTTTTTATTTTACCCCCCCCCCCACCCTTTTTATCTGGGCTTTTTGCTGTTGTTGTTTTTTTGTTCAGAATGCTCTTATGTGTTTTATGGATATTTAACCACTGTAAGCAATACTGTCAAACCTTTTCTGTTCTATCATACCGTGTTTCTACTGTACCTCCTGCAGTAAACAGTAAAGGAAAAAAATAGCTTTTTACTGGAATGCTTTTGAATGTGAACATTACTGTTTATTTGGACATACAGTTCCTAACCAATAAATTTAGTGTAAAACAGTGAATTGCATGTTTTGCATTCAAATACCTGAAAAACTGAGACTGACAGTTTTTGTAATGTCAACAATAGCCAGTATTTTGAAACCTGGTGTACTTTGATTGACTGCATGTACCTTTTGAGGTGAAAGCAAGTGTTATTCTTTGACAGAATAATTTAATTTTGAATCAGATTTCCAGTGTTTTGGTAAAGTTGGTGTGTGCAGAGAAAGATGTGTTCTATTTTGAAATGAAGATTTAGTATATATTTAACAAAATGTGTTTTTGAGAAGAAAATTATCCATTTGGCCAATTGTGTTTTGTAGGTGTGAGTCTGTGTTAAGAGTTTAGAAAAAGTATCTGAATTATGGTTAAGCGCTTGTTAGCGATGGAAAAAAACTGTAAGTCCTTGTTGTCATTAGTATATGTCTCCAAACCTTCAAAGTGGCTGTTATTAAGACTGGATCATCAGTCAATCAGAACATGCCTCATTTACACTTGGCAACATCAACTGACTTTTCTATCTGGATAACCAATCGGATCTGTCTTTCCTGCACAATATTTAAATAAGTCTGCAGAGAATGGCCCAGTGCAAAGTCAACCTGATGTAGTTTGTTTTCTTTTGGAAAGCATTTTTAGTTCACAATAGAGGGGCAGTGTTTTGCGTGACGTCCACTTGCGAATGCAGACACGATGGCTGGATTGTGTTTACATTACACTGAGATCCGATCACAATGCATCCTCGACTACCTCTGGATCATGACACGCTGATTGGATAACATTCTGAGCAGAAGTGTATTTAGACTTTTTTATGTGTATGTGGACAGCACCCGATACCGGTGCCAAGTGTAAATGCAGCTTAACACTTGACGGCTACTCTGTTAATTCTTCGTCATCAGTTAGGAACCTACAGTAGGTGTGTTATGGACTGTAATAACACTGCTCCTAGGAAACACTGTTCTCCTTTGAAAACGCCTCAGTTATGTTACCTTGTTCCCTTACGGAGGGAACAGAGTTGTCATGTCGGTGACCGTATTGGGATTTAGCTTCAAGAGATCAATCTACTTTGAGTGTAAACTAAATGAACCAATGCACATTGGCATGCATTGTGTGCCTGTGCGTCCGTGCTGAGTGGAACAGCTGGCAGTGAGAGGTCTCTGGAGAGGCAAACAGGTCTACCTGGGTGGCTCAGAAATGTCTCCAACTCAGCTGGACCATTTGGGGATGGAGCTGCTACTCTCCCAGGAAAGTAGCTTGAGACCGCTCATTGGCCATACAGTTAAGCAGGCCTGGAATGTGAATGGCAAGAAGTGACCTCAGAACCTTCTGACTCCAAAGGATGAGGTGGCGGGCCAGTTGCGACATGCGACGAGAGCACAGACCACCTTGTCAGTTGATGTACGCAATGGCCGCTGTGTTGTCCAGTCGGACCAGCAAAAAAATAAAATAAAATAAAATAAAACCCAAAGGATACCACTGATACACTCTTTGAAGTGGGCCTAGCACATTCCTTTGGTAGCTCACCTGGTTGTGAAGCACTAGAGGAGTGATGCTCCACTGAAGGTTGGTCTCCTGAGGGGTTTGCCACCACTGTTATCCTCAAACCACCCATGCTACCACTGGAAATAGCCCTCACCTGGCACCACCAGGACGAATACTAGATCGCAACAGAGCGCCAACCCCCTTTTTCAAGGAAATGGAGCCTGGCCCACAGCTCCAAGATGGACATCTTCCCACAAAGGGAACATGACTCATCCACGAACACCACCTCAGTGTGTTTAATGCCTAGACACGTAAGACAGTCATTGTGACCATCGCCAGGTAATGATCCGTCATCTTAACAAAGAAGCACCCATGTAAGCTATTTTAGGGAAATTGCTCTTTCAAGGAAATTATCTTTTAGTGCTGATGAGCAAAGGGGAACAATCCTGTCGCTCGGCTCAGAAGTGAAAAGCTTGTATGCATTGCACCTACTGCCATTTTATGCTCACGCTGTGATCAGCTGCAGCTGGATACAATAATTGCATGGGACAAGGCCCTGTGGGAATTGCAGTGCCTACGGTGAGGTGCCTATGGGGAAGTTAGACCATTAGTGGAGACTCAGGGAAACAGAGACCAGACAGTGTGACATTACCCCCTCCTCCACGGAGCAGCTACCAGATGCTCCACCTGAACACAAGAAGAGACCAAGGAACACAGAGACCAGGAGGGGGGTGGAGCAGCGGAGGACCAGGGGGAGGGATGGAGGGCCAGGTGAAATAGGGAAACCTAGACAAGAAGGGCAAAAAACAAAGACAAGGAGTCCAGGAGGGAGGTGGAGCGGCAGAGGATCAGGGGGAGGGACAGAGGGCCAGGTCCATAGAGGGAAACAGAGAGAAGAAGAGCAAAAAAACAAAACAACAACAAAACACAAGTCCAGGAAGGAACATAACGTTCAGTGGCCCAAGACGGAACCGACAGGGAAGGAATCCAGATAGGAGCAAGGTGGAATTGGAGACATTTGGTCGAGACAGAAGCCCACCAGGGCGGCACAGAAGACCACCGCATCCACACGGTCGAGACATAATCCCACCAGGGTAGCACAGAAGACCACCACATCCTTGGGGTTGAGACAGAAGCCCACCAGGGCGGCGCAGAAGACCACCACATCTGTGCAGTCAAGACAGAAGCCCACCAGGGCGGCACAGAAGGCCACCACATCCGTGCGGTCGAGATAGAAGCCCACCAGGGCAGCACAGATAGACAGCTCTGGTAGTTCAGCAGAGACGAGGAGAGGCTCTGGTAGTTCAGCTGAGACGTGGAGAGGCTCTAGTAGTTCAGCAGAGATGTGGTTAGGCTCTGGTAGTTCAGCAGAGACGTGGAGAGGCTCTGGTAGTTCAGCAGAGATGTGGAGAGGCTCTGGCAGTTCAGCAGAGACGTGGGGAGGCTCTGGTAGTTCTGCAGAGTCTCTGGTAATTCCGTGGTGTTTAGACTGGATTCAGGAAGATCAATGCTGACTTGACTCTGCTCATTCAATTCAATTCAATTCAAGTTTATTTGTATAGCACTTTTTACAAAACAAATAGTTACAAAGCAACTTTACAGAAAATTATGTTTCTACAACATTTAGTAGTAGCTAGTAGTTTGTGCA